>NC_090436.1:735804647-736104647 GCF_031143425.1 Pleurodeles waltl
TTTTGGGACTAAAAAAGATGAAATTTTGATTTTTTCACTTTTTGGATGAAAAATGTTGAAATTTTTTCCAAGTGCCCACTCAGAACGGAATTTTTTTCACTTTTCTGAAGAAAAAAATTGAAATTTGAATTTTTCACTTTTGGGACTAAAAAAGATGAAATTTGGATTTTTTCATTTTTTTGGTGAAAAAAGTTGAAATTTTTTCAAAGTGCCCACTCAGAATGAATTTATTTTCACTTTTTTGAAGAAAAAAATTGAAATTTGTTTTTTTTACTTTTGGGACTAAAAAAGATGAAATTAGGATTTTTTCACTTTTTGGATGAAAAAAGTTGAAATTTTTTCCAAGTGGCCACTCAGAATGGGACTTTGTCACTTTTTTGAAAAAAACTATGAATTTGCAATTTTTCACTATTTGGATCAAAAAAGTTTATCTTTCCATCCAATAAGTCAAAATGTCCCATTCTGACATGGGAAGCGGCACACATGTCAACTTAGACAAAAGTTGAATATTTTTCTAAGTCCCATCTCATAATGAGATGGGACTTAGAAAAAAATTCAACTTTTGTGAAAAGTCAAAAGAGCTTCCAAGTCCCTTGTCAGAATGGGAATTTGTTACTTCTTTGAAGAAGAAAATTAAATTTGGATGTTTTCACTTTTTGGACGATAAAGGTTGAAATTTTTTCTAAGTCCCCATTCAGAATGGGACTTTGTGACTTTTTTGAAGAAATGTATTGAATTTGGATTTTTTCACTTTTTGGATGAAAAAAGTAGACATTTTTTCCAAGTGCCCACTCAGAACCGGACTTTGTCACTTTTTTGAAGAAAAAAATTAAAATTTGATTTTTTCACTTTTGGGACTAAAAAAGATGAAATTTTGATTTTTTCACTTTTTGGATGAAAAAAGTTGAAATTTTTTCCAAGTGCCCACTCAGAACGGAATTTTTTTCACTTTTTTGAAGAAAAAAATTGAAATTTGATTTTTTCACTTTTGGGACTAAAAAAGATGAAATTTTGATTTTTTCATTTTTTTGGTGAAAAAAGTTGAAATTTTTTCAAAGTGCCCACTCAGAATGAATTTTTTTTCACTTTTTTGAAGAAAAAAATTGAAATTTGTTTTTTTTTACTTTTGGGACTAAAAAAGATGAAATTAGGATTTTTTCACTTTTTGGATGAAAAAAGTTGAAATGTTTTCCAAGTGCCCACTCAGAATGGGACTTTGTGACTTTTTTGAAGAAATGTATTGAATTTGGATTTTTTCACTTTTTGGATGAAAAAAGGTTGACACAGCCAAATTGGTGAAGGAAAACAGTGGTGTTTTTTGCAAAGTGCCTACCTGTAGATTTTGGCCTGTAGCTCAGCCGCCACCAAGGGAAACCTACCAAACCTGTGCATTTATGAAAACAAGAGACCTAGGGGAATCCAAGATGGGGTGACTTGTGTGGCTCGGACCAGGTTCTGTTACCCAGAATCCTTTGCAAACCTCAAAATTTGGCTAAAAAAACACATGTTCCTCACATTTCTGTGGCAGAAAGTTCTGGAATCTGAGAGGAGCCACGAATTTCCTTCCACCCAGCGTTCCCCCACGTCTCTCGATAAAAATGATACCTCACTTGTGTGGGTAGGCCTAGCGCCCGCGACAGGAAACGCCCCAAAGCGCAACGTGGACACAGCCAAATTGGTGAAGGAAAACAGAGGTGTTTTTTGCAAAGTGCCTACCTGTAGATTTTGGCCTGTAGCTCAGCCACCACCTAGGGAAACCTACCACACCTGTGCATTTCTGAAAACTACAGACGTAGGGGAATCCAAGATGGGGTGACTTGTGTGGCTCGGACCAGGTTCTGTTACCCAGAATCCTTTGCAAACCTCAAAATTTGGCTAAAAATACACATGTTCCTCACATTTCTGTGGCAGAAAGTTCTGGAATCTGAGAGGAGCCACGAATTTCCTTCCACCCAGCGTTCCCCCACGTCTCTCGATAAAAATGATACCTCACTTGTGTGGGTAGGCCTAGCGCCCGCGACAGGAAACGCCCCAAAGCGCAACGTGGACACAGCCAAATTGGTGAAGGAAAACAGAGGTGTTTTTTGCAAAGTGCCTACCTGTAGATTTTGGCCTGTAGCTCAGCCGCCACCTAGGGAAACCTACCAAACCTGTGCATTTCTGAAAACTAGAGACCTAGGGGAATCCAAGATGGGGTGACTTGTGTGGCTCGGACCAGGTTCTGTTACCCAGAATCCTTTGCAAACCTCAAAATTTGGCTAAAAAAACACATGTTCCTCACATTTCTGTGGCAGAAAGTTCTGGAATCTGAGAGGAGCCACGAATTTCCTTCCACCCAGCGTTCCCCCACGTCTCCCGATAAAAATTATACCTCACTTGTGTGGGTAGGCCTAGCGCCCGCGACAGGAAATGCCCCAAAGCGCAACGTGGACACAGCCAAATTGGTGAAGGAAATAGATGTGTTTTTTGCAAAGTGCCTACCTGTAGATTTTGGCCTGTAGCACAGCCGCCACCTAGGGAAACCTACCAAACCTGTGCATTTCTGAAAACTAGAGACCTAGGGGAATCCAAGATGGGGTGACTTGTGTGGCTCGGACCAGGTTCTGTTACCCAGAATCCTTTGCAAACCTCAAAATTTGGCTAAAAAACACATGTTCCTCACATTTCTGTGGCAGAAAGTTCTGTAATCTGAGAGGAGGCACGAATTTCCTTCCACCCAGCGTTCCCCCACGTCTCCCGATAAAAATGATACCTCACTTGTGTGGGTAGGCCTAGCGCCCGCGACAGGAAACGCCCCAAAGCGCAACGTGGACACAGCCAAATTGGTGAAGGAAAACAGAGGTGTTTTTTGCAAAGTGCCTACCTGTAGATTTTGGCCTGTAGCTCAGCCACCACCTAGGGAAACCTACCAAACCTGTGCATTTCTGAAAACTAGAGACCTAGGGGAATCCAAGATGGGGTGACTTGTGTGGCTCGGACCAGGTTCTGTTACCCAGAATCCTTTGCAAACCTCAAAATTTGGCTAAAAATACACATGTTCCTCACATTTCTGTGGCAGAAAGTTCTGGAATCTGAGAGGAGCCACGAATTTCCTTTCACCCAGTATTCCCCCACGTCTCTCGATAAAAATGATACCTCACTTGTGTGGGTAGGCCTAGCGCCCGCGACAGGAAACGTCCCAAAGCGCAACGTGGACACAGCCAAATTGGTGAAGGAAAACAGAGGTGTTTTTTGCAAAGTGCCTACCTGTAGATTTTGGCCTGTAGCTCAGCCGCCACCTAGGGAAACCTACCAAACCTGTGCATTTCTGAAAACTACAGACCTAGGGGAATCCAAGATGGGGTGACTTGTGTGGCTCGGACCAGGTTCTGTTACCCAGAATCCTTTGCAAACCTCAAAATGTGGCTAAAAATACACATGTTCCTCACATTTCTGTGGCAGAAAGTTCTGGAATCTGAGAGGAGCCACGAATTTCCTTCCACCCAGCGTTCCCCCACGTCTCCCGATAAAAATGATACCTCACTTGTGTGGGTAGGCCTAGCGCCCGCGACAGGAAACGCCCCAAAGCGCAACGTGGAAACAGCCAAATTGGTGAAGGAAAACAGTGGTGTTTTTTGCAAAGTGCCTACCTGTAGATTTTGGCCTGTAGCTCAGCCGCCACGTAGGGAAACCTACCAAACCTGTGCATTTCTGAAAACTAGAGACCGAGGGGAATCCAAGATGGGGTGACTTGTGTGGCTCGGACCAGGTTCTGTTACCCAGAATCCTTTGCAAACCTCAAAATTTGGCTAAAAAACACATGTTCCTCACATTTCTGTGGCAGAAAGTTCTGTAATCTGAGAGGAGGCACGAATTTCCTTCCACCCAGCGTTCCCCCACGTCTCCCGATAAAAATGATACCTCACTTGTGTGGGTAGGCCTAGCGCCCGCGACAGGAAACGCCCCAAAGCGCAACGTGGACACAGCCAAATTGGTGAAGGAAAACAGAGGTGTTTTTTGCAAAGTGCCTACCTGTAGATTTTGGCCTGTAGCTCAGCCACCACCTAGGGAAACCTACCAAACCTGTGCATTTCTGAAAACTAGAGACCTAGGGGAATCCAAGATGGGGTGACTTGTGTGGCTCGGACCAGGTTCTGTTACCCAGAATCCTTTGCAAACCTCAAAATTTGGCTAAAAATACACATGTTCCTCACATTTCTGTGGCAGAAAGTTCTGGAATCTGAGAGGAGCCACGAATTTCCTTTCACCCAGTATTCCCCCACGTCTCTCGATAAAAATGATACCTCACTTGTGTGGGTAGGCCTAGCGCCCGCGACAGGAAACGTCCCAAAGCGCAACGTGGACACAGCCAAATTGGTGAAGGAAAACAGAGGTGTTTTTTGCAAAGTGCCTACCTGTAGATTTTGGCCTGTAGCTCAGCCGCCACCTAGGGAAACCTACCAAACCTGTGCATTTCTGAAAACTACAGACCTAGGGGAATCCAAGATGGGGTGACTTGTGTGGCTCGGACCAGGTTCTGTTACCCAGAATCCTTTGCAACCTCAAAATGTGGCTAAAAATACACATGTTCCTCACATTTCTGTGGCAGAAAGTTCTGGAATCTGAGAGGAGCCACGAATTTCCTTCCACCCAGCGTTCCCCCACGTCTCCCGATAAAAATGATACCTCACTTGTGTGGGTAGGCCTAGCGCCCGCGACAGGAAACGCCCCAAAGCGCAACGTGGAAACAGCCAAATTGGTGAAGGAAAACAGTGGTGTTTTTTGCAAAGTGCCTACCTGTAGATTTTGGCCTGTAGCTCAGCCGCCACGTAGGGAAACCTACCAAACCTGTGCATTTCTGAAAACTAGAGACCGAGGGGAATCCAAGATGGGGTGACTTGTGTGGCTCGGACCAGGTTCTGTTACCCAGAATCCTTTGCAAACCTCAAAATTTGGCTAAAAATACACATGTTCCTCACATTTCTGTGGCAGAAAGTTCTGGAATCTGAGAGGAGCCACGAATTTATTTCCACCCAGCGTTCCCCCATGTCTCCCGATAAAAATGATACCTCACTTGTGTGGGTAGGCCTAGCGCCTGCGACAGGAAACGCCCCAAAGCGCAACGTGGACACAGCCAAATTGGTGAAGGAAAACAGAGGTGTTTTTTGCAAAGTGCCTACCTGTAGATTTTGGCCTGTAGCTCAGCCGCCACCTAGGGAAACCTACCACACCTGTGCATTTCTGAAAACTAGAGACCTAGGGGAATCCAAGATGGGGTGACTTGTGTGGCTCGGACCAGGTTCTGTTACCCAGAATCCTTTGCAAACCTCCAAATGTGGCTAAAAAAACACATGTTCCTCACATTTCTGTGGCAGAAAGTTCTGGAATCTGAGAGGAGCCACGAATTTCCTTCCACCCAGCGTTCCCCCACGTCTCCCGATAAAAATGATACCTCACTTGTGTGGGTAGGCCTAGCGCCCGCGACAGGAAACGCCCCAAAGCGCAACGTGGACACAGCCAAATTGGTGAAGGAAAACAGAGGTGTTTTTTGCAAAGTGCCTACCTGTAGATTTTGGCCTGTAGCTCAGCCGCCACCTAGGGAAACCTACCAAACCTGTGCATTTCTGAAAACTACAGACCTAGGGGAATCCAAGATGGTGTGACTTGTGTGGCTCGGACCAGGTTCTGTTACCCAGAATCCTTTGCAAACCTCAAAATGTGGCTAAAAATACACATGTTCCTCACATTTCTGTGGCAGAAAGTTCTGGAATCTGAGAGGAGCCACGAATTTCCTTCCACCCAGCGTTCCCCCACGTCTCCCGATAAAAATGATACCTCACTTGTGTGGGTAGGCCTAGCGCCCGCGACAGGAAACGCCCCAAAGCGCAACGTGGAAACAGCCAAATTGGTGAAGGAAAACAGTGGTGTTTTTTGCAAAGTGCCTACCTGTAGATTTTGGCCTGTAGCTCAGCCGACACGTAGGGAAACCTACCAAACCTGTGCATTTCTGAAAACTAGAGACCGAGGGGAATCCAAGATGGGGTGACTTGTGTGGCTCGGACCAGGTTCTGTTACCCAGAATCCTTTGCAAACCTCAAAATTTGGCTAAAAATACACATGTTCCTCACATTTCTGTGGCAGAAAGTTCTGGAATCTGAGAGGAGCCACGAATTTATTTCCACCCAGCGTTCCCCCATGTCTCCCGATAAAAATGATACCTCACTTGTGTGGGTAGGCCTAGCGCCTGCGACAGGAAACGCCCCAAAGCGCAACGTGGACACAGCCAAATTGGTGAAGGAAAACAGAGGTGTTTTTTGCAAAGTGCCTACCTGTAGATTTTGGCCTGTAGCTCAGCCGCCACCTAGGGAAACCTACCACACCTGTGCATTTCTGAAAACTAGAGACCTAGGGGAATCCAAGATGGGGTGACTTGTGTGGCTCGGACCAGGTTCTGTTACCCAGAATCCTTTGCAAACCTCCAAATGTGGCTAAAAAAACACATGTTCCTCACATTTCTGTGGCAGAAAGTTCTGGAATCTGAGAGGAGCCACGAATTTCCTTCCATCCAGCGTTCCCCCACGTCTCCCGATAAAAATGATACCTCACTTGTGTGGGTAGGCCTAGCGCCCGCGACAGGAAACGCCCCAAAGCGCAACGTGGACACAGCCAAATTGGTGAAGGAAAACAGAGGTGTTTTTTGCAAAGTGCCTACCTGTAGATTTTGGCCTGTAGCTCAGCCGCCACCTAGGGAAACCTACCAAACCTGTGCATTTCTGAAAACTACAGACCTAGGGGAATCCAAGATGGGGTGACTTGTGTGGCTCGGACCAGGTTCTGTTACCCAGAATCCTTTGCAAACCTCAAAATTTGGCTAAAAATACACATGTTCCTCACATTTCTGTGGCAGAAAGTTCTGGAATCTGAGAGGAGCCACGAATTTCCTTCCACCCAGCGTTCCCCCACGTCTCCCGATAAAAATGATACCTCACTTGTGTGGGTAGGCCTAGCGCCCGCAACAGGAAACGCCCCAAAGCGCAACGTGGAAACAGCCAAATTGGTGAAGGAAAACAGTGGTGTTTTTTGCAAAGTGCCTACCTGTAGATTTTGGCCTGTAGCTCAGCCGCCACGTAGGGAAACCTACCAAACCTGTGCATTTCTGAAAACTAGAGACCTAGGGGAATCCAAGATGGGGTGACTTGTGTGGCTCGGACCAGGTTCTGTTACCCAGAATCCTTTGCAAACCTCAAAATTTGGCTAAAAATACACATGTTCCTCACACTTCTGTGGCAGAAAGTTCTGGAATCTGAGAGGAGCCACGAATTTTCTTCCACCCAGCGTTTCCCCACGTCTCCCGATAAAAATGATACCTCACTTGTGTGGGTAGGCCTAGCGCCCGCGACAGGAAATGCCCCAAAGCGCAACGTGGACCCAGCCAAATTGGTGAAGGAAAACAGTGGTGTTTTGGCAAAGTGCCTACCTGTAGATTTTGGCCTGTAGAACAGCCGCCACCTAGGGAAACCTACCAAACCTGTGCATTTCTGAAAACTAGAGACCGAGGGGAATCAAGATGGGGTGACTTGTGTGGCTCGGACCAGGTTCTGTTACCCAGAATCCTTTGCAAACCTCAAAATTTGGCTAAAAATACACATGTTCCTCACATGTCTGTGGCAGAAAGTTCTGGAATCTGAGAGGAGCCACGAATTTCCTTCCACCCAGCGTTCCCCCACGTCTCCCGATAAAAATGATACCTCACTTGTGTGGGTAGGCCTAGCGCCCGCGACTGGAAACGCCCCAAAGCGCAACGTGGACACAGCCAAATTGGTGAAGGAAAACAGTGGTGTTTTTTGCAAAGTGCCTACCTGTAGATTTTGGCCTGTAGCTCAGCCGCCACCAAGGGAAACCTAACAAACCTGTGCATTTATGAAAACAAGAGACCTAGGGGAATCCAAGATGGGGTGACTTGTGTGGCTCGGACCAGGTTCTGTTACCCAGAATCCTTTGCAAACCTCAAAATTTGGCTAAAAAAACACATGTTCCTCACATTTCTGTGGCAGAAAGTTCTGGAATCTGAGAGGAGCCACGAATTTCCTTCCACCCAGCGTTCCCCCACGTCTCTCGATAAAAATGATACCTCACTTGTGTGGGTAGGCCTAGCGCCCGCGACAGGAAACGCCCCAAAGCGCAACGTGGACACAGCCAAATTGGTGAAGGAAAACAGAGGTGTTTTTTGCAAAGTGCCTACCTGTAGATTTTGGCCTGTAGCTCAGCCACCACCTAGGGAAACCTACCACACCTGTGCATTTCTGAAAACTACAGACCTAGGGGAATCCAAGATGGGGTGACTTGTGTGGCTCGGACCAGGTTCTGTTACCCAGAATCCTTTGCAAACCTCAAAATTTGGCTAAAAATACACATGTTCCTCACATTTCTGTGGCAGAAAGTTCTGGAATCTGAGAGGAGCTACGAATTTTCTTCCACCCAGCGTTTCCCCACGTCTCCCGATAAAAATGATACCTCACTTGTGTGGGTAGGCCTAGCGCCCGCGACAGGAAATGCCCCAAAGCGCAACGTGGACCCAGCCAAATTGGTGAAGGAAAACAGTGGTGTTTTTGCAAAGTGCCTACCTGTAGATTTTGGCCTGTAGCACAGCCGCCACCTAGGGAAACCTACCAAACCTGTGCATTTCTGAAAACTAGAGACCGAGGGGAATCCAAGATGGGGTGACTTGTGTGGCTCGGACCAGGTTCTGTTACCCAGAATCCTTTGCAAACCTCAAAATTTGGCTAAAAATACACATGTTCCTCACATTTCTGTGGCAGAAAGTTCTGGAATCTGAGAGGAGCCACGAATTTCCTTCCACCCAGCGTTCCCCCACGTCTCCCGATAAAAATGATACCTCACTTGTGTGGGTAGGCCTAGCGCCCGCGACTGGAAACACCCCAAAGCGCAACGTGGACACAGCCAAATTGGTGAAGGAAAACAGTGGTGTTTTTTGCAAAGTGCCTACCTGTAGATTTTGGCCTGTAGCTCAGCCGCCACCAAGGGAAACCTACCAAACCTGTGCATTTATGAAAACAAGAGACCTAGGGGAATCCAAGATGGGGTGACTTGTGTGGCTCGGACCAGGTTCTGTTACCCAGAATCCTTTGCAAACCTCAAAATTTGGCTAAAAAAACACATGTTCCTCACATTTCTGTGGCAGAAAGTTCTGGAATCTGAGAGGAGCCACGAATTTCCTTCCACCCAGCGTTCCCCCACGTCTCTCGATAAAAATGATACCTCACTTGTGTGGGTAGGCCTAGCGCCCGCGACAGGAAACGCCCCAAAGCGCAACGTGGACACAGCCAAATTGGTGAAGGAAAACAGAGGTGTTTTTTGCAAAGTGCCTACCTGTAGATTTTGGCCTGTAGCTCAGCCACCACCTAGGGAAACCTACCACACCTGTGCATTTCTGAAAACTACAGACCTAGGGGAATCCAAGATGGGGTGACTTGTGTGGCTCGGACCAGGTTCTGTTACCCAGAATCCTTTGCAAACCTCAAAATTTGGCTAAAAATACACATGTTCCTCACATTTCTGTGGCAGAAAGTTCTGGAATCTGAGAGGAGCCACGAATTTCCTTCCACCCAGCGTTCCCCCACGTCTCTCGATAAAAATGATACCTCACTTGTGTGGGTAGGCCTAGCGCCCGCGACAGGAAACGCCCCAAAGCGCAACGTGGACACAGCCAAATTGGTGAAGGAAAACAGAGGTGTTTTTTGCAAAGTGCCTACCTGTAGATTTTGGCCTGTAGCTCAGCCGCCACCTAGGGAAACCTACCAAACCTGTGCATTTCTGAAAACTACAGACCTAGGGGAATCCAAGATGAGGTGACTTGTGTGGCTCGGACCAGGTTCTGTTACCCAGAATCCTTTGCAAACCTCAAAATTTGGCTAAAAATACACATGTTCCTCACATTTCTGTGGCAGAAAGTTCTGGAATCTGAGAGGAGCCACGAATTTCCTTCCACCCAGCGTTCCCCCACGTCTCCCGATAAAAATGATACCTCACTTGTGTGGGTAGGCCTAGCGCCCGCAACAGGAAACGCCCCAAAGGGCAACGTGGAAACACCCAAATTGGTGAAGGAAAACAGTGGTGTTTTTTGCAAAGTGCCTACCTGTAGATTTTGGCCTGTAGCTCAGCCGCCACGTAGGGAAACCTACCAAACCTGTGCATTTCTGAAAACTAGAGACCGAGGGGAATCCAAGATGGGGTGACTTGTGTGGCTCGGACCAGGTTCTGTTACCCAGAATCCTTTGCAAACCTCAAAATTTGGCTAAAAATACACATGTTCCTCACATTTCTGTGGCAGAAAGTTCTGGAATCTGAGAGGAGCCACGAATTTTCTTCCACCCAGCGTTCCCCCACGTCTCCCGATAAAAATGATACCTCATTTGTGTGGGTAGGCCTAGCGCCCGCGACAGGAAACATCCCAAAGCGTAACGTGGACACAGCCAAATTGGTGAAGGAAAACAGAGGTGTTTTTTTGCAAAGTGCCTACCTGTAGATTTTGGCCTGTAGCTCAGCCGCCACCTAGGGAAACCTACCAAACCTGTGCATTTATGAAAACAAGAGACCTAGGGGAATCCAAGATGGGGTGACTTGTGTGGCTCGGACCAGGTTCTGTTACCCAGAATCCTTTGCAAACCTCAAAATTTGGCTAAAAAAACACATGTTCCTCACATTTCTGTGGCAGAAAGTTCTGATATCTGAGAGGAGCCACGAATTTCCTTCCACCCAGCGTTCCCCACGTCTCCCGATAAAAATGATACCTCACTTGTGTGGGTAGGCCTGGCGCCCGCGACAGGAAATGCCCCAAAGCGCAACGTGGACACAGCCAAATTGGTGAAGGAAAACAGATGTGTTTTTTGCAAAGTGCCTACCTGTAGATTTTGGCCTGTAGCACAGCCGCCACCTAGGGAAACCTACCAAACCTGTGCATTTCTGAAAACTAGAGACCTAGGGGAATCCAAGATGGGGTGACTTGTGTGGCTCGGACCAGGTTCTGTTACCCAGAATCCTTTGCAAACCTCCAAATGTGGCTAAAAAAACACATGTTTCTCACATTTCTGTGGCAGAAAGTTCTGGAATTTGAGAGGAGACCCGAATATCCTTCCACCCAGCGTTCCCCCACGTCTCCCGATAAAAATGATACCTCACTTGTGTGGGTAGGCCTGGCGCCCGCGACAGGAAACGCCCCAAAGCGCAACGTGGACACAGCCAAATTGGTGAAGGAAAACAGAGGTGTTTTTTGCAAAGTGCCTACCTGTAGATTTTGGCCTGTAGCTCAGCCGCCACCTAGGGAAACCTACCAAACCTGTGCATTTCTGAAAACTAGAGACCTAGGGGAATCCAAGATGGGGTGACTTGTGTGGCTCGGACCAGGTTCTGTTACCCAGAATCCTTTGCAAACCTCAAAATTTGGCTAAAAAAACACATGTTCCTCACATTTCTGTGGCAGAAAGTTCTGGAATCTGAGAGGAGCCACGAATTTCCTTCCACCCAGCGTTCCCCCACGTCTCCCGATAAAAATTATACCTCACTTGTGTGGGTAGGCCTAGCGCCCGCGACAGGAAATGCCCCAAAGCGCAACGTGGACACAGCCAAATTGGTGAAGGAAATAGATGTGTTTTTTGCAAAGTGCCTACCTGTAGATTTTGGCCTGTAGCACAGCCGCCACCTAGGGAAACCTACCAAACCTGTGCATTTCTGAAAACTAGAGACCTAGGGGAATCCAAGATGGGGTGACTTGTGTGGCTCGGACCAGGTTCTGTTACCCAGAATCCTTTGCAAACCTCAAAATTTGGCTAAAAAAACACATGTTCCTCACATTTCTGTGGCAGAAAGTTCTGTAATCTGAGAGGAGCCACGAATTTCCTTCCACCCAGCGTTCCCCCACGTCTCCCGATAAAAATGATACCTCACTTGTGTGGGTAGGCCTAGCGCCCGCGACAGGAAACGCCCCAAAGCGCAACGTGGACACAGCCAAATTGGTGAAGGAAAACAGAGGTGTTTTTTGCAAAGTGCCTACCTGTAGATTTTGGCCTGTAGCTCAGCCACCACCTAGGGAAACCTACCAAACCTGTGCATTTCTGAAAACTAGAGACCTAGGGGAATCCAAGATGGGGTGACTTGTGTGGCTCGGACCAGGTTCTGTTACCCAGAATCCTTTGCAAACCTCAAAATTTGGCTAAAAATACACATGTTCCTCACATTTCTGTGGCAGAAAGTTCTGGAATCTGAGAGGAGCCACGAATTTCCTTTCACCCAGTATTCCCCCACGTCTCTCGATAAAAATGATACCTCACTTGTGTGGGTAGCCCTAGCGCCCGTGACAGGAAACGTCCCAAAGCGCAACGTGGACACAGCCAAATTGGTGAAGGAAAACAGAGGTGTTTTTTGCAAAGTGCCTACCTGTAGATTTTGGCCTGTAGCTCAGCCGCCACCTAGGGAAACCTACCAAACCTGTGCATTTCTGAAAACTACAGACCTAGGGGAATCCAAGATGGGGTGACTTGTGTGGCTCGGACCAGGTTCTGTTACCCAGAATCCTTTGCAAACCTCAAAATTTGGCTAAAAATACACATGTTCCTCACATTTCTGTGGCAGAAAGTTCTGGAATCTGAGAGGAGCCACGAATTTCCTTCCACCCAGCGTTCCCCCACGTCTCCCGATAAAAATGATACCTCACTTGTGTGGGTAGGCCTAGCGCCCGCGACAGGAAACGCCCCAAAGCGCAACGTGGAAACAGCCAAATTGGTGAAGGAAAACAGTGGTGTTTTTTGCAAAGTGCCTACCTGTAGATTTTGGCCTGTAGCTCAGCCGCCACGTAGGGAAACCTACGAAACCTGTGCATTTCTGAAAACTAGAGACCGAGGGGAATCCAAGATGGGGTGACTTGTGTGGCTCGGACCAGGTTCTGTTACCCAGAATCCTTTGCAAACCTCAAAATTTGGCTAAAAATACACATGTTCCTCACATTTCTGTGGCAGAAAGTTCTGGAATCTGAGAGGAGCCACGAATTTACTTCCACCCAGCGTTCCCCCATGTCTCCCGATAAAAATGATACCTCACTTGTGTGGGTAGGCCTAGCGCCTGCGACAGGAAACGCCCCAAAGCGCAACGTGGACACAGCCAAATTGGTGAAGGAAAACAGAGGTGTTTTTTGCAAAGTGCCTACCTGTAGATTTTGGCCTGTAGCTCAGCCGCCACCTAGGGAAACCTACCACACCTGTGCATTTCTGAAAACTAGAGACCTAGGGGAATCCAAGATGGGGTGACTTGTGTGGCTCGGACCAGGTTCTGTTACCCAGAGTCCTTTGCAAACCTCCAAATGTGGCTAAAAAAACACATGTTCCTCACATTTCTGTGGCAGAAAGTTCTGGAATCTGAGAGGAGCCACGAATTTCCTTCCACCCAGCGTTCCCCCACGTCTCCCGATAAAAATGATACCTCACTTGTGTGGGTAGGCCTAGCGCCCGCGACAGGAAACGCCCCAAAGCGCAACGTGGACACAGCCAAATTGGTGAAAGAAAACAGAGGTGTTTTTTGCAAAGTGCCTACCTGTAGATTTTGGCCTGTAGCTCAGCCGCCACCTAGGGAAACCTACCAAACCTGTGCATTTCTGAAAACTACAGACCTAGGGGAATCCAAGATGGGGTGACTTGTGTGGCTCGGACCAGGTTCTGTTACCCAGAATCCTTTGCAAACCTCAAAATTTGGCTAAAAATACACATGTTCCTCACATTTCTGTGGCAGAAAGTTCTGGAATCTGAGAGGAGCCACGAATTTCCTTCCACCCAGCGTTCCCCCACGTCTCCCGATAAAAATGATACCTCACTTGTGTGGGTAGGCCTAGCGCCCGCAACAGGAAACGCCCCAAAGCGCAACGTGGAAACAGCCAAATTGGTGAAGGAAAACAGTGGTGTTTTTTGCAAAGTGCCTACCTGTAGATTTTGGCCTGTAGCTCAGCCGCCACGTAGGGAAACCTACCAAACCTGTGCATTTCTGAAAACTAGAGACCTAGGGGAATCCAAGATGGGGTGACTTGTGTGGCTCGGACCAGGTTCTGTTACCCAGAATCCTTTGCAAACCTCAAAATTTGGCTAAAAATACACATGTTCCTCACATTTCTGTGGCAGAAAGTTCTGGAATCTGAGAGGAGCCACGAATTTTCTTCCACCCAGCGTTCCCCCACGTCTCCCGATAAAAATGATACCTCACTTGTGTGGGTAGGCCTAGCGCCCGCGACAGGAAATGCCCCAAAGCGCAACGTGGACACAGCCAAATTGGTGAAGGAAAACAGTGGTGTTTTTGCAAAGTGCCTACCTGTAGATTTTGGCCTGTAGCACAGCCGCCACCTAGGGAAACCTACCAAACCTGTGCATTTCTGAAAACTAGAGACCGAGGGGAATCCAAGATGGGGTGACTTGTGTGGCTCGGACCAGGTTCTGTTACCCAGAATCCTTTGCAAACCTCAAAATTTGGCTAAAAATACACATGTTCCTCACATTTCTGTGGCAGAAAGTTCTGTAATCTGAGAGGAGCCACGAATTTCCTTCCACCCAGCGTTCCCCCACGTCTCCCGATAAAAATGATACCTCACTTGTGTGGGTAGGCCTAGCGCCCGCGACAGGAAACGCCCCAAAGCGCAACGTGGACACAGCCAAATTGGTGAAGGAAAACAGTGGTGTTTTTTGCAAAGTGCCTACCTGTAGATTTTGGCCTGTAGCTCAGCCGCCACCAAGGGAAACCTACCAAACCTGTGCATTTATGAAAACAAGAGACCTAGGGGAATCCAAGATGGGGTGACTTGTGTGGCTCGGACCAGGTTCTGTTACCCAGAATCCTTTGCAAACCTCAAAATTTGGCTAAAAAAACACATGTTCCTCACATTTCTGTGGCAGAAAGTTCTGGAATCTGAGAGGAGCCACGAATTTCCTTCCACCCAGCGTTCCCCCACGTCTCTCGATAAAAATGATACCTCACTTGTGTGGGTAGGCCTAGCGCCCGCGACAGGAAACGCCCCAAAGCGCAACGTGGACACAGCCAAATTGGTGAAGGAAAACAGAGGTGTTTTTTGCAAAGTGCCTACCTGTAGATTTTGGCCTGTAGCTCAGCCACCACCTAGGGAAACCTACCACACCTGTGCATTTCTGAAAACTACAGACCTAGGGGAATCCAAGATGGGGTGACTTGTGTGGCTCGGACCAGGTTCTGTTACCCAGAATCCTTTGCAAACCTCAAAATTTGGCTAAAAATACACATGTTCCTCACATTTCTGTGGCAGAAAGTTCTGGAATCTGAGAGGAGCCACGAATTTCCTTCCACCCAGCGTTCCCCCACGTCTCTCGATAAAAATGATACCTCACTTGTGTGGGTAGGCCTAGCGCCCGCGACAGGAAACGCCCCAAAGCGCAACGTGGACACAGCCAAATTGGTGAAGGAAAACAGAGGTGTTTTTTGCAAAGTGCCTACCTGTAGATTTTGGCCTGTAGCTCAGCCGCCACCTAGGGAAACCTACCAAACCTGTGCATTTCTGAAAACTACAGACCTAGGGGAATCCAAGATGGGGTGACTTGTGTGGCTCGGACCAGGTTCTGTTACCCAGAATCCTTTGCAAACCTCAAAATTTGGCTAAAAATACACATGTTCCTCACATTTCTGTGGCAGAAAGTTCTGGAATCTGAGAGGAGCCACGAATTTCCTTCCACCCAGCGTTCCCCCACGTCTCCCGATAAAAATGATACCTCACTTGTGTGGGTAGGCCTAGCGCCCGCAACAGGAAACGCCCCAAAGCGCAACGTGGAAACACCCAAATTGGTGAAGGAAAACAGTGGTGTTTTTTGCAAAGTGCCTACCTGTAGATTTTGGCCTGTAGCTCAGCCGCCACGTAGGGAAACCTACCAAACCTGTGCATTTCTGAAAACTAGAGACCGAGGGGAATCCAAGATGGGGTGACTTGTGTGGCTCGGACCAGGTTCTGTTACCCAGAATCCTTTGCAAACCTCAAAATTTGGCTAAAAATACACATGTTCCTCACATTTCTGTGGCAGAAAGTTCTGGAATCTGAGAGGAGCCACGAATTTTCTTCCACCCAGCGTTCCCCCACGTCTCCCGATAAAAATGATACCTCACTTGTGTGGGTAGGCCTAGCGCCCGCGACAGGAAATGCCCCAAAGCGCAACGTGGACACAGCCAAATTGGTGAAGGAAAACAGTGGTGTTTTTGCAAAGTGCCTACCTGTAGATTTTGGCCTGTAGCACAGCCGCCACCTAGGGAAACCTACCAAACCTGTGCATTTCTGAAAACTAGAGACCGAGGGGAATCCAAGATGGGGTGACTTGTGTGGCTCGGACCAGGTTCTGTTACCCAGAATCCTTTGCAAACCTCAAAATTTGGCTAAAAATACACATGTTCCTCACAATTCTGTGGCAGAAAGTTCTGGAATCTGAGAGGAGCCACGAATTTCCTTCCACCCAGCGTTCCCCCACGTCTCCCGATAAAAATGATACCTCACTTGTGTGGGTAGGCCTAGCGCCCGCGACAGGAAACGCCCCAAAGCGCAACGTGGACACAGCCAAATTGGTGAAGGAAAACAGTGGTGTTTTTTGCAAAGTGCCTACCTGTAGATTTTGGCCTGTAGCTCAGCCGCCACCAAGGGAAACCTACCAAACCTGTGCATTTATGAAAACAAGAGACCTAGGGGAATCCAAGATGGGGTGACTTGTGTGGCTCGGACCAGGTTCTGTTACCCAGAATCCTTTGCAAACCTCAAAATTTGGCTAAAAAAACACATGTTCCTCACATTTCTGTGGCAGAAAGTTCTGGAATCTGAGAGGAGCCACGAATTTCCTTCCACCCAGCGTTCCCCCACGTCTCCCGATAAAAATGATACCTCACTTGTGTGGGTAGGCCTGGCGCCCGCGACAGAAAATGCCTCAAAGTGCAACGTGGACACAGCCAAATTGGTGAAGGAAAACAGATGTGTTTTTTGCAAAGTGCCTACCTGTAGATTTTGGCCTGTAGCACAGCCGCCACCTAGGGAAACCTACCAAACCTGTGCATTTCTGAAAACTAGAGACCGAGGGGAATCCAAGATGGGGTGACTTGTGTGGCTCGGACCAGGTTCTGTTACCCAGAATCCTTTGCAAACCTCCAAATGTGGCTAAAAAAACACATGTTCCTCACATTTCTGTGGCAGAAAGTTCTGGAATCTGAGAGGAGCCACGAATTTCCTTCCACCCAGCGTTCCCCCACGTCTCCCGATAAAAATTATACCTCACTTGTGTGGGTAGGCCTAGCGCCCGCGACAGGAAACGCCCCAAAGCGCAACGTGGACACAGCCAAATTGGTGAAGGAAAACAGAGGTGTTTTTTGCAAAGTGCCTACCTGTAGATTTTGGCCTGTAGCTCAGCCGCCACCTAGGGAAACCTACCAAACCTGTGCATTTCTGAAAACTAGAGACCTAGGGGAATCCAAGATGGGGTGACTTGTGTGGCTCGGACCAGGTTCTGTTACCCAGAATCCTTTGCAAACCTCAAAATTTGGCTAAAAAAACACATGTTCCTCACATTTCTGTGGCAGAAAGTTCTGGAATCTGAGAGGAGCCACGAATTTCCTTCCACCCAGCGTTCCCCCACGTCTCCCGATAAAAATGATACCTCACTTGTGTGGGTAGGCCTAGCGCCCGCGACAGGAAACGCCCCAAAGCGCAACGTGGACACAGCCAAATTGGTGACGGAAAACAGAGGTGTTTTTTGCAAAGTGCCTACCTGTAGATTTTGGCCTGTAGCTCAGCCGCACCTAGGTAAACCTACCAAACCTGTGCATTTCTGAAAACTAGAGACCTAGGGGAATCCAAGATGGGGTGACTTGTGTGGCTCGGACCAGGTTCTGTTACCCAGAATCCTTTGCAAACCTCAAAATTTGGCTAAAAAAACACATGTTCCTCACATTTCTGTGGCAGAAAGTTCTGGAATCTGAGAGGAGCCACGAATTTCCTTCCACCCAGCGTTCCCCCACGTCTCCCGATAAAAATGATACCTCACTTGTGTGGGTAGGCCTGGCGCCCGCGACAGGAAACGCCCCAAAGCGCAACGTGGACACAGCCAAATTGGTGAAGGAAAACAGAGGTGTTTTTTGCAAAGTGCCTACCTGTAGATTTTGGCCTGTAGCTCAGCCGCCACCTAGGGAAACCTACCAAACCTGTGCATTTCTGAAAACTAGAGACCTAGGGGAATCCAAGATGGGGTGACTTGTGTGGCTCGGACCAGGTTCTGTTACCCAGAATCCTTTGCAAACCTCAAAATGTGGATAAAAAAACACATGTTCCTCACATTTCTGTGGCAGAAAGTTCTGGAATCTGAGAGGAGCCACGAATTTCCTTCCACCCAGCGTTCCCCCACGTCTCCCGATAAAAATGATACCTCACTTGTGTGGGTAGGCCTAGCGCCCGCGACAGGAAACGCCCCAAAGCGCAACGTGGACACAGCCAAATTGGTGACGGAAAACAGAGGTGTTTTTTGCAAAGTGCCTACCTGTAGATTTTGGCCTGTAGCTCAGCCGCCACCTAGGTAAACCTACCAAACCTGTGCATTTCTGAAAACTAGAGACCTAGGGGAATCCAAGATGGGGTGACTTGTGTGGCTCGGACCAGGTTCTGTTACCCAGAATCCTTTGCAAACCTCAAAATTTGGCTAAAAAAACACATGTTCCTCACATTTCTGTGGCAGAAAGTTCTGGAATCTGAGAGGAGCCACGAATTTCCTTCCACCCAGCGTTCCCCCACGTCTCCCGATAAAAATGATACCTCACTTGTGTGGGTAGGCCTGGCGCCCGCGACAGGAAACTCCCCAAAGCGCAACGTGGACACAGCCAAATTGGTAAAGGAAAACAGAGGTGTTTTTTGCAAAGTGCCTACCTGTAGATTTTGGCCTGTAGCTCAGCCGCCACCTAGGGAAACCTACCAAACCTGTGCATTTCTGAAAACTAGAGACCTAGGGGAATCCAAGATGGGGTGACTTGTGTGGCTCGGACCAGGTTCTGTTACCCAGAATCCTTTGCAAACCTCAAAATTTGGCTAAAAAAACACATGTTCCTCACATTTCTGTGGCAGAAAGTTCTGGAATCTGAGAGGAGCCACGAATTTCCTTCCACCCAGCGTTCCCCCACGTCTCCCGATAAAAATGATACCTCACTTGTGTGGGTAGGCCTAGCGCCCGCGACAGGAAATGCCCCAAAGCGCAACGTGGACACAGCCAAATTGGTGAAGGAAAACAGTGGTGTTTTTGCAAAGTGCCTACCTGTAGATTTTGGCCTGTAGCACAGCCGCCACCTAGGGAAACCTACCAAACCTGTGCATTTCTGAAAACTAGAGACCGAGGGGAATCCAAGATGGGGTGACTTGTGTGGCTCGGACCAGGTTCTGTTACCCAGAATCCTTTGCAAACCTCAAAATTTGGCTAAAAATACACATGTTCCTCACATTTCTGTGGCAGAAAGTTCTGGAATCTGAGAGGAGCCACGAATTTCCTTCCACCCAGCATTCCCTCACGTCTCCCGATAAAAATGATACCTCACTTGTGTGGGTAGGCCTAGCGCCCGCGACAGGAAACGCCCCAAAGCGCAACGTGGACACAGCCAAATTGGTGAAGGAAAACAGTGGTGTTTTTTGCAAAGTGCCTACCTGTAGATTTTGGCCTGTAGCTCAGCCGCCACCAAGGGAAACCTACCAAACCTGTGCATTTATGAAAACAAGAGACCTAGGGGAATCCAAGATGGGGTGACTTGTGTGGCTCGGACCAGGTTCTGTTACCCAGAATCCTTTGCAAACCTCAAAATTTGGCTAAAAAAACACATGTTCCTCACATTTCTGTGGCAGAAAGTTCTGGAATCTGAGAGGAGCCACGAATTTCCTTCCACCCAGCGTTCCCCCACGTCTCCCGATAAAAATTATACCTCACTTGTGTGGGTAGGCCTAGCGCCCGCGACAGGAAATGCCCCAAAGCGCAACGTGGACACAGCCAAATTGGTGAAGGAAATAGATGTGTTTTTTGCAAAGGGCCTACCTGTAGATTTTGGCCTGTAGCACAGCCGCCACCTAGGGAAACCTACCAAACCTGTGCATTTCTGAAAACTAGAGACCTAGGGGAATCCAAGATGGGGTGACTTGTGTGGCTCGGACCAGGTTCTGTTACCCAGAATCCTTTGCAAACCTCAAAATTTGGCTAAAAAAACACATGTTCCTCACATTTCTGTGGCAGAAAGTTCTGTAATCTGAGAGGAGCCACGAATTTCCTTCCACCCAGCGTTCCCCCACGTCTCCCGATAAAAATGATACCTCACTTGTGTGGGTAGGCCTAGCGCCCGCGACAGGAAACGCCCCAAAGCGCAACGTGGACACAGCCAAATTGGTGAAGGAAAACAGAGGTGTTTTTTGCAAAGTGCCTACCTGTAGATTTTGGCCTGTAGCTCAGCCACCACCTAGGGAAACCTACCAAACCTGTGCATTTCTGAAAACTAGAGACCTAGGGGAATCCAAGATGGGGTGACTTGTGTGGCTCGGACCAGGTTCTGTTACCCAGAATCCTTTGCAAACCTCAAAATTTGGCTAAAAATACACATGTTCCTCACATTTCTGTGGCAGAAAGTTCTGGAATCTGAGAGGAGCCACGAATTTCCTTTCACCCAGTATTCCCCCACGTCTCTCGATAAAAATGATACCTCACTTGTGTGGGTAGCCCTAGCGCCCGCGACAGGAAACGTCCCAAAGCGCAACGTGGACACAGCCAAATTGGTGAAGGAAAACAGAGGTGTTTTTTGCAAAGTGCCTACCTGTAGATTTTGGCCTGTAGCTCAGCCGCCACCTAGGGAAACCTACCAAACCTGTGCATTTCTGAAAACTACAGACCTAGGGGAATCCAAGATGGGGTGACTTGTGTGGCTCGGACCAGGTTCTGTTACCCAGAATCCTTTGCAAACCTCAAAATTTGGCTAAAAATACACATGTTCCTCACATTTCTGTGGCAGAAAGTTCTGGAATCTGAGAGGAGCCACGAATTTCCTTCCACCCAGCGTTCCCCCACGTCTCCCGATAAAAATGATACCTCACTTGTGTGGGTAGGCCTAGCGCCCGCGACAGGAAACGCCCCAAAGCGCAACGTGGAAACAGCCAAATTGGTGAAGGTAAACAGTGGTGTTTTTTGCAAAGTGCCTACCTGTAGATTTTGGCCTGTAGCTCAGCCGCCACGTAGGGAAACCTACCAAACCTGTGCATTTCTGAAAACTAGAGACCGAGGGGAATCCAAGATGGGGTGACTTGTGTGGCTCGGACCAGGTTTTGTTACCCAGAATCCTTTGCAAACCTCAAAATTTGGCTAAAAATACACATGTTCCTCACATTTCTGTGGCAGAAAGTTCTGGAATCTGAGAGGAGCCACGAATTTACTTCCACCCAGCGTTCCCCCATGTCTCCCGATAAAAATGATACCTCACTTGTGTGGGTAGGCCTAGCGCCTGCGACAGGAAACGCCCCAAAGCGCAACGTGGACACAGCCAAATTGGTGAAGGAAAACAGAGGTGTTTTTTGCAAAGTGCCTACCTGTAGATTTTGGCCTGTAGCTCAGCCGCCACCTAGGGAAACCTACCACACCTGTGCATTTCTGAAAACTAGAGACCTAGGGGAATCCAAGATGGGGTGACTTGTGTGGCTCGGACCAAGTTCTGTTACCCAGAATCCTTTGCAAACCTCCAAATGTGGCTAAAAAAACACATGTTCCTCACATTTCTGTGGCAGAAAGTTCTGGAATCTGAGAGGAGCCACGAATTTCCTTCCACCCAGCGTTCCCCCACGTCTCCCGATAAAAATGATACCTCACTTGTGTGGGTAGGCCTAGCGCCCGCGACAGGAAACGCCCCAAAGCGCAACGTGGACACAGCCAAATTGGTGAAGGAAAACAGAGGTGTTTTTTGCAAAGTGCCTACCTGTAGATTTTGGCCTGTAGCTCAGCCGCCACCTAGGGAAACCTACCAAACCTGTGCATTTCTGAAAACTACAGACCTAGGGGAATCCAAGATGGGGTGACTTGTGTGGCTCGGACCAGGTTCTGTTACCCAGAATCCTTTGCAAACCTCAAAATTTGGCTAAAAATACACATGTTCCTCACATTTCTGTGGCAGAAAGTTCTGGAATCTGAGAGGAGCCACGAATTTCCTTCCACCCAGCGTTCCCCCACGTCTCCCGATAAAAATGATACCTCACTTGTGTGGGTAGGCCTAGCGCCCGCAACAGGAAACGCCCCAAAGCGCAACGTGGAAACAGCCAAATTGGTGAAGGAAAACAGTGGTGTTTTTTGCAAAGTGCCTACCTATAGATTTTGGCCTGTAGCTCAGCCGCCACGTAGGGAAACCTACCAAACCTGTGCATTTCTGAAAACTAGAGACCTAGGGGAATCCAAGATGGGGTGACTTGTGTGGCTCGGACCAGGTTCTGTTACCCAGAATCCTTTGCAAACCTCAAAATTTGGCTAAAAATACACATGTTCCTCACATTTCTGTGGCAGAAAGTTCTGGAATCTGAGAGGAGCCACGAATTTTCTTCCACCCAGCGTTCCCCCACGTCTCCCGATAAAAATGATACCTCACTTGTGTGGGTAGGCCTAGCGCCCGCGACAGGAAATGCCCCAAAGCGCAACGTGGACACAGCCAAATTGGTGAAGGAAAACAGTGGTGTTTTTGCAAAGTGCCTACCTGTAGATTTTGGCCTGTAGCACAGCCGCCACCTAGGGAAAACTACCAAACCTGTGCATTTCTGAAAACTAGAGACCGAGGGGAATCCAAGATGGGGTGACTTGTGTGGCTCGGACCAGGTTCTGTTACCCAGAATCCTTTGCAAACCTCAAAATTTGGCTAAAAATACACATGTTCCTCACATTTCTGTGGCAGAAAGTTCTGTAATCTGAGAGGAGCCACGAATTTCCTTCCACCCAGCGTTCCCCCACGTCTCCCGATAAAAATGATACCTCACTTGTGTGGGTAGGCCTAGCGCCCGCGACAGGAAACGCCCCAAAGCGCAACGTGGACACAGCCAAATTGGTGAAGGAAAACAGTGGTGTTTTTTGCAAAGTGCCTACCTGTAGATTTTGGCCTGTAGCTCAGCCGCCACCAAGGGAAACCTACCAAACCTGTGCATTTATGAAAACAAGAGACCTAGGGGAATCCAAGATGGGGTGACTTGTGTGGCTCGGACCAGGTTCTGTTACCCAGAATCCTTTGCAAACCTCAAAATTTGGCTAAAAAAACACATGTTCCTCACATTTCTGTGGCAGAAAGTTCTGGAATCTGAGAGGAGCCACGAATTTCCTTCCACCCAGCGTTCCCCCACGTCTCTCGATAAAAATGATACCTCACTTGTGTGGGTAGGCCTAGCGCCCGCGACAGGAAACGCCCCAAAGCGCAACGTGGACACAGCCAAATTGGTGAAGGAAAACAGAGGTGTTTTTTGCAAAGTGCCTACCTGTAGATTTTGGCCTGTAGCTCAGCCACCACCTAGGGAAACCTACCACACCTGTGCATTTCTGAAAACTACAGACCTAGGGGAATCCAAGATGGGGTGACTTGTGTGGCTCGGACCAGGTTCTGTTACCCAGAATCCTTTGCAAACCTCAAAATTTGGCTAAAAATACACATGTTCCTCACATTTCTGTGGCAGAAAGTTCTGGAATCTGAGAGGAGCCACGAATTTCCTTCCACCCAGCGTTCCCCCACGTCTCTCGATAAAAATGATACCTCACTTGTGTGGGTAGGCCTAGCGCCCGCGACAGGAAACACCCCAAAGCGCAACGTGGACACAGCCAAATTGGTGAAGGAAAACAGAGGTGTTTTTTGCAAAGTGCCTACCTGTAGATTTTGGCCTGTAGCTCAGCCGCCACCTAGGGAAACCTACCAAACCTGTGCATTTCTGAAAACTAGAGACCGAGGGGAATCCAAGATGGGGTGACTTGTGTGGCTCGGACCAGGTTCTGTTACCCAGAATCCTTTGCAAACCTCAAAATTTGGCTAAAAATACACATGTTCCTCACATTTCTGTGGCAGAAAGTTCTGGAATCTGAGAGGAGCCACGAATTTTCTTCCACCCAGCGTTCCCCCACGTCTCCCGATAAAAATGATACCTCACTTGTGTGGGTAGGCCTAGCGCCCGCGACAGGAAATGCCCCAAAGCGCAACGTGGACACAGCCAAATTGGTGAAGGAAAACAGTGGTGTTTTTGCAAAGTGCCTACCTGTAGATTTTGGCCTGTAGCACAGCCGCCACCTAGGGAAACCTACCAAACCTGTGCATTTCTGAAAACTAGAGACCGAGGGGAATCCAAGATGGGGTGACTTGTGTGGCTCGGACCAGGTTCTGTTACCCAGAATCCTTTGCAAACCTCAAAATTTGGCTAAAAATACACATGTTCCTCACATTTCTGTGGCAGAAAGTTCTGGAATCTGAGAGGAGCCACGAATTTCCTTCCACCCAGCGTTCCCCCACGTCTCCCGATAAAAATGATACCTCACTTGTGTGGGTAGGCCTAGCGCCCGCGACAGGAAACGCCCCAAAGCGCAACGTGGACACAGCCAAATTGGTGAAGGAAAACAGTGGTGTTTTTTGCAAAGTGCCTACCTGTAGATTTTGGCCTGTAGCTCAGCCGCCACCAAGGGAAACCTACCAAACCTGTGCATTTATGAAAACAAGAGACCTAGGGGAATCCAAGATGGGGTGACTTGTGTGGCTCGGACCAGGTTCTGTTACCCAGAATCCTTTGCAAACCTCAAAATTTGGCTAAAAAAACACATGTTCCTCACATTTCTGTGGCAGAAAGTTCTGGCATCTGAGAGGAGCCACGAATTTCCTTCCACCCAGCGTTCCCCCACGTCTCCCGATAAAAATGATACCTCACTTGTGTGGGTAGGCCTGGCGCCCGCGACAGAAAATGCCCCAAAGTGCAACGTGGACACAGCCAAATTGGTGAAGGAAAACAGATGTGTTTTTTGCAAAGTGCCTACCTGTAGATTTTGGCCTGTAGCACAGCCGCCACCTAGGGAAACCTACCAAACCTGTGCATTTCTGAAAACTAGAGACCGAGGGGAATCCAAGATGGGGTGACTTGTGTGGCTCGGACCAGGTTCTGTTACCCAGAATCCTTTGCAAACCTCCAAATGTGGCTAAAAAAACACATGTTCCTCACATTTCTGTGGCAGAAAGTTCTGGAATCTGAGAGGAGCCACGAATTTCCTTCCACCCAGCGTTCCCCCACATCTCCCGATAAAAATTATACCTCACTTGTGTGGGTAGGCCTAGCGCCCGCGACAGGAAACGCCCAAAAGCGCAACGTGGACACAGCCAAATTGGTGAAGGAAAACAGAGGTGTTTTTTGCAAAGTGCCTACCTGTAGATTTTGGCCTGTAGCTCAGCCGCCACCTAGGGAAACCTACCAAACCTGTGCATTTCTGAAAACTAGAGACCTAGGGGAATCCAAGATGGGGTGACTTGTGTGGCTCGGACCAGGTTCTGTTACCCAGAATCCTTTGCAAACCTCCAAATGTGGATAAAAAAACACATGTTCCTCACATTTCTGTGGCAGAAAGTTCTGGAATCTGAGAGGAGCCACGAATTTCCTTCCACCCAGCGTTCCCCCACGTCTCCCGATAAAAATGATACCTCACTTGTGTGGGTAGGCCTAGCGCCCGCGACAGGAAACGCCCCAAAGCGCAACGTGGACACAGCCAAATTGGTGACGGAAAACAGAGGTGTTTTTTGCAAAGTGCCTACCTGTAGATTTTGGCCTGTAGCTCAGCCGCCACCTAGGTAAACCTACCAAACCTGTGCATTTCTGAAAACTAGAGACCTAGGGGAATCCAAGATGGGGTGACTTGTGTGGCTCGGACCAGGTTCTGTTACCCAGAATCCTTTGCAAACCTCAAAATTTGGCTAAAAAAACACATGTTCCTCACATTTCTGTGGCAGAAAGTTCTGGAATCTGAGAGGAGCCACGAATTTCCTTCCACCCAGCGTTCCCCCACGTCTCCCAATAAAAATGATACCTCACTTGTGTGGGTAGGCCTGGCGCCCGCGACAGGAAACGCCCCAAAGCGCAACGTGGACACAGCCAAATTGGTGAAGGAAAACAGAGGTGTTTTTTGCAAAGTGCCTACCTGTAGATTTTGGCCTGTAGCTCAGCCGCCACCTAGGGAAACCTACCAAACCTGTGCATTTCTGAAAACTAGAGACCTAGGGGAATCCAAGATGGGGTGACTTGTGTGGCTCGGACCAGGTTCTGTTACCCAGAATCCTTTGCAAACCTCCAAATGTGGCTAAAAAAACACATGTTCCTCACATTTCTGTGGCAGAAAGTTCTGGAATCTGAGAGGAGCCACGAATTTCCTTCCACCCAGCGTTCCCCCACGTCTCCCGATAAAAATGATACCTCACTTGTGTGGGTAGGCCTGGCGCCCGCGACAGGAAACGCCCCAAAGCGCAACGTGGACACCGCCAAATTGGTGAAGGAAAACAGAGGTGTTTTTTGCAAAGTGCCTACCTGTAGATTTTGGCCTGTAGCTCAGCCGCCACCTAGGGAAACCTACCAAACCTGTGCATTTCTGAAAACTAGAGACCTAGGGGAATCCAAGATGGGGTGACTTGTGTGGCTCGGACCAGGTTCTGTTACCCAGAATCCTTTGCAAACCTCAAAATTTGGCTAAAAAAACACATGTTCCTCACATTTCTGTGGCAGAAAGTTCTGGAATCTGAGAGGAGCCACGAATTTCCTTCCACCCAGCGTTCCCCCACGTCTCCCGATAAAAATTATACCTCACTTGTGTGGGTAGGCCTAGCGCCCGCTACAGGAAATGCCCCAAAGCGCAACGTGGACACAGCCAAATTGGTGAAGGAAAACAGATGTGTTTTTTGCAAAGTGCCTACCTGTAGATTTTGGCCTGTAGCACAGCCGCCACCTAGGGAAACCTACCAAACCTGTGCATTTCTGAAAACTAGAGACCTAGGGGAATCCAAGATGGGGTGACTTGTGTGGCTCGGACCAGGTTCTGTTACCCAGAATCCTTTGCAAACCTCAAAATTTGGCTAAAAAAACACATGTTCCTCACATTTCTGTGGCAGAAAGTTCTGGAATCTGAGAGGAGCCACGAATTTCCTTCCACCCAGCGTTCCCCCACGTCTCCCGATAAAAATGATACCTCACTTGTGTGGGTAGGCCTAGCGCCCGCGACAGGAAACGCCCCAAAGCGCAACGTGGACACAGCCAAATTGGTGAAGGAAAACAGAGGTGTTTTTTGCAAAGTGCCTACCTGTAGATTTTGGCCTGTAGCTCAGCCACCACCTAGGGAAACCTACCAAACCTGTGCATTTCTGAAAACTAGAGACCTAGGGGAATCCAAGATGGGGTGACTTGTGTGGCTCGGACCAGTTTCTGTTACCCAGAATCCTTTGCAAACCTCAAAATTTGGCTAAAAATACACATGTTCCTCACATTTCTGTGGCAGAAAGTTCTGGAATCTGAGAGAAGCCACGAATTTCCTTTCACCCAGCATTCCCCCACGTCTCTCGATAAAAATGATACCTCACTTGTGTGGGTAGGCCTAGCGCCCGCGACAGGAAACGCCCCAAAGCGCAACGTGGACACATCCAAATTGGTGAAGGAAAACAGAGGTGTTTTTTGCAAAGTGCCTACCTGTAGATTTTGGCCTGTAGCTCAGCCGCCACCTAGGGAAACCTACCAAACCTGTGCATTTCTGAAAACTAGAGACCTAGGGGAATCCAAGATGGGGTGACTTGTGTGGCTCGGACCAGGTTCTGTTACCCAGAATCCTTTGCAAACCTCCAAATGTGGCTAAAAAAACACATGTTCCTCACATTTCTGTGGCAGAAAGTTCTGGAATCTGAGAGGAGCCACGAATTTCCTTCCACCCAGCGTTCCCCCACGTCTCCCGATAAAAATGATACCTCACTTGTGTGGGTAGGCCTAGCGCCCGCGACAGGAAACGCCCCAAAGCGCAACGTGGACAGAGCCAAATTGGTGAAGGAAAACAGTGGTGTTTTTTGCAAAGTGCCTACCTGTAGATTTTGGCCTGTAGCTCAGCCGCCACCTAGGGAAACCTACCAAACCTGTGCATTTATGAAAACAAGAGACCTAGGGGAATCCAAGATGGGGTGACTTGTGTGGCTCGGACCAGGTTCTGTTACCCAGAATCCTTTGCAAACCTCAAAATTTGGCTAAAAAAACACATGTTCCTCACATTTCTGTGGCAGAAAGTTCTGGAATCTGAGAGGAGCCACGAATTTCCTTCCACCCAGCGTTCCCCCACGTCTCCCGATAAAAATGATACCTCACTTGTGTGGGTAGGCCTAGCGCCCGCGACAGGAAACGCCCCAAAGCGCAACGTGGACACATCCAAATTGGTGAAGGAAAACAGAGGTGTTTTTTTGCAAAGTGCCTACCTGTAGATTTTGGCCTGTAGCTCAGCCGCACCTAGGGAAACCTACCAAACCTGTGCATTTCTGAAAACTAGAGACCTAGGGGAATCCAAGATGGGGTGACTTGTGTGGCTCGGACCAGGTTCTGTTACCCAGAATCCTTTGCAAACCTCCAAATGTGGCTAAAAAAACACATGTTCCTCACATTTCTGTGGCAGAAAGTTCTGGAATCTGAGAGGAGCCACGAATTTCCTTCCACCCAGCGTTCCCCCACGTCTCCCGATAAAAATGATACCTCACTTGTGTGGGTAGGCCTAGCGCCCGCGACAGGAAACGCCCCAAAGCGCAACGTGGACACAGCCAAATTGGTGAAGGAAAACAGAGGTGTTTTTTGCAAAGTGCCTACCTGTAGATTTTGGCCTGTAGCTCAGCCGCCACCTAGGGAAACCTACCAAACCTGTGCATTTCTGAAAACTAGAGACCTAGGGGAATCCAAGATGGGGTGACTTGTGTGGCTCGGACCAGGTTCTGTTACCCAGAATCCTTTGCAAACCTCAAAATTTGGCTAAAAATACACATGTTCCTCACATTTCTGTGGCAGAAAGTTCTGGAATCTGAGAGGAGCCACGAATTGCCTTCCACCCAGCGTTCCCCCACGTCTCCCGATAAAAATGATACCTCACTTGTGTGGGTAGGCCTAGCGCCCGCGACAGGAAACACCCCAAAGCGCAACGTGGACACAGCCAAATTGGTGAAGGAAAACAGAGGTGTTTTTTGCAAAGTGCCTACCTGTAGATTTTGGCCTGTAGCTCAGCCGCCACCTAGGGAAACCTACCAAACCTGTGCATTTATGAAAACAAGAGACCTAGGGGAATCCAAGATGGGGTGACTTGTGTGGCTCGGACCAGGTTCTGTTACCCAGAATCCTTTGCAAACCTCAAAATTTGGCTAAAAAAACACATGTTCCTCAAATTTCTGTGGCAGAAAGTTCTGATATCTGAGAGGAGCCACGAATTTCCTTCCACCCAGCGTTCCCCCACGTCTCCCGATAAAAATGATACCTCACTTGTGTGGGTAGGCCTGGCGCCCGCGACAGGAAATGCCCCAAAGCGCAACGTGGACACAGCCAAATTGGTGAAGGAAAACAGATGTGTTTTTTGCAAAGTGCCTACCTGTAGATTTTGGCCTGTAGCACAGCCGCCACCTAGGGAAACCTACCAAACCTGTGCATTTCTGAAAACTAGAGACCTAGGGGAATCCAAGATGGGGTGACTTGTGTGGCTCGGACCAGGTTCTGTTACCCAGAATCCTTTGCAAACCTCCAAATGTGGCTAAAAAAACACATGTTCCTCACATTTCTGTGGCAGAAAGTTCTGGAATCTGAGAGGAGCCACGAATTTCCTTCCACCCAGCGTTCCCCCACGTCTCCCGATAAAAATGATACCTCACTTGTGTGGGTAGGCCTGGCGCCCGCGACAGGAAACGCCCCAAAGCGCAACGTGGACACAGCCAAATTGGTGAAGGAAAACAGAGGTGTTTTTTGCAAAGTGCCTACCTGTAGATTTTGGCCTGTAGCTCAGCCGCCACCTAGGGAAACCTACCAAACCTGTGCATTTCTGAAAACTAGAGACCTAGGGGAATCCAAGATGGGGTGACTTGTGTGGCTCGGACCAGGTTCTGTTACCCAGAATCCTTTGCAAACCTCCAAATGTGGCTAAAAAAACACATGTTCCTCACATTTCTGTGGCAGAAAGTTCTGGAATCTGAGAGGAGCCACGAATTTCCTTCCACCCAGCGTTCCCCCACGTCTCCCGATAAAAATGATACCTCACTTGTGTGGGTAGGCCTGGCGCCCGCGACAGGAAACGCCCCAAAGCGCAACGTGGACACCGCCAAATTGGTGAAGGAAAACAGAGGTGTTTTTTGCAAAGTGCCTACCTGTAGATTTTGGCCTGTAGCTCAGCCGCCACCTAGGGAAACCTACCAAACCTGTGCATTTCTGAAAACTAGAGACCTAGGGGAATCCAAGATGGGGTGACTTGTGTGGCTCGGACCAGGTTCTGTTACCCAGAATCCTTTGCAAACCTCAAAATTTGGCTAAAAAAACACATGTTCCTCACATTTCTGTGGCAGAAAGTTCTGGAATCTGAGAGGAGCCACGAATTTCCTTCCACCCAGCGTTCCCCCACGTCTCCCGATAAAAATTATACCTCACTTGTGTGGGTAGGCCTAGCGCCCGCTACAGGAAATGCCCCAAAGCGCAACGTGGACACAGCCAAATTGGTGAAGGAAAACAGATGTGTTTTTTGCAAAGTGCCTACCTGTAGATTTTGGCCTGTAGCACAGCCGCCACCTAGGGAAACCTACCAAACCTGTGCATTTCTGAAAACTAGAGACCTAGGGGAATCCAAGATGGGGTGACTTGTGTGGCTCGGACCAGGTTCTGTTACCCAGAATCCTTTGCAAACCTCAAAATTTGGCTAAAAAAACACATGTTCCTCACATTTCTGTGGCAGAAAGTTCTGGAATCTGAGAGGAGCCACGAATTTCCTTCCACCCAGCGTTCCCCCACGTCTCCCGATAAAAATGATACCTCACTTGTGTGGGTAGGCCTAGCGCCCGCGACAGGAAACGCCCCAAAGCGCAACGTGGACACAGCCAAATTGGTGAAGGAAAACAGAGGTGTTTTTTGCAAAGTGCCTACCTGTAGATTTTGGCCTGTAGCTCAGCCACCACCTAGGGAAACCTACCAAACCTGTGCATTTCTGAAAACTAGAGACCTAGGGGAATCCAAGATGGGGTGACTTGTGTGGCTCGGACCAGTTTCTGTTACCCAGAATCCTTTGCAAACCTCAAAATTTGGCTAAAAATACACATGTTCCTCACATTTCTGTGGCAGAAAGTTCTGGAATCTGAGAGAAGCCACGAATTTCCTTTCACCCAGCATTCCCCCACGTCTCTCGATAAAAATGATACCTCACTTGTGTGGGTAGGCCTAGCGCCCGCGACAGGAAACGCCCCAAAGCGCAACGTGGACACATCCAAATTGGTGAAGGAAAACAGAGGTGTTTTTTGCAAAGTGCCTACCTGTAGATTTTGGCCTGTAGCTCAGCCGCCACCTAGGGAAACCTACCAAACCTGTGCATTTCTGAAAACTAGAGACCTAGGGGAATCCAAGATGGGGTGACTTGTGTGGCTCGGACCAGGTTCTGTTACCCAGAATCCTTTGCAAACCTCCAAATGTGGCTAAAAAAACACATGTTCCTCACATTTCTGTGGCAGAAAGTTCTGGAATCTGAGAGGAGCCACGAATTTCCTTCCACCCAGCGTTCCCCCACGTCTCCCGATAAAAATGATACCTCACTTGTGTGGGTAGGCCTAGCGCCCGCGACAGGAAACGCCCCAAAGCGCAACGTGGACAGAGCCAAATTGGTGAAGGAAAACAGTGGTGTTTTTTGCAAAGTGCCTACCTGTAGATTTTGGCCTGTAGCTCAGCCGCCACCTAGGGAAACCTACCAAACCTGTGCATTTATGAAAACAAGAGACCTAGGGGAATCCAAGATGGGGTGACTTGTGTGGCTCGGACCAGGTTCTGTTACCCAGAATCCTTTGCAAACCTCAAAATTTGGCTAAAAAAACACATGTTCCTCACATTTCTGTGGCAGAAAGTTCTGGAATCTGAGAGGAGCCACGAATTTCCTTCCACCCAGCGTTCCCCCACGTCTCCCGATAAAAATGATACCTCACTTGTGTGGGTAGGCCTAGCGCCCGCGACAGGAAACGCCCCAAAGCGCAACGTGGACACATCCAAATTGGTGAAGGAAAACAGAGGTGTTTTTTTGCAAAGTGCCTACCTGTAGATTTTGGCCTGTAGCTCAGCCGCACCTAGGGAAACCTACCAAACCTGTGCATTTCTGAAAACTAGAGACCTAGGGGAATCCAAGATGGGGTGACTTGTGTGGCTCGGACCAGGTTCTGTTACCCAGAATCCTTTGCAAACCTCCAAATGTGGCTAAAAAAACACATGTTCCTCACATTTCTGTGGCAGAAAGTTCTGGAATCTGAGAGGAGCCACGAATTTCCTTCCACCCAGCGTTCCCCCACGTCTCCCGATAAAAATGATACCTCACTTGTGTGGGTAGGCCTAGCGCCCGCGACAGGAAACGCCCCAAAGCGCAACGTGGACACAGCCAAATTGGTGAAGGAAAACAGAGGTGTTTTTTGCAAAGTGCCTACCTGTAGATTTTGGCCTGTAGCTCAGCCGCCACCTAGGGAAACCTACCAAACCTGTGCATTTCTGAAAACTAGAGACCTAGGGGAATCCAAGATGGGGTGACTTGTGTGGCTCGGACCAGGTTCTGTTACCCAGAATCCTTTGCAAACCTCAAAATTTGGCTAAAAATACACATGTTCCTCACATTTCTGTGGCAGAAAGTTCTGGAATCTGAGAGGAGCCACGAATTGCCTTCCACCCAGCGTTCCCCCACGTCTCCCGATAAAAATGATACCTCACTTGTGTGGGTAGGCCTAGCGCCCGCGACAGGAAACACCCCAAAGCGCAACGTGGACACAGCCAAATTGGTGAAGGAAAACAGAGGTGTTTTTTGCAAAGTGCCTACCTGTAGATTTTGGCCTGTAGCTCAGCCGCCACCTAGGGAAACCTACCAAACCTGTGCATTTATGAAAACAAGAGACCTAGGGGAATCCAAGATGGGGTGACTTGTGTGGCTCGGACCAGGTTCTGTTACCCAGAATCCTTTGCAAACCTCAAAATTTGGCTAAAAAAACACATGTTCCTCAAATTTCTGTGGCAGAAAGTTCTGATATCTGAGAGGAGCCACGAATTTCCTTCCACCCAGCGTTCCCCCACGTCTCCCGATAAAAATGATACCTCACTTGTGTGGGTAGGCCTGGCGCCCGCGACAGGAAATGCCCCAAAGCGCAACGTGGACACAGCCAAATTGGTGAAGGAAAACAGATGTGTTTTTTGCAAAGTGCCTACCTGTAGATTTTGGCCTGTAGCACAGCCGCCACCTAGGGAAACCTACCAAACCTGTGCATTTCTGAAAACTAGAGACCTAGGGGAATCCAAGATGGGGTGACTTGTGTGGCTCGGACCAGGTTCTGTTACCCAGAATCCTTTGCAAACCTCCAAATGTGGCTAAAAAAACACATGTTCCTCACATTTCTGTGGCAGAAAGTTCTGGAATCTGAGAGGAGCCACGAATTTCCTTCCACCCAGCGTTCCCCCACGTCTCCCGATAAAAATGATACCTCACTTGTGTGGGTAGGCCTGGCGCCCGCGACAGGAAACGCCCCAAAGCGCAACGTGGACACAGCCAAATTGGTGAAGGAAAACAGATGTGTTTTTTGCAAAGTGCCTATCTGTAGATTTTGGCCTGTAGCTCAGCCGCCACCTAGGGAAACCTACCAAACCTGTGCATTTCTGAAAACTAGAGACCTAGGGGAATCCAAGATGGGGTGACTTGTGTGGCTCGGACCAGGTTCTGTTACCCAGAATCCTTTGCAAACCTCAAAATTTGGCTAAAAAAACACATGTTCCTCACATTTCTGTGGCAGAAAGTTCTGGAATCTGAGAGGAGCCACGAATTTCCTTCCACCCAGCGTTCCCCCACGTCTCCCGATAAAAATGATACCTCACTTGTGTGGGTAGGCCTAGCGCCCGCGACAGGAAATGCCCCAAAGTGCAACGTGGACACAGCCAAATTGGTGAAGGAAAACAGATGTGTTTTTTGCAAAGTGCCTACCTGTAGATTTTGGCCTGTAGCACAGCCGCCACCTAGGGAAACCTACCAAACCTGTGCATTTCTGAAAACTAGAGACCTAGGGGAATCCAAGATGGGGTGACTTGTGTGGCTCGGACCAGGTTCTGTTACCCAGAATCCTTTGCAAACCTCAAAATTTGACTAAAAAAACACATGTTCCTCAAATTTCTGTGGCAGAAAGTTCTGGAATCTGAGAGGAGCCACGAATTTCCTTCACCCAGCGTTCCCCCACGTCTCCCGATAAAAATGATACCTCACTTGTGTGGGTAGGCCTAGCGCCCGCGACAGGAAACGCCCCAAAGCGCAACGTGGACACAGCCAAATTGGTGAAGGAAAACAGAGGTGTTTTTTGCAAAGTGCCTACCTGTAGATTTTGGCCTGTAGCTCAGCCGCCACCTAGGGAAACCTACCAAACCTGTGCATTACTGAAAACTAGAGACCTAGGGGAATCCAAGATGGGGTGACTTGTGTGGCTCGGACCAGGTTCTGTTACCCAGAATCCTTTGCAAACCTCAAAATTTGGCTAAAAAAACACATGTTCCTCACATTTCTGTGGCAGAAAGTTCTGGAATCTGAGAGGAGCCATGAATTTCCTTCCACCCAGCGTTCCCCCACGTCTCCCGATAAAAATGATACCTCACTTGTGTGGGTAGGCCTAGCGCCCGTGACAGGAAACGCCCCAAAGCGCAACGTGGACACAGCCAAATTGGTGAAGGAAAACAGAGGTGTTTTTTGCAAAGTGCCTACCTGTGGATTTTGGCCTGTAGCTCAGCCGCACCTAGGGAAACCTACCAAACCTGTGCCTTTCTGAAAACTAGAGACCTAGGGGAATCCAAGATGGGGTGACTTGTGTGGCTCGGACCAGGTTCTGTTACCCAGAATCCTTTGCAAACCTCCAAATGTGGCTAAAAAAACACATGTTCCTCACATTTCTGTGGCAGAACGTTCTGGAATCTGAGAGGAGCCACGAATTTCCTTCCACCCAGCGTTCCCCCACGTCTCCCGATAAAAATGATACCTCACTTGTGTGGGTAGGCCTAGCGCCCGCGACAGGAAACGCCCCTAAGCGCAACGTGGACACAGCCAAATTGGTGAAGGAAAACAGAGGTGTTTTTTGCAAAGTGCCTACCTGTAGATTTTGGCCTGTAGCTCAGCCGCCAACTAGGGAAACCTACCAAACCTGTGCATTTCTGAAAATTAGAGACCTAGGGGAATCCAAGATGGGGTGACTTGTGTGGCTCGGACCAGGTTCTGTTACCCAGAATCCTTTGCAAACCTCAAAATTTGGCTAAAAATACACATGTTCCTCACATTTCTGTGGCAGAAAGTTCTGGAATCTGAGAGGTGCCACGAATTTCCTTTCACCCAGCGTTCCCCCACGTCTCCCGATAAAAATGATACCTCACTTGTGTTGGTAGGCCTCGCGCCCGCGTCAGGAAACACCCCAAAGCGTAACGTGGACACAGCCAAATTGGTGAAGGAAAACAGATGTGTTTTTTGCAAAGTGCCTACCTGTAGATTTTGGCCTGTAGCTCAGCCGCCACCTAGGGAAACTTACCAAACCTGTGCATTTATGAAAACAAGAGACGTAGGGGAATCCAAGATGGGGTGACTTGTGTGGCTCGGACCAGGTTCTGTTACCCAGAATCCTTTGCAAACCTCAAAATTTGGCTAAAAAAACACATGTTCCTCACATTTCTGTGGCAGAAAGTTCTTATATCTGAGAGGAGCCACGAATTTCCTTCCACCCAGCGTTCCCCCACGTCTCCCGATAAAAATGATACCTCACTTGTGTGGGTAGGCCTGGTGCCCGCGACAGGAAATGCCCCAAAGCGCAACGTGGACACAGCCAAATTGGTGAAGGAAAACAGATGTGTTTTTTGCAAAGTGCATACCTGTAGATTTTGGCCTGTAGCACAGCCGCCACCTAGGGAAACCTACCAAACCTGTGCATTTCTGAAAACTAGAGACCTAGGGGAATCCAAGATGGGGTGACTTGTGTGGCTCGGACCAGGTTCTGTTACCCAGAATCCTTTGTAAACCTCCAAATGTGGCTAAAAAAACACATGTTCCTCACATTTCTGTGGCAGAAAGTTCTGGAATCTGAGAGGAGCCACGAATCTCCTTCCACCCAGCGTTCCCCCACGTCTCCCGATAAAAATGATACCTCACTTGTGTGGGTAGGCCTAGCGCCCGCGACAGGAAACGCCCCAAAGCGCAACGTGGACACAGCCAAATTGGTGAAGGAAAACAGAGGTGTTTTTTGCAAAGTGCCTACCTGTAGATTTTGGCCTGTAGCTCAGCCGCCACCTAGGGAAACCTACCAAACCTGTGCATTTCTGAAAACTAGAGACCTAGGGGAATCCAAGATGGGGTGACTTGTGTGGCTCGGACCAGGTTCTGTTACCCAGAATCCTTTGCAAACCTCCAAATGTGGCTAAAAAAACACATGTTCCTCACATTTCTGTGGCAGAAAGTTCTGGAATCTGAGAGGAGCCACGAATTTCCTTCCACCCAGCGTTCACCCACGTCTCCCGATAAAAATGATACCTCACTTGTGTGGGTAGGCCTAGCGCCCGCGACAGGAAACGCCCCAAAGCGCAACGTGGACACAGCCAAATTGGTGAAGGAAAACAGAGGTGTTTTTTGCAAAGTGCCTACCTGTAGATTTTGGCCTGTAGCTCAGCCACCACCTAGGGAAACCTACTAAACCTGTGCATTTCTGAAAACTAGAGACCTAGGGGAATCCAAGATGGGGTGACTTGTGTGGCTCGGACCAGGTTCTGTTACCCAGAATCCTTTGCAAACCTCCAAATGTGGCTAAAAAAACACATGTTCCTCACATTTCTGTGGCAGAAAGTTCTGGAATCTGAGAGGAGCCACGAATTTCCTTCCACCCAGCGTTCCCCCACGTCTCCCGATAAAAATGATACCTCACTTGTGTGGGTAGGCCTAGCGCCCGCGACAGGAAACGCCCCAAAGCGCAACGTGGACACAGCCAAATTGGTGAAGGAAAACAGAGGTGTTTTTAGCAAAGTGCCTACCTGTAGATTTTGGCCTGTAGCTCAGCCGCCACCTAGGGAAACCTACCAAACCTGTGCATTTCTGAAAACTAGAGACCTAGGGGAATCCAAGATGGGGTGACTTGTGTGGCTCGGACCAGGTTCTGTTACCCAGAATCCTTTGCAAACCTCAAAATTTGGCTAAAAAAACACATGTTCCTCACATTTCTGTGGCAGAAAGTTCTGGAATCTGAGAGGAGCCACGAATTTCCTTCCACCCAGCGTTCCCCCACGTCTCCCGATAAAAATGATACCTCACTTGTGTGGGTAGGCCTAGCGCCCGCGACAGGAAATGCCCCAAAGCGCAACGTGGACACAGCCAAATTGGTGAAGGAAAACAGATGTGTTTTTTGCAAAGTACCTACCTGTAGATTTTGGCCTGTAGCTCAGCCGCCACGCTAGGGAAACCTACCAAACCTGTGCATTTCTGAAAACTAGAGACCTAGGGGAATCCAAGATGGGGTGATTTGTGTGGCTCGGACCAGGTTCTGTTACCCAGAATCCTTTGCAAACCTCCAAATGTGGCTAAAAAACACATGTTCCTCACATTTCTGTGGCAGAAAGTTCTGGAATCTGAGAGGAGCCACGAATTTCCTTCCACCCAGCGTTCCCCCACGTCTCCCGATAAAAATGATACCTCTCTTGTGTGGGTAGGCCTAGCGCCCGCGACAGGAAACACCCCAAAGCGTAACGTGGACACAGCCAAATTGGTGAAGGAAAACAGAGGTGTTTTTTGCAAAGTGCCTACCTGTAGATTTTGGCCTGTAGCTCAGCCGCCACCTAGGGAAACCTACCAAACCTGTGCATTTATGAAAACAAGAGACGTAGGGGAATACAAGATGGGGTGACTTGTGTGGCTCGGACCAGGTTCTGTTACCCAGAATCCTTTGCAAACCTCAAAATTTGGCTAAAAAAACACATGTTCCTCACATTTCTGTGGCAGAAAGTTCTGATATCTGAGAGGAGCCACGAATTTCCTTCCACCCAGCGTTCCCCCACGTCTCCCGATAAAAATGATACCTCACTTGTGTGGGTAGGCCTGGTGCCCGCGACAGGAAATGCCCCAAAGCGCAACGTGGACACAGCCAAATTGGTGAAGGAAAACAGATGTGTTTTTTGCAAAGTGCCTACCTGTAGATTTTGGCCTGTAGCTCAGCCGCCACCTAGGGAAACCTACCAAACCTGTGCATTTCTGAAAACAAGAGACCTAGGGGAATCCAAGATGGGGTGACTTGTGTGGCTCGGACCAGGTTCTGTTACCCAGAATCCTTTGTAAACCTCCAAATGTGGCTAAAAAAACACATGTTCCTCACATTTCTGTGGCAGAAAGTTCTGGAATCTGAGAGGAGCCACGAATTTCCTTCCACCCAGCGTTCCCCCACGTCTCCCGATAAAAATTTTACCTCACTTGTGTGGGTAGGCCTGGCGCCCGCGACAGGAAACGCCCCAAAGCGCAACGTGGACACAGCAAAATTGGTGAAGGAAAACAGAGGTGTTTTTTGCAAAGTGCCTACCTGTAGATTTTGGCCTGTAGCTCAGCCGCCACCTAGGGAAACCTACCAAACCTGTCCATTTCTGAAAACTAGAGACCTAGGGGAATCCAAGATGGGGTGACTTGTGTGGCTCGGACCAGGTTCTGTTACCCAGAATCCTTTGCAAACCTCAAAATTTGGCTAAAAAAACACATGTTCCTCACATTTCTGTGGCAGAAAGTTCTGGAATCTGAGAGGAGCCACGAATTTCCTTCCACCCAGCGTTCCCCCACGTCTCCCGATAAAAATGATACCTCACTTGTGTGGGTAGGCCTAGCGCCCGCGACAGGAAATGCCCCAAAGCGCAACGTGGACACAGCCAAATTGGTGAAGGAAAACAGATGTGTTTTTTGCAAAGTGCCTACCTGTAGATTTTGGCCTGTAGCACAGCTGCCACCTAGGGAAACCTACCAAACCTGTGCATTTCTGAAAACTAGAGACCTAAGGGAATCCAAGATGGGGTGACTTGTGTGGCTCGGACCAGGTTCTGTTACCCAGAATCCTTTGCAAACCTCAAAATTTGGCTAAAAAAACACATGTTCCTCACATTTCTGTGGCAGAAAGTTCTGGAATCTGAGAGGAGCCACGAATCTCCTTCCACCCAGCGTTCCCCCACGTCTCCCGATAAAAATGATACCTCACTTGTGTGGGTAGGTCTAGCGCCCGCGACAGGAAACGCCCCAAAGCGCAACGTGGACACAGCCAAATTGGTGAAGGAAAACAGAGGTGTTTTTTGCAAAGTGCCTACCTGTAGATTTTGGCCTGTAGCTCAGCCGCCACCTAGGGAAACCTACCAAACCTGTGCATTTCTGAAAACTAGAGACCTAGGGGAATCCAAAATGGGGTGACTTGTGTGGCTCGGACCAGGTTCTGTTACCCAGAATCCTTTGCAAACCTCAAAATTTGGCTAAAAAAACACATGTTCCTCACATTTCTGTGGCAGAAAGTTCTGGAATCTGAGAGGAGCCACGAATTTCCTTCCACCCAGCGTTCCCCCACGTCTCCCGATAAAAATGATACCTCACTTGTGTGGGTAGGCCTAGCGCCCGCGACAGGAAACGCCCCAAAGCGCAACGTGGACACAGCCAAATTGGTGAAGGAAAACAGTGGTGTTTTTTGCAAAGTGCCTACCTGTAGATTTTGGCCTGTAGCTCAGCCGCCACCTAGGGAAACCTACCAAACCTGTGCATTTATGAAAACAAGAGACCTAGGGGAATCCAAGATGGGGTGACTTGTGTGGCTCGGACCAGGTTCTGTTACCCAGAATCCTTTGCAAACCTCAAAATTTGACTAAAAAAACACATGTTCCTCACATTTCTGTGGCAGAAAGTTCTGGAATCTGAGAGGAGCCACGAATTTCCTTCCACCCAGCGTTCCCCCACGTCTCCCGATAAAAATGACACCTCACTTGTGTGGGTAGGCCTAGCGCCCGCGACAGGAAATGCCCCAAAGCGCAACGTGGACACAGCCAAATTGGTGAAGGAAAACAGAGGTGTTTTTTGCAAAGTGCCTACCTGTAGATTTTGGCCTGTAGCTCAGCCGCCACCTAGGGAAACCTACCAAACCTGTGCATTTCTGAAAACTAGAGACCTAGGGGAATCCAAGATGGGGTGACTTGTGTGGCTCGGACCAGGTTCTGTTACCCAGAATCCTTTGCAAACCTCAAAATTTGGCTAAAAAAACACATGTTCCTCACATTTCTGTGGCAGAAAGTTCTGGAATCTGAGAGGAGCCACGAATTTCCTTCCACCCAGCGTTCCCCCACGTCTCCCGATAAAAATGATACCTCACTTGTGTGGGTAGGCCTAGCGCCCGCGACAGGAAATGCCCCAAAGCGCAACGTGGACACAGCCAAATTGGTGAAGGAAAACAGATGTGTTTTTTGCAAAGTGCCTACCTGTAGATTTTGGCCTGTAGCTCAGCCGCCACCTAGGGAAACCTACCAAACCTGTGCATTTCTGAAAACTAGAGACCTAGGGGAATCCAAGATGGGGTGACTTGTGTGGCTCGGACCAGGTTCTGTTACCCAGAATCCTTTGCAAACCTCCAAATGTGGCTAAAAAAACACATGTTCCTCACATTTCTGTGGCAGAAAGTTCTGGAATCTGAGAGGAGCCACGAATTTCCTTCCACACAGCGTTCCCCCACGTCTCCCGATAAAAATGATACCTCACTTGTGTGGGTAGGCCTAGCGCCCGTGACAGGAAACGCCCCAAAGCGCAACGTGGACACAGCCAAATTGGTGAAGGAAAACAGAGGTGTTTTTTGCAAAGTGCCTACCTGTGGATTTTGGCCTGTAGCTCAGCCGCACCTAGGGAAACCTACCAAACCTGTGCATTTCTGAAAACTAGAGACCTAGGGGAATCCAAGATGGGGTGACTTGTGTGGCTCGGACCAGGTTCTGTTACCCAGAATCCTTTGCAAACCTCCAAATGTGGCTAAAAAAACACATGTTCCTCACATTTCTGTGGCAGAAAGTTCTGGAATCTGAGAGGAGCCACGAATTTCCTTCCACCCAGCGTTCCCCCATGTCTCCCGATAAAAATGATACCTCACTTGTGTGGGTAGGCCTAGCGCCCGCGACAGGAAACGCCCCAAAGCGCAACGTGGACACAGCCAAATTGGTGAAGGAAAACAGAGGTGTTTTTTGCAAAGTGCCTACCTGTAGATTTTGGCCTGTAGCTCAGCCGCCACCTAGGGAAACCTACCAAACCTGTGCATTTCTGAAAACTAGAGACCTAGGGGAATCCAAGATGGGGTGACTTGTGTGGCTCGGACCAGGTTCTGTTACCCAGAATCCTTTGCAAACCTCAAAATTTGGCTAAAAAAACACATGTTCCTCACATTTCTGTGGCAGAAAGTTCTGGAATCTGAGAGGAGCCACGAATTTCCTTCCACCCAGCGTTCCCCCACGTCTCCCGATAAAAATGATACCTCACTTGTGTGGGTAGGCCTAGCGCCCGCGACAGGAAATGCCCCAAAGCGCAACGTGGACACAGCCAAATTGGTGAAGGAAAACAGATGTGTTTTTTGCAAAGTGCCTACCTGTAGATTTTGGCCTGTAGCTCAGCCGCCACCTAGGGAAACCTACCAAACCTGTGCATTTCTGAAAACTAGAGACCTAGGGGAATCCAAGATGGGGTGACTTGTGTGGCTCGGACCAGGTTCTGTTACCCAGAATCCTTTGCAAACCTCCAAATGTGGCTAAAAAAACACATGTTCCTCACATTTCTGTGGCAGAAAGTTCTGGAATCTGAGAGGAGCCACGAATTTCCTTCCACCCAGCGTTTCCCCACGTCTCCCGATAAAAATGATACCTCACTTGTGTGGGTAGGCCTAGCGCCCGTGACAGGAAACGCCCCAAAGCGCAACGTGGACACAGCCAAATTGGTGAAGGAAAACAGAGGTGTTTTTTGCAAAGTGCCTACCTGTGGATTTTGGCCTGTAGCTCAGCCGCACCTAGGGAAACCTACCAAACCTGTGCATTTCTGAAAACTAGAGACCTAGGGGAATCCAAGATGGGGTGACTTGTGTGGCTCGGACCAGGTTCTGTTACCCAGAATCCTTTGCAAACCTCCAAATGTGGCTAAAAAAACACATGTTCCTCACATTTCTGTGGCAGAAAGTTCTGGAATCTGAGAGGAGCCACGAATTTCCTTCCACCCAGCGTTCCCCCATGTCTCCCGATAAAAATGATACCTCACTTGTGTGGGTAGGCCTAGCGCCCGCGACAGGAAACGCCCCAAAGCGCAACGTGGACACAGCCAAATTGGTGAAGGAAAACAGAGGTGTTTTTTGCAAAGTGCCTACCTGTAGATTTTGGCCTGTAGCTCAGCCGCCCTCTAGGGAAACCTACCAAACCTGTGCATTTCTGAAAATTAGAGACCTAGGGGAATCCAAGATGGGGTGACTTGTGTGGCTCGGACCAGGTTCTGTTACCCAGAATCCTTTGCAAACCTCAAAATTTGGCTAAAAATACACATGTTCATCACATTTCTGTGGCAGAAAGTTCTGGAATCTGAGAGGAGCCACAAATTTCCTTCCACCCAGCGTTCCCCCACGTCTCCCGATAAAAATGATACCTCACTTGTGTGGGTAGGCCTAGCGCCCGCGACAGGAAACACCCCAAAGCGTAACGTGGACACAGCCAAATTGGTGAAGGAAAACAGAGGTGTTTTTTGCAAAGTGCCTACCTGTAGATTTTGGCCTGTAGCTCAGCCGCCACCTAGGGAAACCTACCAAACCTGTGCATTTATGAAAACAAGAGACCTAGGGGAATCCAAGATGGGGTGACTTGTGTGGCTCGGACCAGGTTCTGTTACCCAGAATCCTTTGCAAACCTCAAAATTTGGCTAAAAAAACACATGTTCCTCACATTTCTGTGGCAGAAAGTTCTGATATCTGAGAGGAGCCACGAATTTCCTTCCACCCAGCGTTCCCCCACGTCTCCCGATAAAAATGATACCTCACTTGTGTGGGTAGGCCTGGTGCCCGCGACAGGAAATGGCCCAAAGCGCAACGTGGACACAGCCAAATTGGTGAAGGAAAACAGATGTGTTTTTTGCAAAGTGCCTACCTGTAGATTTTGGCCTGTAGCACAGCCGCCACCTAGGGAAACCTACCAAACCTGTGCATTTCTGAAAACTAGAGACCTAGGGGAATCCAAGATGGGGTGACTTGTGTGGCTCGGACCAGGTTCTGTTACCCAGAATCCTTTGTAAACCTCCAAATGTGGCTAAAAAAACACATGTTCCTCACATTTCTGTGGCAGAAAGTTCTGGAATCTGAGAGGAGCCACGAATTTCCTTCCACCCAGCGTTCCCCCACGTCTCCCGCTAAAATTTTTACCTCACTTGTGTGGGTAGGCCTGGCGCCCGCGACAGGAAACGCCCCAAAGCGCAACGTGGACACAGCAAAATTGGTGAAGGAAAACAGAGGTGTTTTTTGCAAAGTGCCTACCTGTAGATTTTGGCCTGTAGCTCAGCCGCCACCTAGGGAAACCTACCAAACCTGTCCATTTCTGAAAACTAGAGACCTAGGGGAATCCAAGATGGGGTGACTTGTGTGGCTCGGACCAGGTTCTGTTACCCAGAATCCTTTGCAAACCTCAAAATTTGGCTAAAAAAACACATGTTCCTCATATTTTTGTGGCAGAAAGTTCTGGAATCTGAGAGGAGCCACGAATTTCCTTCCACCCAGCGTTCCCCCACGTCTCCCGATAAAAATGATACCTCACTTGTGTGGGTAGGCCTAGCGCCCGCGACAGGAAATGCCCCAAAGCGCAACGTGGACACAGCCAAATTGGTGAAGGAAAACAGATGTGTTTTTTGCAAAGTGCCTACCTGTAGATTTTGGCCTGTAGCTCAGCCGCCACCTAGGGAAACCTACCAAACCTGTGCATTTCTGAAAACTAGAGACCTAGGGGAATCCAAGATGGGGTGACTTGTGTGGCTCGGACCAGGTTCTGTTACCCAGAATCCTTTGCAAACCTCCAAATGTGGCTAAAAAAACACATGTTCCTCACATTTCTGTGGCAGAAAGTTCTGGAATCTGAGAGGAGCCACGAATTTCCTTCCACCCAGCGTTTCCCCACGTCTCCCGATAAAAATGATACCTCACTTGTGTGGGTAGGCCTAGCGTCCGTGACAGGAAACGCCCCAAAGCGCAACGTGGACACAGCCAAATTGGTGAAGGAAAACAGAGGTGTTTTTTGCAAAGTGCCTACCTGTGGATTTTGGCCTGTAGCTCAGCCGCACCTAGGGAAACCTACCAAACCTGTGCATTTCTGAAAACTAGAGACCTAGGGGAATCCAAGATGGGGTGACTTGTGTGGCTCGGACCAGGTTCTGTTACCCAGAATCCTTTGCAAACCTCCAAATGTGGCTAAAAAAACACATGTTCCTCACATTTCTGTGGCAGAAAGTTCTGGAATCTGAGAGGAGCCACGAATTTCCTTCCACCCAGCGTTCCCCCATGTCTCCCGATAAAAATGATACCTCACTTGTGTGGGTAGGCCTAGCGCCCGCGACAGGAAACGCCCCAAAGCGCAACGTGGACACAGGCAAATTGGTGAAGGAAAACAGAGGTGTTTTTTGCAAAGTGCCTACCTGTAGATTTTGGCCTGTAGCTCAGCCGCCCTCTAGGGAAACCTACCAAACCTGTGCATTTCTGAAAATTAGAGACCTAGGGGAATCCAAGATGGGGTGACTTGTGTGGCTCGGACCAGGTTCTGTTACCCAGAATCCTTTGCAAACCTCAAAATTTGGCTAAAAATACACATGTTCCTCACATTTCTGTGGCAGAAAGTTCTGGAATCTGAGAGGAGCCACGAATTTCCTTCCACCCAGCGTTCCCCCACGTCTCCCGATAAAAATGATACCTCACTTGTGTGGGTAGGCCTAGCGCCCGCGACAGGAAACACCCCAAAGCGTAACGTGGACACAGCCAAATTGGTGAAGGAAAACAGAGGTGTTTTTTGCAAAGTGCCTACCTGTAGATTTTGGCCTGTAGCTCAGCCGCCACCTAGGGAAACCTACCAAACCTGTCCATTTCTGAAATCTAGAGACCTAGGGGAATCCAAGATGGGGTGACTTGTGTGGCTCGTACCAGGTTCTGTTACCCAGAATCCTTTGCAAACCTCAAAATTTGGCTAAAAAAACACATGTTCCTCATATTTTTGTGGCAGAAAGTTCTGGAATCTGAGAGGAGCCACGAATTTCCTTCCACCCAGCGTTCCCCCACGTCTCCCGATAAAAATGATACCTCACTTGTGTGGGTAGGCCTAGCGCCCGCGACAGGAAATGCCCCAAAGCGCAACGTGGACACAGCCAAATTGGTGAAGGAAAACAGATGTGTTTTTTGCAAAGTGCCTACCTGTAGATTTTGGCCTGTAGCACAGCCGCCACCTAGGGAAACCTACCAAACCTGTGCATTTCTGAAAACTAGAGACCTAAGGGAATCCAAGATGGGGTGACTTGTGTGGCTCGGACCAGGTTCTGTTACCCAGAATCCTTTGCAAACCTCAAAATTTGGCTAAAAAAACACATGTTCCTCACATTTCTGTGGCAGAAAGTTCTGGAATCTGAGAGGAGCCACGAATCTCCTTCCACCCAGCGTTCCCCCACGTCTCCCGATAAAAATGATACCTCACTTGTGTGGGTAGGCCTAGCGCCCGCGACAGGAAACGCCCCAAAGCGCAACGTGGACACAGCCAAATTGGTGAAGGAAAACAGAGGTTTTTTTTGCAAAGTGCCTACCTGTAGATTTTGGCCTGTAGCTCAGCCGCCACCTAGGGAAACCTACCAAACCTGTGCATTTCTGAAAACTAGAGACCTAGGGGAATCCAAGATAGGGTGACTTGTGTGGCTCGGACCAGGTTCTGTTACCCAGAATCCTTTGCAAACCTCCAAATGTGGCTAAAAAAACACATGTTCCTCACATTTCTGTGGCAGAAAGTTCTGGAATCTGAGAGGAGCCACGAATTTCCTTCCACCCAGCATTCCCCCACGTCTCCCGATAAAAATGATACCTCACTTGTGTGGGTAGGCCTAGCGCCCGCGACAGGAAACGCCCCAAAGCGCAACGTGGACACAGCCAAATTGGTGAAGGAAAACAGTTGTGTTTTTTGCAAAGAGCCTACCTGTAGATTTTGGCCTGTAGCTCAGCCGCCACCTAGGGAAACCTACCAAACCTGTGCATTTCTGAAAACTAGAGACCTAGGGGAATCCAAGATAGGGTGACTTGTGTGGCTCGGACCAGGTTCTGTTACCCAGAATCCTTTGCAAACCTCAAAATTTGACTAAAAAAACACATGTTCCTCACATTTCTGTGGCAGAAAGTTCTGGAATCTGAGAGGAGCCACGAATTTCCTTCCACCCAGCGTTCCCCCACGTCTCCCGATAAAAATGATACCTCACTTGTGTGGGTAGGCCTAGCGCCCGCGACAGGAAACGCCCCAAAGCGCAACGTGGACACAGCCAAATTGGTGAAGGAAAACAGAGGTGTTTTTTGCAAAGTGCCTACCTGTAGATTTTGGCCTGTAGCTCAGCCGCCACCTAGGGAAACCTACCAAACCTGTGCATTTCTGAAAACTAGAGACCTAGGGGAATCCAAGATGGGGTGACTTGTGTGGCTCGGACCAGGTTCTGTTACCCAGAATCCTTTGCAAACCTCAAAATTTGGCTAAAAAAACACATGTTCCTCACATTTCTGTGGCAGAAAGTTCTGGAATCTGAGAGGAGCCACGAATTTCCTTCCACCCAGCGTTCCCCCACGTCTCCCGATAAAAATGATACCTCACTTGTGTGGGTAGGCCTAGCGCCCGCGACAGGAAATGCCCCAAAGCGCAACGTGGACACAGCCAAATTGGTGAAGGAAAACAGATGTGTTTTTTGCAAAGTGCCTACCTGTAGATTTTGGCCTGTAGCTCAGCCGCCACCTAGGGAAACCTACCAAACCTGTGCATTTCTGAAAACTAGAGACCTAGGGGAATCCAAGATGGGGTGACTTGTGTGGCTCGGGCCAGGTTCTGTTACCCAGAATCCTTTGCAAACCTCCAAATGTGGCTAAAAAAACACATGTTCCTCACATTTCTGTGGCAGAAAGTTCTGGAATCTGAGAGGAGCCACGAATTTCCTTCCACCCAGCGTTCCCCCACGTCTCCCGATAAAAATGATACCTCACTTGTGTGGGTAGGCCTAGCGCCCATGACAGGAAACGCCCCAAAGCGCAACGTGGACACAGCCAAATTGGTGAAGGAAAACAGAGGTGTTTTTTGCAAAGTGCCTACCTGTGGATTTTGGCCTGTAGCTCAGCCGCACCTAGGGAAACCTACCAAACCTGTGCATTTCTGAAAACTAGAGACCTAGGGGAATCCAAGATGGGGTGACTTGTGTGGCTCGGACCAGGTTCTGTTGCCCAGAATCCTTTGCAAACCTCAAAATTTGGCTAAAAAAACACATGTTCCTCACATTTCTGTGGCAGAAAGTTCTGATATCTGAGAGGAGCCACGAATTTCCTTCCACCCAGCGTTCCCCCACGTCTCCCGATAAAAATGATACCTCACTTGTGTGGGTAGGCCTGGTGCCCGCGACAGGAAATGCCCCAAAGCGCAACGTGGACACAGCCAAATTGGTGAAGGAAAACAGATGTGTTTTTTGCAAAGTGCCTACCTGTAGATTTTGGCCTGTAGCACAGCCGCCACCTAGGGAAACCTACCAAACCTGTGCATTTCTGAAAACTAGAGACCTAGGGGAATCCAAGATGGGGTGACTTGTGTGGCTCGGACCAGGTTCTGTTACCCAGAATCCTTTGTAAACCTCCAAATGTGGCTAAAAAAACACATGTTCCTCACATTTCTGTGGCAGAAAGTTCTGGAATCTGAGAGGAGCCACGAATTTCCTTCCACCCAGCGTTCCCCCACGTCTCCCGATAAAATTTTTACCTCACTTGTGTGGGTAGGCCTGGCGCCCGCGACAGGAAACGCCCCAAAGCGCAACGTGGACACAGCAAAATTGGTGAAGGAAAACAGAGGTGTTTTTTGCAAAGTGCCTACCTGTAGATTTTGGCCTGTAGCTCAGCCGCCACCTAGGGAAACCTACCAAACCTGTCCATTTCTGAAAACTAGAGACCTAGGGGAATCCAAGATGGGGTGACTTGTGTGGCTCGGACCAGGTTCTGTTACCCAGAATCCTTTGCAAACCTCAAAATTTGGCTAAAAAAACACATGTTCCTCACATTTCTGTGGCAGAAAGTTCTGGAATCTGAGAGGAGCCACGAATTTCCTTCCACCCAGCGTTCCCCCACGTCTCCCGATAAAAATGATACCTCACTTGTGTGGGTAGGCCTAGCGCCCGCGACAGGAAATGCCCCAAAGCGCAACGTGGACACAGCCAAATTGGTGAAGGAAAACAGATGTGTTTTTTGCAAAGTGCCTACCTGTAGATTTTGGCCTGTAGCACAGCCGCCACCTAGGGAAACCTACCAAACCTGTGCATTTCTGAAAACTAGAGACCTAAGGGAATCCAAGATGGGGTGACTTGTGTGGCTCGGACCAGGTTCTGTTACCCAGAATCCTTTGCAAACCTCAAAATTTGGCTAAAAAAACACATGTTCCTCACATTTCTGTGGCAGAAAGTTCTGGAATCTGAGAGGAGCCACGAATCTCCTTCCACCCAGCGTTCCCCCACGTCTCCCCATAAAAATGATACCTCACTTGTGTGGGTAGGCCTAGCGCCCGCGACAGGAAACGCCCCAAAGCGCAACGTGGACACAGCCAAATTGGTGAAGGAAAACAGAGGTTTTTTTTGCAAAGTGCCTACCTGTAGATTTTGGCCTGTAGCTCAGCCGCCACCTAGGGAAACCTACCAAACCTGTGCATTTCTGAAAACTAGAGACCTAGGGGAATCCAAGATGGGGTGACTTGTGTGGCTCGGACCAGGTTCTGTTACCCAGAATCCTTTGCAAACCTCCAAATGTGGCTAAAAAAACACATGTTCCTCACATTTCTGTGGCAGAAAGTTCTGGAATCTGAGAGGAGCCACGAATTTCCTTCCACCCAGCATTCCCCCACGTCTCCCGATAAAAATGATACCTCACTTGTGTGGGTAGGCCTAGCGCCCGCGACAGGAAACGCCCCAAAGCGCAACGTGGACACAGCCAAATTGGTGAAGGAAAACAGTGGTGTTTTTTGCAAAGTGCCTACCTGTAGATTTTGGCCTGTAGCTCAGCCGCCACCTAGGGAAACCTACCAAACCTGTGCATTTCTGAAAACTAGAGACCTAGGGGAATCCAAGATGGGGTGACTTGTGTGGCTCGGACCAGGTTCTGTTACCCAGAATCCTTTGTAAACCTCCAAATGTGGCTAAAAAAACACATGTTCCTCACATTTCTGTGGCAGAAAGTTCTGGAATCTGAGAGGAGCCACGAATTTCCTTCCACCCAGCGTTCCCCCTCGTCTCCCGATAAAAATGATACCTCACTTGTGTGGGTAGGCCTAGCGCCCGCGACAGGAAACGCCCCAAAGCGCAACGTGGACACAGCCAAATTGGTGAAGGAAAACAGAGGTGTTTTTTGCAAAGTGCCTACCTGTAGATTTTGGCCTGTAGCTCAGCCGCCACCTAGGGAAACCTACCAAACCTGTGCATTTCTGAAAACTAGAGACCTAGGGGAATCCAAGATGGGGTGACTTGTGTGGCTCGGACCAGGTTCTGTTACCCAGAATCCTTTGCAAACCTCAAAATTTGGCTAAAAAAACACATGTTCCTCACATTTCTGTGGCAGAAAGTTCTGGAATCTGAGAGGAGCCACGAATTTCCTTCCACCCAGCGTTCCCCCACGTCTCCCGATAAAAATGATACCTCACTTGTGTGGGTAGGCCTAGCGCCCGCGACAGGAAATGCCCCAAAGCGCAACGTGGACACAGCCAAATTGGTGAAGGAAAACAGATGTGTTTTTTGCAAAGTGCCTACCTGTAGATTTTGGCCTGTAGCTCAGCCGCCACCTAGGGAAACCTACCAAACCTGTGCATTTCTGAAAACTAGAGACCTAGGGGAATCCAAGATGGGGTGACTTGTGTGGCTCGGACCAGGTTCTGTTACCCAGAATCCTTTGCAAACCTCCAAATGTGGCTAAAAAAACACATGTTCCTCACATTTCTGTGGCAGAAAGTTCTGGAATCTGAGAGGAGCCACGAATTTCCTTCCACCCAGCGTTCCCCCACGTCTCCCGATAAAAATGATACCTCACTTGTGTGGGTAGGCCTAGCGCCCGCGACAGGAAATGCCCCAAAGCGCAACGTGGACACAGCCAAATTGGTGAAGGAAAACAAATGTGTTTTTTGCAAAGTGCCTACCTGTAGATTTTGGCCTGTAGCTCAGCCGCCACCTAGGGAAACCTACCAAACCTGTGCATTTCTGAAAACTAGAGACCTAGGGGAATCCAAGATGGGGTGACTTGTGTGGCTCGGACCAGGTTCTGTTACCCAGAATCCTTTGCAAACCTCAAAATTTGGCTAAAAAAACACATGTTCCTCACATTTCTGTGGCAGAAAGTTCTGGAATCTGAGAGGAGCCATGAATTTCCTTCCACCCAGCGTTCCCCCACGTCTCCCGATAAAAATGATACCTCACTTGTGTGGGTAGGCCTGGCGCCCGTGACAGGAAACGCCCCAAAGCGCAACGTGGACACAGCCAAATTGGTGAAGGAAAACAGAGGTGTTTTTTGCAAAGTGCCTACCTGTAGATTTTGGCCTGTAGCTCAGCCGCCACCTAGGGAAACCTACCAAACCTGTTCATTTCTGAAAACTAGAGACCTAGGGGAATCCAAGATGGGGTGACTTGTGTGGCTCGGACCAGGTTCTGTTACCCAGAATCCTTTGCAAACCTCAAAATTTGGCTAAAAATACACATGTTCCTCACATTTCTGTGGCAGAAAGTTCTGGAATCTGAGAGGAGCCACGAATTTCCTTCCACCCAGCGTTCCCCCACGTCTCCCGATAAAAATGATACCTCACTTGTGTGGGTAGGCCTAGCGCCCGCGACAAGAAACACCCCAAAGCGTAACGTGGACACAGCCAAATTGGTGAAGGAAAACAGAGGTGTTTTTTGCAAAGTGCCTACCTGTAGATTTTGGCCTGTAGCTCAGCCGCCACCTAGGGAAACCTACCAAACCTGTGCATTTATGAAAACAAGAGACCTAGGGGAATCCAAGATGGGGTGACTTGTGTGGCTCGGACCAGGTTCTGTTACCCAGAATCCTTTGCAAACCTCAAAATTTGGCTAAAAAAACACATGTTCCTCACATTTCTGTGGCAGAAAGTTCTGATATCTGAGAGGAGCCACAAATTTCCTTCCACCCAGCGTTCCCCCACGTCTCCCGATAAAAATGATACCTCACTTGTGTGGGTAGGCCTGGTGCCCGCGACAGGAAATGCCCCAAAGCGCAACGTGGACACAGCCAAATTGGTGAAGGAAAACAGATGTGTTTTTTGCAAAGTGCCTACCTGTAGATTTTGGCCTGTAGCACAGCCGCCACCTAGGGAAACCTACCAAACCTGTGCATTTCTGAAAACTAGAGACCTAGGGGAATCCAAGATGGGGTGACTTGTGTGGCTCGGACCAGGTTCTGTTACCCAGAATCCTTTGTAAACCTCCAAATGTGGCTAAAAAAACACATGTTCCTCACATTTCTGTGGCAGAAAGTTCTGGAATCTGAGAGGAGCCACGAATTTCCTTCCACCCAGCGTTCCCCCACGTCTCCCGATAAAATTTTTACCTCACTTGTGTGGGTAGGCCTGGCGCCCGCGACAGGAAACGCCCCAAAGCGCAACGTGGACACAGCAAAATTGGTGAAGGAAAACAGAGGTGTTTTTTGCAAAGTGCCTACCTGTAGATTTTGGCCTGTAGCTCAGCCGCCACCTAGGGAAACCTACCAAACCTGTCCATTTCTGAAAACTAGAGACCTAGGGGAATCCAAGATGGGGTGACTTGTGTGGCTCGGACCAGGTTCTGTTAACCAGAATCCTTTGCAAACCTCAAAATTTGGCTAAAAAAACACATGTTCCTCACATTTCTGTGGCAGAAAGTTCTGGAATCTGAGAGGAGCCACGAATTTCCTTCCACCCAGCGTTCCCCCACGTCTCCCGATAAAAATGATACCTCACTTGTGTGGGTAGGCCTAGCGCCCGCGACAGGAAATGCCCCAAAGCGCAACGTGGACACAGCCAAATTGGTGAAGGAAAACAGATGTGTTTTTTGCAAAGTGCCTACCTGTAGATTTTGGCCTGTAGCACAGCCGCCACCTAGGGAAACCTACCAAACCTGTGCATTTCTGAAAACTAGAGACCTAAGGGAATCCAAGATGGGGTGACTTGTGTGGCTCGGACCAGGTTCTGTTACCCAGAATCCTTTGCAAACCTCAAAATTTGGCTAAAAAAACACATGTTCCTCACATTTCTGTGGCAGAAAGTTCTGGAACCTGAGAGGAGCCACGAATCTCCTTCCACCCAGCGTTCCCCCACGTCTCCCGATAAAAATGATACCTCACTTGTGTGGGTAGGCCTAGCGCCCGCGACAGGAAACGCCCCAAAGCGCAACGTGGACACAGCCAAATTGGTGAAGGAAAACAGTGGTGTTTTTTGCAAAGTGCCTACCTGTAGATTTTGGCCTGTAGCTCAGCCGCCACCTAGGGAAACCTACCAAACCTGTGCATTTATGAAAACAAGAGACCTAGGGGAATCCAAGATGGGGTGACTTGTGTGGCTCGGACCAGGTTCTGTTACCCAGAATCCTTTGCAAACCTCAAAATTTGACTAAAAAAACACATGTTCCTCACATTTCTGTGGCAGAAAGTTCTGGAATCTGAGAGGAGCCACGAATTTCCTTCCACCCAGCGTTCCCCCACGTCTCCCGATAAAAATGATACCTCACTTGTGTGGGTAGGCCTAGCGCCCGCGACAGGAAACGCCCCAAAGCGCAACGTGGACACAGCCAAATTGGTGAAGGAAAACAGAGGTGTTTTTTGCAAAGTGCCTACCTGTAGATTTTGGCCTGTAGCTCAGCCGCCACCTAGGGAAACCTACCAAACCTGTGCATTTCTGAAAACTAGAGACCTAGGGGAATCCAAGATGGGGTGACTTGTGTGGCTCGGACCAGGTTCTGTTACCCAGAATCCTTTGCAAACCTCAAAATTTGGCTAAAAAAACACATGTTCCTCACATTTCTGTGGCAGAAAGTTCTGGAATCTGAGAGGAGCCACGAATTTCCTTCCACCCAGCGTTCCCCCACGTCTCCCGATAAAAATGATACCTCACTTGTGTGGGTAGGCCTAGCGCCCGCGACAAGAAACACCCCAAAGCGTAACGTGGACACAGCCAAATTGGTGAAGGAAAACAGAGGTGTTTTTTGCAAAGTGCCTACCTGTAGATTTTGGCCTGTAGCTCAGCCGCCACCTAGGGAAACCTACCAAACCTGTGCATTTATGAAAACAAGAGACCTAGGGGAATCCAAGATGGGGTGACTTGTGTGGCTCGGACCAGGTTCTGTTACCCAGAATCCTTTGCAAACCTCAAAATTTGGCTAAAAAAACACATGTTCCTCACATTTCTGTGGCAGAAAGTTCTGATATCTGAGAGGAGCCACGAATTTCCTTCCACCCAGCGTTCCCCCACGTCTCCCGATAAAAATGATACCTCACTTGTGTGGGTAGGCCTGGTGCCCGCGACAGGAAATGCCCCAAAGCGCAACGTGGACACAGCCAAATTGGTGAAGGAAAACAGATGTGTTTTTTGCAAAGTGCCTACCTGTAGATTTTGGCCTGTAGCACAGCCGCCACCTAGGGAAACCTACCAAACCTGTGCATTTCTGAAAACTAGAGACCTAGGGGAATCCAAGATGGGGTGACTTGTGTGGCTCGGACCAGGTTCTGTTACCCAGAATCCTTTGTAAACCTCCAAATGTGGCTAAAAAAACACATGTTCCTCACATTTCTGTGGCAGAAAGTTCTGGAATCTGAGAGGAGCCACGAATTTCCTTCCACCCAGCGTTCCCCCACGTCTCCCGATAAAATTTTTACCTCACTTGTGTGGGTAGGCCTGGCGCCCGCGACAGGAAACGCCCCAAAGCGCAACGTGGACACAGCAAAATTGGTGAAGGAAAACAGAGGTGTTTTTTGCAAAGTGCCTACCTGTAGATTTTGGCCTGTAGCTCAGCCGCCACCTAGGGAAACCTACCAAACCTGTCCATTTCTGAAAACTAGAGACCTAGGGGAATCCAAGATGGGGTGACTTGTGTGGCTCGGACCAGGTTCTGTTACCCAGAATCCTTTGCAAACCTCAAAATTTGGCTAAAAAAACACATGTTCCTCACATTTCTGTGGCAGAAAGTTCTGGAATCTGAGAGGAGCCACGAATTTCCTTCCACCCAGCGTTCCCCCACGTCTCCCGATAAAAATGATACCTCACTTGTGTGGGTAGGCCTAGCGCCCGCGACAGGAAATGCCCCAAAGCGCAACGTGGACACAGCCACATTGGTGAAGGAAAACAGATGTGTTTTTTGCAAAGTGCCTACCTGTAGATTTTGGCCTGTAGCACAGCCGCCACCTAGGGAAACCTACCAAACCTGTGCATTTCTGAAAACTAGAGACCTAAGGGAATCCAAGATGGGGTGACTTGTGTGGCTCGGACCAGGTTCTGTTACCCAGAATCCTTTGCAAACCTCAAAATTTGGCTAAAAAAACACATGTTCCTCACATTTCTGTGGCAGAAAGTTCTGGAATCTGAGAGGAGCCACGAATCTCCTTCCACCCAGCGTTCCCCCACGTCTCCCCATAAAAATGATACCTCACTTGTGTGGGTAGGCCTAGCGCCCGCGACAGGAAACGCCCCAAAGCGCAACGTGGACACAGCCAAATTGGTGAAGGAAAACAGAGGTTTTTTTTGCAAAGTGCCTACCTGTAGATTTTGGCCTGTAGCTCAGCCGCCACCTAGGGAAACCTACCAAACCTGTGCATTTCTGAAAACTAGAGACCTAGGGGAATCCAAGATGGGGTGACTTGTGTGGCTCGGACCAGGTTCTGTTACCCAGAATCCTTTGCAAACCTCAAAATGTGGCTAAAAAAACACATGTTCCTCACATTTCTGTGGCAGAAAGTTCTGGAATCTGAGAGGAGCCACGAATTTCCTTCCACCCAGCATTCCCCCACGTCTCCCGATAAAAATGATACCTCACTTGTGTGGGTAGGCCTAGCGCCCGCGACAGGAAACGCCCCAAAGCGCAACGTGGACACAGCCAAATTGGTGAAGGAAAACAGTGGTGTTTTTTGCAAAGTGCCTACCTGTAGATTTTGGCCTGTAGCTCAGCCGCCACCTAGGGAAACCTACCAAACCTGTGCATTTATGAAAACAAGAGACCTAGGGGAATCCAAGATGGGGTGACTTGTGTGGCTCGGACCAGGTTCTGTTACCCAGAATCCTTTGCAAACCTCAAAATTTGGCTAAAAAAACACATGTTCCTCACATTTCTGTGGCAGAAAGTTCTGGAATCTGAGAGGAGCCACGAATTTCCTTCCACCCAGCGTTCCCCCTCGTCTCCCGATAAAAATGATACCTCACTTGTGTGGGTAGGCCTAGCGCCCGCGACAGGAAACGCCCCAAAGCGCAACGTGGACACAGCCAAATTGGTGAAGGAAAACAGAGGTGTTTTTTGCAAAGTGCCTACCTGTAGATTTTGGCCTGTAGCTCAGCCGCCACCTAGGGAAACCTACCAAACCTGTGCATTTCTGAAAACTAGAGACCTAGGGGAATCCAAGATGGGGTGACTTGTGTGGCTCGGACCAGGTTCTGTTACCCAGAATCCTTTGCAAACCTCAAAATTTGGCTAAAAAAACACATGTTCCTCACATTTCTGTGGCAGAAAGTTCTGGAATCTGAGAGGAGCCACGAATTTCCTTCCACCCAGCGTTCCCCCACGTCTCCCGATAAAAATGATACCTCACTTGTGTGGGTAGGCCTAGCGCCCGCGACAGGAAATGCCCCAAAGCGCAACGTGGACACAGCCAAATTGGTGAAGGAAAACAGATGTGTTTTTTGCAAAGTGCCTACCTGTAGATTTTGGCCTGTAGCTCAGCCGCCACCTAGGGAAACCTACCAAACCTGTGCATTTCTGAAAACTAGAGACCTAGGGGAATCCAAGATGGGGTGACTTGTGTGGCTCGGACCAGGTTCTGTTACCCAGAATCCTTTGCAAACCTCCAAATGTGGCTAAAAAAACACATGTTCCTCACATTTCTGTGGCAGAAAGTTCTGGAATCTGAGAGGAGCCACGAATTTCCTTCCACCCAGCGTTCCCCCACGTCTCCCGATAAAAATGATACCTCACTTGTGTGGGTAGGCCTAGCGCCCGTGACAGGAAACGCCCCAAAGCGCAACGTGGACACAGCCAAATTGGTGAAGGAAAACAGAGGTGTTTTTAGCAAAGTGCCTACCTGTGGATTTTGGCCTGTAGCTCAGCCGCACCTAGGGAAACCTACCAAACCTGTGCATTTCTGAAAACTAGAGACCTAGGGGAATCCAAGATGGGGTGACTTGTGTGGCTCGGACCAGGTTCTGTTACCCAGAATCCTTTGCAAACCTCCAAATGTGGCTAAAAAAACACATGTTCCTCACATTTCTGTGCAGAAAGTTCTGGAATCTGAGAGGAGCCACGAATTTCCGTCCACCCAGCGTTCCCCCATGTCTCCCGATAAAAATGATACCTCACTTGTGTGGGTAGGCCTAGCGCCCGCGACAGGAAACGCCCCAAAGCGCAACGTGGACACAGCCAAATTGGTGAAGGAAAACAGAGGTGTTTTTTGCAAAGTGCCTACCTGTAGATTTTGGCCTGTAGCTCAGCCGCCCTCTAGGGAAACCTACCAAACCTGTGCATTTCTGAAAATTAGAGACCTAGGGGAATCCAAGATGGGGTGACTTGTGTGGCTCGGACCAGGTTCTGTTACCCAGAATCCTTTGCAAACCTCAAAATTTGGCTAAAAATACACATGTTCCTCACATTTCTGTGGCAGAAAGTTCTGGAATCTGAGAGGAGCCACGAATTTCCTTCCACCCAGCGTTCCCCCACGTCTCCCGATAAAAATGATACCTCACTTGTGTGGGTAGGCCTAGCGCCCGCGACAGGAAACACCCCAAAGCGTAACGTGGACACAGCCAAATTGGTGAAGGAAAACAGAGGTGTTTTTTGCAAAGTGCCTACCTGTAGATTTTGGCCTGTAGCTCAGCCGCCACCTAGGGAAACCTACCAAACCTGTGCATTTATGAAAACAAGAGACCTAGGGGAATCCAAGATGGGGTGACTTGTGTGGCTCGGACCAGGTTCTGTTACCCAGAATCCTTTGCAAACCTCAAAATTTGGCTAAAAAAACACATGTTCCTCACATTTCTGTGGCAGAAAGTTCTGATATCTGAGAGGAGCCACGAATTTCCTTCCACCCAGCGTTCCCCCACGTCTCCCGATAAAAATGATACCTCACTTGTGTGGGTAGGCCTGGTGCCCGCGACAGGAAATGCCCCAAAGCGCAACGTGGACACAGCCAAATTGGTGAAGGAAAACAGATGTGTTTTTTGCAAAGTGCCTACCTGTAGATTTTGGCCTGTAGCACAGCCGCCACCTAGGGAAACCTACCAAACCTGTGCATTTCTGAAAACTAGAGACCTAGGGGAATCCAAGATGGGGTGACTTGTGTGGCTCGGACCAGGTTCTGTTACCCAGAATCCTTTGTAAACCTCCAAATGTGGCTAAAAAAACACATGTTCCTCACATTTCTGTGGCAGAAAGTTCTGGAATCTGAGAGGAGCCACGAATTTCCTTCCACCCAGCGTTCCCCCACGTCTCCCGATAAAAGTTTTACCTCACTTGTGTGGGTTGGCCTGGCGCCCGCGACAGGAAACGCCCCAAAGCGCAACGTGGACACAGCAAAATTGGTGAAGGAAAACAGAGGTGTTTTTTGCAAAGTGCCTACCTGTAGATTTTGGCCTGTAGCTCAGCCGCCACCTAGGGAAACCTACCAAACCTGTCCATTTCTGAAAACTAGAGACCTAGGGGAATCCAAGATGGGGTGACTTGTGTGGCTCGGACCAGGTTCTGTTACCCAGAATCCTTTGCAAACCTCAAAATTTGGCTAAAAAAACACATGTTCCTCATATTTTTGTGGCAGAAAGTTCTGGAATCTGAGAGGAGCCACGAATTTCCTTCCACCCAGCGTTCCCCCACGTCTCCCGATAAAAATGATACCTCACTTGTGTGGGTAGGCCTAGCGCCCGCGACAGGAAATGCCCCAAAGCGCAACGTGGACACAGCCAAATTGGTGAAGGAAAACAGATGTGTTTTTTGCAAAGTGCCTACCTGTAGATTTTGGCCTGTAGCACAGCCGCCACCTAGGGAAACCTACCAAACCTGTGCATTTCTGAAAACTAGAGACCTAAGGGAATCCAAGATGGGGTGACTTGTGTGGCTCGGACCAGGTTCTGTTACCCAGAATCCTTTGCAAACCTCAAAATTTGGCTAAAAAAACACATGTTCCTCACATTTCTGTGGCAGAAAGTTCTGGAATCTGAGAGGAGCCACGAATCTCCTTCCACCCAGCGTTCCCCCACGTCTCCCGATAAAAATGATACCTCACTTGTGTGGGTAGGCCTAGCGCCCGCGACAGGAAACGCCCCAAAGCGCAACGTGGACACAGCCAAATTGGTGAAGGAAAACAGAGGTTTTTTTTGCAAAGTGCCTACCTGTAGATTTTGGCCTGTAGCTCAGCCGCCACCTAGGGAAACCTACCAAACCTGTGCATTTCTGAAAACTAGAGTCCTAGGGGAATCCAAGATAGGGTGACTTGTGTGGCTCGGACCAGGTTCTGTTACCCAGAATCCTTTGCAAACCTCCAAATGTGGCTAAAAAAACACATGTTCCTCACATTTCTGTGGCAGAAAGTTCTGGAATCTGAGAGGAGCCACGAATTTCCTTCCACCCAGCGTTCCCCCACGTCTCCCGATAAAAATGATACCTCACTTGTGTGGGTAGGCCTAGCGCCCGCGACAGGAAACGCCCCAAAGCGCAACGTGGACACAGCCAAATTGGTGAAGGAAAACAGTTGTGTTTTTTGCAAAGTGCCTACCTGTAGATTTTGGCCTGTAGCTCAGCCGCCACCTAGGGAAACCTACCAAACCTGTGCATTTCTGAAAACTAGAGACCTAGGGGAATCCAAGATAGGGTGACTTGTGTGGCTCGGACCAGGTTCTGTTACCCAGAATCCTTTGCAAACCTCAAAATTTGACTAAAAAAACACATGTTCCTCACATTTCTGTGGCAGAAAGTTCTGGAATCTGAGAGGAGCCACGAATTTCCTTCCACCCAGCGTTCCCCCACGTCTCCCGATAAAAATGATACCTCACTTGTGTGGGTAGGCCTAGCGCCCGCGACAGGAAACGCCCCAAAGCGCAACGTGGACACAGCCAAATTGGTGAAGGAAAACAGAGGTGTTTTTTGCAAAGTGCCTACCTGTAGATTTTGGCCTGTAGCTCAGCCGCCACCTAGGGAAACCTACCAAACCTGTGCATTTCTGAAAACTAGAGACCTAGGGGAATCCAAGATGGGGTGACTTGTGTGGCTCGGACCAGGTTCTGTTACCCAGAATCCTTTGCAAACCTCAAAATTTGGCTAAAAAAACACATGTTCCTCACATTTCTGTGGCAGAAAGTTCTGGAATCTGAGAGGAGCCACGAATTTCCTTCCACCCAGCGTTCCCCCACGTCTCCCGATAAAAATGATACCTCACTTGTGTGGGTAGGCCTAGCGCCCGTGACAGGAAACGCCCCAAAGCGCAACGTGGACACAGCCAAATTGGTGAAGGAAAACAGAGGTGTTTTTTGCAAAGTGCCTACCTGTGGATTTTGGCCTGTAGCTCAGCCGCACCTAGGGAAACCTACCAAAGTTGTGCATTTCTGAAAACTAGAGACCTAGGGGAATCCAAGATGGGGTGACTTGTGTGGCTCGGACCAGGTTCTGTTACCCAGAATCCTTTGCAAACCTCCAAATGTGGCTAAAAAAACACATGTTCCTCACATTTCTGTGGCAGAAAGTTCTGGAATCTGAGAGGAGCCACGAATTTCCTTCCACCCAGCGTTCCCCCATGTCTCCCGATAAAAATGATACCTCACTTGTGTGGGTAGGCGTAGCGCCCGCGACAGGAAATGCCCCAAAGCACAACGTGGACACAGCCAAATTGGTGAAGGAAAACAGATGTGTTTTTTGCAAAGTGCCTACCTGTAGATTTTGGCCTGTAGCGCAGCCGCCCTCTAGGGAAACCTACCAAACCTGTGCATTTCTGAAAATTAGAGACCTAGGGGAATCCAAGATGGGGTGACTTGTGTGGCTCGGACCAGGTTCTGTTACCCAGAATCCTTTGCAAACCTCAAAATTTGGCTAAAAATACACATGTTCCTCACATTTCTGTGGCAGAAAGTTCTGGAATCTGAGAGGAGCCACGAATTTCCTTCCACCCAGCGTTCCCCCACGTCTCCCGATAAAAATGATACCTCACTTGTGTGGGTAGGCCTAGCGCCCGCGACAAGAAACACCCCAAAGCGTAACGTGGACACAGCCAAATTGGTGAAGGAAAACAGAGGTGTTTTTTGCAAAGTGCCTACCTGTAGATTTTCGCCTGTAGCTCAGCCGCCACCTAGGGAAACATACCAAACCTGTGCATTTATGAAAACAAGAGACCTAGGGGAATCCAAGATGGGGTGACTTGTGTGGCTCGGACCAGGTTCTGTTACCCAGAATCCTTTGCAAACCTCAAAATTTGGCTAAAAAAACACATGTTCCTCACATTTCTGTGGCAGAAAGTTCTGATATCTGAGAGGAGCCACGAATTTCCTTCCACCCAGCGTTCCCCCACGTCTCCCGATAAAAATGATACCTCACTTGTGTGGGTAGGCCTGGTGCCCGCGACAGGAAATGCCCCAAAGCGCAACGTGGACACAGCCAAATTGGTGAAGGAAAACAGATGTGTTTTTTGCAAAGTGCCTACCTGTAGATTTTGGCCTGTAGCGCAGCCGCCACCTAGGGAAACCTACCAAACCTGTGCATTTCTGAAAACTAGAGACCTAGGGGAATCCAAGATGGGGTGACTTGTGTGGCTCGGACCAGGTTCTGTTACCCAGAATCCTTTGTAAACCTCCAAATGTGGCTAAAAAAACACATGTTCCTCACATTTCTGTGGCAGAAAGTTCTGGAATCTGAGAGGAGCCACGAATTTCCTTCCACCCAGCGTTCCCCCACGTCTCCCGATAAAATTTTTACCTCACTTGTGTGGGTAGGCCTGGCGCCCGCGACAGGAAACGCCCCAAAGCGCAACGTGGACACAGCAAAATTGGTGAAGGAAAACAGAGGTGTTTTTTGCAAAGTGCCTACCTGTAGATTTTGGCCTGTAGCTCAGCCGCCACCTAGGGAAACCTACCAAACCTGTCCATTTCTGAAAACTAGAGACCTAGGGGAATCCAAGATGGGGTGACTTGTGTGGCTCGGACCAGGTTCTGTTACCCAGAATCCTTTGCAAACCTCAAAATTTGGCTAAAAAAACACATGTTCCTCACATTTCTGTGGCAGAAAGTTCTGGAATCTGAGAGGAGCCACGAATTTCCTTCCACCCAGCGTTCCCCCACGTCTCCCGATAAAAATGATACCTCACTTGTGTGGGTAGGCCTAGCGCCCGCGACAGGAAATGCCCCAAAGCGCAACGTGGACACAGCCAAATTGGTGAAGGAAAACAGATGTGTTTTTTGCAAAGTGCCTACCTGTAGATTTTGGCCTGTAGCACAGCCGCCACCTAGGGAAACCTACCAAACCTGTGCATTTCTGAAAACTAGAGACCTAAGGGAATCCAAGATGGGGTGACTTGTGTGGCTCGGACCAGGTTCTGTTACCCAGAATCCTTAGCAAACCTCAAAATTTGGCTAAAAAAACACATGTTCCTCACATTTCTGTGGCAGAAAGTTCTGGAACCTGAGAGGAGCCATGAATCTCCTTCCACCCAGCGTTCCCCCACGTCTCCCGATAAAAATGATACCTCACTTGTGTGGGTAGGCCTAGCGCCCGCGACAGGAAACGCCCCAAAGCGCAACGTGGACACAGCCAAATTGGTGAAGGAAAACAGAGGTTTTTTTTGCAAAGTGCCTACCTGTAGATTTTGGCCTGTAGCTCAGCCGCCACCTAGGGAAACCTACCAAACCTGTGCATTTCTGAAAACTAGAGACCTAGGGGAATCCAAGATGGGGTGACTTGTGTGGCTCGGACCAGGTTCTGTTACCCAGAATCCTTTGCAAACCTCCAAATGTGGCTAAAAAAACACATGTTCCTCACATTTCTGTGGCAGAAAGTTCTGGAATCTGAGAGGAGCCACGAATTTCCTTCCACCCAGCGTTCCCCCACGTCTCCCGATAAAAATGATACCTCACTTGTGTGGGTAGGCCTAGCGCCCGCGACAGGAAACGCCCCAAAGCGCAACGTGGACACAGCCAAATTGGTGAAGGAAAACAGTGGTGTTTTTTGCAAAGTGCCTACCTGTAGATTTTGGCCTGTAGCTCAGCCGCCACCTAGGGAAACCTACCAAACCTGTGCATTTATGAAAACAAGAGACCTAGGGGAATCCAAGATGGGGTGACTTGTGTGGCTCGGACCAGGTTCTGTTACCCAGAATCCTTTGCAAACCTCAAAATTTGACTAAAAAAACACATGTTCCTCACATTTCTGTGGCAGAAAGTTCTGGAATCTGAGAGGAGCCACGAATTTCCTTCCACCCAGCGTTCCCCCACGTCTCCCGATAAAAATGATACCTCACTTGTGTGGGTAGGCCTAGCGCCCGCGACAGGAAACGCCCCAAAGCGCAACGTGGACACAGCCAAATTGGTGAAGGAAAACAGAGGTGTTTTTTGCAAAGTGCCTACCTGTAGATTTTGGCCTGTAGCTCAGCCGCCACCTAGGGAAACCTACCAAACCTGTGCATTTCTGAAAACTAGAGACCTAGGGGAATCCAAGATGGGGTGACTTGTGTGGCTCGGACCAGGTTCTGTTACCCAGAATCCTTTGCAAACCTCAAAATTTGGCTAAAAAAACACATGTTCCTCACATTTCTGTGGCAGAAAGTTCTGGAATCTGAGAGGAGCCACGAATTTCCTTCCACCCAGCGTTCCCCCACGTCTCCCGATAAAAATGATACCTCACTTGTGTGGGTAGGCCTAGCGCCCGCGACAAGAAACACCCCAAAGCGTAACGTGGACACAGCCAAATTGGTGAAGGAAAACAGAGGTGTTTTTTGCAAAGTGCCTACCTGTAGATTTTGGCCTGTAGCTCAGCCGCCACCTAGGGAAACCTACCAAACCTGTGCATTTATGAAAACAAGAGACCTAGGGGAATCCAAGATGGGGTGACTTGTGTGGCTCGGACCAGGTTCTGTTACCCAGAATCCTTTGCAAACCTCAAAATTTGGCTAAAAAAACACATGTTCCTCACATTTCTGTGGCAGAAAGTTCTGATATCTGAGAGGAGCCACGAATTTCCTTCCACCCAGCGTTCCCCCACGTCTCCCGATAAAAATGATACCTCACTTGTGTGGGTAGGCCTGGTGCCCGCGACAGGAAATGCCCCAAAGCGCAACGTGGACACAGCCAAATTGGTGAAGGAAAACAGATGTGTTTTTTGCAAAGTGCCTACCTGTAGATTTTGGCCTGTAGCACAGCCGCCACCTAGGGAAACCTACCAAACCTGTGCATTTCTGAAAACTAGAGACCTAGGGGAATCCAAGATGGGGTGACTTGTGTGGCTCGGACCAGGTTCTGTTACCCAGAATCCTTTGTAAACCTCCAAATGTGGCTAAAAAAACACATGTTCCTCACATTTCTGTGGCAGAAAGTTCTGGAATCTGAGAGGAGCCACGAATTTCCTTCCACCCAGCGTTCCCCCACGTCTCCCGATAAAATTTTTACCTCACTTGTGTGGGTAGGCCTGGCGCCCGCGACAGGAAACGCCCCAAAGCGCAACGTGGACACAGCAAAATTGGTGAAGGAAAACAGAGGTGTTTTTTGCAAAGTGCCTACCTGTAGATTTTGGCCTGTAGCTCAGCCGCCACCTAGGGAAACCTACCAAACCTGTCCATTTCTGAAAACTAGAGACCTAGGGGAATCCAAGATGGGGTGACTTGTGTGGCTCGGACCAGGTTCTGTTACCCAGAATCCTTTGCAAACCTCAAAATTTGGCTAAAAAACACATGTTCCTCACATTTCTGTGGCAGAAAGTTCTGGAATCTGCGAGGAGCCACGAATTTCCTTCCAACCAGCGTTCCCCCACGTCTCCCGATAAAAATGATACCTCACTTGTGTGGGTAGGCCTAGCGCCCGCGACAGGAAATGCCCCAAAGCGCAACGTGGACACAGCCAAATTGATGAAGGAAAACAGATGTGTTTTTTGCAAAGTGCCTACCTGTAGATTTTGGCCTGTAGCACAGCCGCCACCTAGGGAAACCTACCAAACCTGTGCATTTCTGAAAACTAGAGACCTAAGGGAATCCAAGATGGGGTGACTTGTGTGGCTCGGACCAGGTTCTGTTACCCAGAATCCTTTGCAAACCTCAAAATTTGGCTAAAAAAACACATGTTCCTCACATTTCTGTGGCAGAAAGTTCTGGAATCTGAGAGGAGCCACGAATCTCCTTCCACCCAGCGTTCCCCCACGTCTCCCGATAAAAATGATACCTCACTTGTGTGGGTAGGCCTAGCGCCCGCGACAGGAAACGCCCCAAAGCGCAACGTGGACACAGCCAAATTGGTGAAGGAAAACAGAGGTGTTTTTTGCAAAGTGCCTACCTGTAGATTTTGGCCTGTAGCTCAGCCGCACCTAGGGAAACCTACCAAACCTGTGCATTTCTGAAAACTAGAGACCTAGGGGAATCCAAGATGGGGTGACTTGTGTGGCTCGGACCAGGTTCTGTTACCCAGAATCCTTTGCAAACCTCAAAATGTGGCTAAAAAAACACATGTTCCTCACATTTCTGTGGCAGAAAGTTCTGGAATCTGAGAGGAGCCACGAATCTCCTTCCACCCAGCGTTCCCCCACGTCTCCCGATAAAAATGATACCTCACTTGTGTGGGTAGGCCTAGCGCCCGCGACAGGAAACGCCCCAAAGCGCAACGTGGACACAGCCAAATTGGTGAAGGAAAACAGTGGTGTTTTTTGCAAAGTGCCTACCTGTAGATTTTGGCCTGTAGCTCAGCCGCCACCTAGGGAAACCTACCAAACCTGTGCATTTATGAAAACAAGAGACCTAGGGGAATCCAAGATGGGGTGACTTGTGTGGCTCGGACCAGGTTCTGTTACCCAGAATCCTTTGCAAACCTCAAAATTTGACTAAAAAAACACATGTTCCTCACATTTCTGTGGCAGAAAGTTCTGGAATCTGAGAGGAGCCACGAATTTCCTTCCACCCAGCGTTCCCCCACGTCTCCCGATAAAAATGATACCTCACTTGTGTGGGTAGGCCTAGCGCCCGTGACAGGAAACGCCCCAAAGCGCAACGTGGACACAGCCAAATTGGTGAAGGAAAACAGAGGTGTTTTTTGCAAAGTGCCTACCTGTGGATTTTGGCCTGTAGCTCAGCCGCACCTAGGGAAACCTACCAAAGTTGTGCATTTCTGAAAACTAGAGACCTAGGGGAATCCAAGATGGGGTGACTTGTGTGGCTCGGACCAGGTTCTGTTACCCAGAATCCTTTGCAAACCTCCAAATGTGGCTAAAAAAACACATGTTCCTCACATTTCTGTGGCAGAAAGTTCTGGAATCTGAGAGGAGCCACGAATTTCCTTCCACCCAGCGTTCCCCCATGTCTCCCGATAAAAATGATACCTCACTTGTGTGGGTAGGCGTAGCGCCCGCGACAGGAAATGCCCCAAAGCGCAACGTGGACACAGCCAAATTGGTGAAGGAAAACAGAGGTGTTTTTTGCAAAGTGCCTACCTGTAGATTTTGGCCTGTAGCTCAGCCGCCCTCTAGGGAAACCTACCAAACCTGTGCATTTCTGAAAATTAGAGACCTAGGGGAATCCAAGATGGGGTGACTTGTGTGGCTCGGACCAGGTTCTGTTACCCAGAATCCTTTGCAAACCTCAAAATTTGGCTAAAAATACACATGTTCCTCACATTTCTGTGGCAGAAAGTTCTGGAATCTGAGAGGAGCCACGAATTTCCTTCCACCCAGCGTTCCCCCACGTCTCCCGATAAAAATGATACCTCACTTGTGTGGGTAGGCCTAGCGCCCGCGACAAGAAACACCCCAAAGCGTAACGTGGACACAGCCAAATTGGTGAAGGAAAACAGAGGTGTTTTTTGCAAAGTGCCTACCTGTAGATTTTGGCCTGTAGCTCAGCCGCCACCTAGGGAAACATACCAAACCTGTGCATTTATGAAAACAAGAGACCTAGGGGAATCCAAGATGGGGTGACTTGTGTGGCTCGGACCAGGTTCTGTTACCCAGAATCCTTTGCAAACCTCAAAATTTGGCTAAAAAAACACATGTTCCTCACATTTCTGTGGCAGAAAGTTCTGATATCTGAGAGGACCCACGAATTTCCTTCCACCCAGCGTTCCCCCACGTCTCCCGATAAAAATGATACCTCACTTGTGTGGGTAGGCCTGGTGCCCGCGACAGGAAATGCCCCAAAGCGCAACGTGGACACAGCCAAATTGGTGAAGGAAAACAGATGTGTTTTTTGCAAAGTGCCTACCTTTAGATTTTGGCCTGTAGCACAGCCGCCACCTAGGGAAACCTACCAAACCTGTGCATTTCTGAAAACTAGAGACCTAGGGGAATCCAAGATGGGGTGACTTGTGTGGCTCGGACCAGGTTCTGTTACCCAGAATCCTTTGTAAACCTCCAAATGTGGCTAAAAAAACACATGTTCCTCACATTTCTGTGGCAGAAAGTTCTGGAATCTGAGAGGAGCCACGAATTTCCTTCCACCCAGCGTTCCCCCACGTCTCCCGATAAAATTTTTACCTCACTTGTGTGGGTAGGCCTGGCGCCCGCGACAGGAAACGCCCCAAAGCGCAACGTGGACACAGCAAAATTGGTGAAGGAAAACAGAGGTGTTTTTTGCAAAGTGCCTACCTGTAGATTTTGGCCTGTAGCTCAGCCGCCACCTAGGGAAACCTACCAAACCTGTCCATTTCTGAAAACTAGAGACCTAGGGGAATCCAAGATGGGGTGACTTGTGTGGCTCGGACCAGGTTCTGTTACCCAGAATCCTTTGCAAACCTCAAAATTTGGCTAAAAAAACACATGTTCCTCACATTTCTGTGGCAGAAAGTTCTGGAATCTGAGAGGAGCCACGAATTTCCTTCCACCCAGCGTTCCCCCACGTCTCCCGATAAAAATGATACCTCACTTGTGTGGGTAGGCCTAGCGCCCGCGACAGGAAATGCCCCAAAGCGCAACGTGGACACAGCCAAATTGGTGAAGGAAAACAGATGTGTTTTTTGCAAAGTGCCTACCTGTAGATTTTGGCCTGTAGCACAGCCGCCACCTAGGGAAACCTACCAAACCTGTGCATTTCTGAAAACTAGAGACCTAAGGGAATCCAAGATGGGGTGACTTGTGTGGCTCGGACCAGGTTCTGTTACCCAGAATCCTTAGCAAACCTCAAAATTTGGCTAAAAAAACACATGTTCCTCACATTTCTGTGGCAGAAAGTTCTGGAACCTGAGAGGAGCCATGAATCTCCTTCCACCCAGCGTTCCCCCTCGTCTCCCGATAAAAATGATACCTCACTTGTGTGGGTAGGCCTAGCGCCCGCGACAGGAAACGCCCCAAAGCGCAACGTGGACACAGCCAAATTGGTGAAGGAAAACAGAGGTTTTTTTTGCAAAGTGCCTACCTGTAGATTTTGGCCTGTAGCTCAGCCGCCACCTAGGGAAACCTACCAAACCTGTGCATTTCTGAAAACTAGAGACCTAGGGGAATCCAAGATGGGGTGACTTGTGTGGCTCGGACCAGGTTCTGTTACCCAGAATCCTTTGCAAACCTCCAAATGTGGCTAAAAAAACACATGTTCCTCACATTTCTGTGGCAGAAAGTTCTGGAATCTGAGAGGAGCCACGAATTTCCTTCCACCCAGCGTTCCCCCACGTCTCCCGATAAAAATGATACCTCACTTGTGTGGGTAGGCCTAGCGCCCGCGACAGGAAACGCCCCAAAGCGCAACGTGGACACAGCCAAATTGGTGAAGGAAAACAGAGGTGTTTTTTGCAAAGTGCCTACCTGTAGATTTTGGCCTGTAGCTCAGCCGCCACCTAGGGAAACCTACCAAACCTGTGCATTTCTGAAAACTAGAGACCTAGGGGAATCCAAGATGGGGTGACTTGTGTGGCTCGGACCAGGTTCTGTTACCCAGAATCCTTTGCAAACCTCAAAATTTGGCTAAAAAAACACATGTTCCTCACATTTCTGTGGCAGAAAGTTCTGGAATCTGAGAGGAGCCACGAATTTCCTTCCACCCAGCGTTCCCCCACGTCTCCCGATAAAAATGATACCTCACTTGTGTGGGTAGGCCTAGCGCCCGCGACAAGAAACACCCCAAAGCGTAACGTGGACACAGCCAAATTGGTGAAGGAAAACAGAGGTGTTTTTTGCAAAGTGCCTACCTGTAGATTTTGGCCTGTAGCTCAGCCGCCACCTAGGGAAACCTACCAAACCTGTGCATTTATGAAAACAAGAGACCTAGGGGAATCCAAGATGGGGTGACTTGTGTGGCTCGGACCAGGTTCTGTTACCCAGAATCCTTTGCAAACCTCAAAATTTGGCTAAAAAAACACATGTTCCTCACATTTCTGTGGCAGAAAGTTCTGATATCTGAGAGGAGCCACGAATTTCCTTCCACCCAGCGTTCCCCCACGTCTCCCGATAAAAATGATACCTCACTTGTGTGGGTAGGCCTGGTGCCCGCGACAGGAAATGCCCCAAAGCGCAACGTGGACACAGCCAAATTGGTGAAGGAAAACAGATGTGTTTTTTGCAAAGTGCCTACCTGTAGATTTTGGCCTGTAGCACAGCCGCCACCTAGGGAAACCTACCAAACCTGTGCATTTCTGAAAACTAGAGACCTAGGGGAATCCAAGATGGGGTGACTTGTGTGGCTCGGACCAGGTTCTGTTACCCAGAATCCTTTGTAAACCTCCAAATGTGGCTAAAAAAACACATGTTCCTCACATTTCTGTGGCAGAAAGTTCTGGAATCTGAGAGGAGCCACGAATTTCCTTCCACCCAGCGTTCCCCCACGTCTCCCGATAAAATTTTTACCTCACTTGTGTGGGTAGGCCTGGCGCCCGCGACAGGAAACGCCCCAAAGCGCAACGTGGACACAGCAAAATTGGTGAAGGAAAACAGAGGTGTTTTTTGCAAAGTGCCTACCTGTAGATTTTGGCCTGTAGCTCAGCCGCCACCTAGGGAAACCTACCAAACCTGTCCATTTCTGAAAACTAGAGACCTAGGGGAATCCAAGATGGGGTGACTTGTGTGGCTCGGACCAGGTTCTGTTACCCAGAATCCTTTGCAAACCTCAAAATTTGGCTAAAAAACACATGTTCCTCACATTTCTGTGGCAGAAAGTTCTGGAATCTGCGAGGAGCCACGAATTTCCTTCCACCCAGCGTTCCCCCACGTCTCCCGATAAAAATGATACCTCACTTGTGTGGGTAGGCCTAGCGCCCGCGACAGGAAATGCCCCAAAGCGCAACGTGGACACAGCCAAATTGGTGAAGGAAAACAGATGTGTTTTTTGCAAAGTGCCTACCTGTAGATTTTGGCCTGTAGCACAGCCGCCACCTAGGGAAACCTACCAAACCTGTGCATTTCTGAAAACTAGAGACCTAAGGGAATCCAAGATGGGGTGACTTGTGTGGCTCGGACCAGGTTCTGTTACCCAGAATCCTTTGCAAACCTCAAAATTTGGCTAAAAAAACACATGTTCCTCACATTTCTGTGGCAGAAAGTTCTGGAATCTGAGAGGAGCCACGAATCTCCTTCCACCCAGCGTTCCCCCACGTCTCCCGATAAAAATGATACCTCACTTGTGTGGGTAGGCCTAGCGCCCGCGACAGGAAACGCCCCAAAGCGCAACGTGGACACAGCCAAATTGGTGAAGGAAAACAGAGGTGTTTTTTGCAAAGTGCCTACCTGTAGATTTTGGCCTGTAGCTCAGCCGCACCTAGGGAAACCTACCAAACCTGTGCATTTCTGAAAACTAGAGACCTAGGGGAATCCAAGATGGGGTGACTTGTGTGGCTCGGACCAGGTTCTGTTACCCAGAATCCTTTGCAAACCTCAAAATGTGGCTAAAAAAACACATGTTCCTCACATTTCTGTGGCAGAAAGTTCTGGAATCTGAGAGGAGCCACGAATCTCCTTCCACCCAGCGTTCCCCCACGTCTCCCGATAAAAATGATACCTCACTTGTGTGGGTAGGCCTAGAGCCCGCGACAGGAAACGCCCCAAAGCGCAACGTGGACACAGCCAAATTGGTGAAGGAAAACAGTGGTGTTTTTTGCAAAGTGCCTACCTGTAGATTTTGGCCTGTAGCTCAGCCGCCACCTAGGGAAACCTACCAAACCTGTGCATTTATGAAAACAAGAGACCTAGGGGAATCCAAGATGGGGTGACTTGTGTGGCTCGGACCAGGTTCTGTTACCCAGAATCCTTTGCAAACCTCAAAATTTGACTAAAAAAACACATGTTCCTCACATTTCTGTGGCAGAAAGTTCTGGAATCTGAGAGGAGCCACGAATTTCCTTCCACCCAGCGTTCCCCCACGTCTCCCGATAAAAATGATACCTCACTTGTGTGGGTAGGCCTAGCGCCCGCGACAGGAAACGCCCCAAAGCGCAACGTGGACACAGCCAAATTGGTGAAGGAAAACAGAGGTGTTTTTTGCAAAGTGCCTACCTGTAGATTTTGGCCTGTAGCTCAGCCGCCACCTAGGGAAACCTACCAAACCTGTGCATTTCTGAAAACTAGAGACCTAGGGGAATCCAAGATGGGGTGACTTGTGTGGCTCGGACCAGGTTCTGTTACCCAGAATCCTTTGCAAACCTCAAAATTTGGCTAAAAAAACACGTTCCTCACATTTCTGTGGCAGAAAGTTCTGGAATCTGAGAGGAGCCACGAATTTCCTTCCACCCAGCGTTCCCCCACGTCTCCCGATAAAAATGATACCTCACTTGTGTGGGTAGGCCTAGCGCCCGCGACAGGAAACGCCCCAAAGCGCAACGGTGACACAGCCAAATTGGTGAAGGAAAACAGAGGTGTTTTTTGCAAAGTGCCTACCTGTGGATTTTGGCCTGTAGCTCAGCCGCACCTAGGGAAACCTACCAAACCTGTGCATTTCTGAAAACTAGAGACCTAGGGGAATCCAAGATGGGGTGACTTGTGTGGCTCGGACCAGGTTCTGTTACCCAGAATCCTTTGCAAACCTCCAAATGTGGCTAAAAAAACACATGTTCCTCACATTTCTGTGGCAGAAAGTTCTGGAATCTGAGAGGAGCCACGGATTTCCTTCCACCCAGCGTTCCCCCACGTCTCCCGATAAAAATGATACCTCACTTGTGTGGGTAGGCCTAGCGCCCGCGACAGGAAACGCCCCAAAGCGCAACGTGGACACAGCCAAATTGGTGAAGGAAAACAGAGGTGTTTTTTGCAAAGTGCCTACCTGTAGATTTTGGCCTGTAGCTCAGCCGCCACCTAGGGAAACCTACCAAACCTGTGCATTTCTGAAAATTAGAGACCTAGGGGAATCCAAGATGGGGTGACTTGTGTGGCTCGGACCAGGTTCTGTTACCCAGAATCCTTTGCAAACCTCAAAATTTGGCTAAAAATACACATGTTCCTCACATTTCTGTGGCAGAAAGTTCTGGAATCTGAGGGGAGCCACGAATTTCCTTCCACCCAGCGTTCCCCCACGTCTCCCGATAAAAATGATACCTCACTTGTGTGGGTAGGCCTAGCGCCCGCGACAGGAAACACCCCAAAGCGCAACGTGGACACAGCCAAATTGGTGAAGGAAAACAGAGGTGTTTTTTGCAAAGTGCCTACCTGTAGATTTTGGCCTGTAGCTCAGCCGCCACCTAGGGAAACCTACCAAACCTGTGCATTTATGAAAACAAGAGACCTAGGGGAATCCAAGATGGGGTGACTTGTGTGGCTCGGACCAGGTTCTGTTACCCAGAATCCTTTGCAAACCTCAAAATTTGGCTAAAAAAACACGTTCCTCACATTTCTGTGGCAGAAAGTTCTGGAATCTGAGAGGAGCCACGAATTTCCTTCCACCCAGCGTTCCCCCACGTCTCCCGATAAAAATGATACCTCACTTGTGTGGGTAGGCCTAGCGCCCGCGACAGGAAATGCCCCAAAGCGCAACGTGGACACAGCCAAATTGGTGAAGGAAAACAGATGTGTTTTTTGCAAAGTGCCTACCTGTAGATTTTGGCCTGTAGCACAGCCGCCACCTAGGGAAACCTACCAAACCTGTGCATTTCTGAAAACTAGAGACCTAAGGGAATCCAAGATGGGGTGACTTGTGTGGCTCGGACCAGGTTCTGTTACCCAGAATCCTTTGCAAACCTCAAAATTTGGCTAAAAAAACACATGTTCCTCACATTTCTGTGGCAGAAAGTTCTGGAATCTGAGAGGAGCCACGAATCTCCTTCCACCCAGCGTTCCCCCACGTCTCCCGATAAAAATGATACCTCACTTGTGTGGGTAGGCCTAGCGCCCGCGACAGGAAACGCCCCAAAGCGCAACGTGGACACAGCCAAATTGGTGAAGGAAAACAGAGGTGTTTTTTGCAAAGTGCCTACCTGTAGATTTTGGCCTGTAGCTCAGCCGCACCTAGGGAAACCTACCAAACCTGTGCATTTCTGAAAACTAGAGACCTAGGGGAATCCAAGATGGGGTGACTTGTGTGGCTCGGACCAGGTTCTGTTACCCAGAATCCTTTGCAAACCTCCAAATGTGGCTAAAAAAACACATGTTCCTCACATTTCTGTGGCAGAAAGTTCTGGAATCTGAGAGGAGCCACGAATCTCCTTCCACCCAGCGTTCCCCCACGTCTCCCGATAAAAATGATACCTCACTTGTGTGGGTAGGCCTAGCGCCCGCGACAGGAAACGCCCCAAAGCGCAACGTGGACACAGCCAAATTGGTGAAGGAAAACAGTGGTGTTTTTTGCAAAGTGCCTACCTGTAGATTTTGGCCTGTAGCTCAGCCGCCACCTAGGGAAACCTACCAAACCTGTGCATTTATGAAAACAAGAGACCTAGGGGAATCCAAGATGGGGTGACTTGTGTGGCTCGGACCAGGTTCTGTTACCCAGAATCCTTTGCAAACCTCAAAATTTGACTAAAAAAACACATGTTCCTCACATTTCTGTGGCAGAAAGTTCTGGAATCTGAGAGGAGCCACGAATTTCCTTCCACCCAGCGTTCCCCCACGTCTCCCGATAAAAATGATACCTCACTTGTGTGGGTAGGCCTAGCGCCCGCGACAGGAAACGCCCCAAAGCGCAACGTGGACACAGCCAAATTGGTGAAGGAAAACAGAGGTGTTTTTTGCAAAGTGCCTACCTGTAGATTTTGGCCTGTAGCTCAGCCGCCACCTAGGGAAACCTACCACACCTGTGCATTTCTGAAAACTAGAGACCTAGGGGAATCCAAGATGGGGTGACTTGTGTGGCTCGGACCAGGTTCTGTTACCCAGAATCCTTTGCAAACCTCAAAATTTGGCTAAAAAAACACATGTTCCTCACATTTCTGTGGCAGAAAGTTCTGGAATCTGAGAGGAGCCACGAATTTCCTTCCACCCAGCGTTCCCCCACGTCTCCCGATAAAAATGATACCTCACTTGTGTGGGTAGGCCTAGCGCCCGCGACAGGAAATGCCCCAAAGCGCAACGTGGACACAGCCAAATTGGTGAAGGAAAACAGATGTATTTTTTGCAAAGTGCCTACCTGTAGATTTTGGCCTGTAGCTCAGCCGCCACCTAGGGAAACCTACCAAACCTGTGCATTTCTGAAAACTAGAGACCTAGGGGAATCCAAGATGGGGTGACTTGTGTGGCTCGGACCAGGTTCTGTTACCCAGAATCCTTTGCAAACCTCCAAATGTGGCTAAAAAAACACATGTTCCTCACATTTCTGTGGCAGAAAGTTCTGGAATCTGAGAGGAGCCACGAATTTCCTTCCACCCAGCGTTCCCCCACGTCTCCCGATAAAAATGATACCTCACTTGTGTGGGTAGGCCTAGCGCCCGTGACAGGAAACGCCCCAAAGCGCAACGTGGACACAGCCAAATTGGTGAAGGAAAACAGAGGTGTTTTTTGCAAAGTGCCTACCTGTGGATTTTGGCCTGTAGCTCAGCCGCACCTAGGGAAACCTACCAAACCTGTGCATTTCTGAAAACTAGAGACCTAGGGGAATCCAAGATGGGGTGACTTGTGTGGCTCGGACCAGGTTCTGTTACCCAGAATCCTTTGCAAACCTCAAAATTTGGCTAAAAATACACATGTTCCTCACATTTCTGTGGCAGAAAGTTCTGGAATCTGAGGGGAGCCACGAATTTCCTTCCACCCAGCGTTCCCCCACGTCTCCCGATAAAAATGATACCTCACTTGTGTGGGTAGGCCTAGCGCCCGCGACAGGAAACACCCCAAAGCGTAACGTGGACACAGCCAAATTGGTGAAGGAAAACAGAGGTGTTTTTTGCAAAGTGCCTACCTGTAGATTTTGGCCTGTAGCTCAGCCGCCACCTAGGGAAACCTACCAAACCTGTGCATTTATGAAAACAAGAGACCTAGGGGAATCCAAGATGGGGTGACTTGTGTGGCTCGGACCAGGTTCTGTTACCCAGAATCCTTTGCAAACCTCAAAATTTGGCTAAAAAAACACATGTTCCTCACATTTCTGTGGCAGAAAGTTCTGATATCTGAGAGGAGCCACGAATTTCCTTCCTCCCAGCGTTCCCCCACGTCTCCCGATAAAAATGATACCTCACTTGTGTGGGTAGGCCTGGTGCCCGCGACAGGAAATGCCCCAAAGCGCAACGTGGACACAGCCAAATTGGTGAAGGAAAACAGATGTGTTTTTTGCAAAGTGCCTACCTGTAGATTTTGGCCTGTAGCACAGCCGCCACCTAGGGAAACCTACCAAACCTGTGCATTTCTGAAAACTAGAGACCTAGGGGAATCCAAGATGGGGTGACTTGTGTGGCTCGGACCAGGTTCTGTTACCCAGAATCCTTTGTAAACCTCCAAATGTGGCTAAAAAAAACACATGTTCCTCACATTTCTGTGGCAGAAAGTTCTGGAATCTGAGAGGAGCCACGAATTTCCTTCCACCCAGCGTTCCCCCACGTCTCCCGATAAAAATGTTACCTCACTTGTGTGGGTAGGCCTGGCGCCCGCGACAGGAAACGCCCCAAAGCGCAACGTGGACACAGCCAAATTGGTGAAGGAAAACAGAGGTGTTTTTTGCAAAGTGCCTACCTGTAGATTTTGGCCTGTAGCTCAGCCGCCACCTAGGGAAACCTACCAAACCTGTGCATTTCTGAAAACTAGAGACCTAGGGGAATCCAAGATGGGGTGACTTGTGTGGCTCGGACCAGGTTCTGTTACCCAGAATCCTTTGCAAACCTCAAAATTTGGCTAAAAAAACACGTTCCTCACATTTCTGTGGCAGAAAGTTCTGGAATCTGAGAGGAGCCACGAATTTCCTTCCACCCAGCGTTCCCCCACGTCTCCCGATAAAAATGATACCTCACTTGTGTGGGTAGGCCTAGCGCCCGCGACAGGAAATGCCCCAAAGCGCAACGTGGACACAGCCAAATTGGTGAAGGAAAACAGATGTGTTTTTTGCAAAGTGCCTACCTGTAGATTTTGGCCTGTAGCACAGCCGCCACCTAGGGAAACCTACCAAACCTGTGCATTTCTGAAAACTAGAGACCTAAGGGAATCCAAGATGGGGTGACTTGTGTGGCTCGGACCAGGTTCTGTTACCCAGAATCCTTTGCAAACCTCCAAATGTGGCTAAAAAAACACATGTTCCTCACATTTCTGTGGCAGAAAGTTCTGGAATCTGAGAGGAGCCACGAATCTCCTTCCACCCAGCGTTCCCCCACGTCTCCCGATAAAAATGATACCTCACTTGTGTGGGTAGGCCTAGCGCCCGCGACAGGAAACGCCCCAAAGCGCAACGTGGACACAGCCAAATTGGTGAAGGAAAACATAGGTGTTTTTTGCAAAGTGCCTACCTGTAGATTTTGGCCTGTAGCTCAGCCGCACCTAGGGAAACCTACCAAACCTGTGCATTTCTGAAAACTAGAGACCTAGGGGAATCCAAGATGGGGTGACTTGTGTGGCTCGGACCAGGTTCTGTTACCCAGAATCCTTTGCAAACCTCCAAATGTGGCTAAAAAAACACATGTTCCTCACATTTCTGTGGCAGAAAGTTCTGGAATCTGAGAGGAGCCACGAATTTCCTTCCACCCAGCGTTCCCCCACGTCTCCCGATAAAAATGATACCTCACTTGTGTGGGTAGGCCTAGCGCCCGCGACAGGAAACGCCCCAAAGCGCAACGTGGACACAGCCAAATTGGTGATGGAAAACAGAGGTGTTTTTTGCAAAGTGCCTACCTGTAGATTTTGGCCTGTAGCTCAGCCGCCACCTAGGGAAACCTACCAAACCTGTGCATTTCTGAAAACTAGAGACCTAGGGGAATCCAAGATGGGGTGACTTGTGTGGCTCGGACCAGGTTCTGTTACCCAGAATCCTTTGCAAACCTCCAAATGTGGCTTAAAAAACACATGTTCCTCACATTTCTGTGGCAGAAAGTTCTGGAATCTGAGAGGAGCCACGAATTTCCTTCCACCCAGCGTTCCCCCACGTCTCCCGATAAAAATGATACCTCACTTGTGTGGGTAGGCCTAGCGCCCGCGACAGAAAACGCCCCAAAGCGCAACGTGGACACAGCCAAATTGGTGAAGGAAAACAGTGGTGTTTTTTGCAAAGTGCCTACCTGTAGATTTTGGCCTGTAGCTTAGCCGCCACCTAGGGAAACCTACCAAACCTGTGCTTTTATGAAAACAAGAGACCTAGGGCAATCCAAGATGGAGTGACTTGTGTGGCTCGGACCAGGTTCTGTTACCCAGAATCCTTTGCAAACCTCAAAATTTGACTAAAAAAACACATGTTCCTCACATTTCTGTGGCAGAAAGTTCTGGAATCTGAGAGGAGCCACGAATTTCCTTCCACCCAGCGTTCCCCCACGTCTCCCGATAAAAATGATACCTCACTTGTGTGGGTAGGCCTAGCGCCCGCGACAGGAAACGCCCCAAAGCGCAACGTGGACACAGCCAAATTGGTGAAGGAAAACAGAGGTGTTTTTTGCAAAGTGCCTACCTGTAGATTTTGGCCTGTAGCTCAGCCGCCACCTAGGGAAACCTACCAAACCTGTGCATTTCTGAAAACTAGAGACCTAGGGGAATCCAAGATGGGGTGACTTGTGTGGCTCAGACCAGGTTCTGTTACCCAGAATCCTTTGCAAACCTCAAAATTTGGCTAAAAAAACACATGTTCCTCACATTTCTGTGGCAGAAAGTTCTGGAATCTGAGAGGAGCCACGAATTTCCTTCCACCCAGCGTTCCCGCACGTCTCCCGATAAAAATTATACCTCACTTGTGTGGGTAGGCCTAGCGCCCGCGACAGGAAATGCCCCAAAGCGCAACGTGGACACACCCAAATTGGTGAAGGAAAACAGATGTGTTTTTTGCAAAGTGCCTACCTGTAGATTTTGGCCTGTAGCTCAGCCGCCACCTAGGGAAACCTACCAAACCTGTGCATTTCTGAAAACTAGAGACCTAGGGGAATCCAAGATGGGGTGACTTGTGTGGCTCGGACCAGGTTCTGTTACCCAGAATCCTTTGCAAACCTCCAAATGTGGCTAAAAAAACACATGTTCCTCACATTTCTGTGGCAGAAAGTTCTGGAATCTGAGAGGAGCCACGAATTTCCTTCCACCCAGCGTTCCCCCACGTGTCCCGATAAAAATGATACCTCACTTGTGTGGGTAGGCCTAGCGCCCGTGACAGGAAACGCCCCAAAGCGCAACGTGGACACAGCCAAATTGGTGAAGGAAAACAGAGGTGTTTTTTGCAAAGTGCCTACCTGTGGATTTTGGCCTGTAGCTCAGCCGCACCTAGGGAAACCTACCAAACCTGTGCATTTCTGAAAACTAGAGACCTAGGGGAATCCAAGATGGGGTGACTTGTGTGGCTCGGACCAGGTTCTGTTACCCAGAATCCTTTGCAAACCTCAAAATTTGGCTAAAAATACACATGTTCCTCACATTTCTGTGGCAGAAAGTTCTGGAATCTGAGAGGAGCCACGAATTGCCTTCCACCCAGCGTTCCCCCACGTCTCCCGATAAAAATGATACCTCACTTGTGTGGGTAGGCCTAGCGCCCGCGACAGGAAACACCCCAAAGCGCAACGTGGACACAGCCAAATTTGTGAAGGAAAACAGAGGTGTTTTTTGCAAAGTGCCTACCTGTAGATTTTGGCCTGTAGCTCAGCCGCCACCTAGGGAAACCTACCAAACCTGTGCATTTCTGAAAACTAGAGACCTAGGGGAATCCAAGATGGGGTGACTTGTGTGGCTCGGACCAGGTTCTGTTACCCAGAATCCTTTGCAAACCTCAAAATTTGGCTAAAAATACACATGTTCCTCATATTTCTGTGGCAGAAAGTTCTGGAATCTGAGAGGAGCCACGAATTTCCTTCCACCCAGCGTTCCCCCACGTCTCCCGATAAAAATGATACCTCACTTGTGTGGGTAGGCCTAGCGCCCGCGACAGGAAACGCCCCAAAGCGCAACGTGGACACAGCCAAATTGGTGAAGGAAAACAGAGGTGTTTTTTGCAAAGTGCCTACCTGTAGATTTTGGCCTGTAGCTCAGCCGCCACCTAGGGAAACCTACCAAACCTGTGCATTTCTGAAAACTAGAGACCTAGGGGAATCCAAGATGGGGTGACTTGTGTGGCTCGGACCAGGTTCTGTTACCCAGAATCCTTTGCAAACCTCAAAATTTGGCTAAAAAAACACATGTTCCTCACATTTCTGTGGCAGAAAGTTCTGGAATCTGAGAGGAGCCACGAATTTCCTTCCACCCAGCGTTCCCCCACGTCTCCCGATAAAAATGATACCTCACTTGTGTGGGTAGGCCTAGCGCCCGCGACAGGAAATGCCCCAAAGCGCAACGTGGACACAGCCAAATTGGTGAAGGAAAACAGATGTGTTTTTTGCAAAGTGCCTACCTGTAGATTTTGGCCTGTAGCTCAGCCTCCACCTAGGGAAACCTACCAAACCTGTGCATTTCTGAAAACTAGAGACCTAGGGGAATCCAAGATGGGGTGACTTGTGTGGCTCGGACCAGGTTCTGTTACCCAGAATCCTTTGCAAACCTCAAAATTTGGCTAAAAAAACACATGTTCCTCACATTTCTGTGGCAGAAAGTTCAGGAATCTGAGAGGAGCCATGAATTTCCTTCCACCCAGCGTTCCCCCACGTCTCCCGATAAAAATGACACCTCACTTGTGTGGGTAGGCCTGGCGCCCGCGACAGGAAACGCCCCAAAGCGCAACGTGGACACAGCCAAATTGGTGAAGGAAAACAGAGGTGTTTTTTGCAAAGTGCCTACCTGTAGATTTTGGCCTGTAGCTCAGCCGCCACCTAGGGAAACCTACCAAACCTGTGAATTTCTGAAAACTAGAGACCTAGGGGAATCCAAGATGGGGTGACTTGTGTGGCTCGGACCAGGTTCTGTTACCCAGAATCCTTTGGAAACCTCAAAATTTGGCTAAAAAAACACATGTTCCTCACATTTCTGTGGCAGAAAGTTCTGGAATCTGAGAGGAGCCACGAATTTCCTTCCACCCAGCGTTCCCCCACTTCTCCTGATAAAAATGATACCTCACTTGTGTGGGTAGGCCTAGCGCCCGTGACAGGAAATGCCCCAAAGCGCAACGTGGACACAGCCAAATTGGTGAAGGAAAACAGATGTGTTTTTTGCAAAGTGCCTACCTGTAGATTTTGGCCTGTAGCACAGCCGCCACCTAGGGAAACCTACCAAACCTGTGCATTTCTGAAAACTAGAGACCTAGGGGAATCCAAGATGGGGTGAGTTGTGTGGCTCGGACCAGGTTCTGTTACCCAGAATCCTTTGCAAACCTCAAAATTTGGCTAAAAAAACACATGTTCCTCACATTTCTGTGGCAGAAAGTTCTGGAATCTGAGAGGAGCCACGAATTTCCTTCCACCCAGCGTTCCCCCACGTCTCCCGATAAAAATGATACCTCACTTGTGTGGGTAGGCCTAGCGCCCGCGACAGAAAACGCCCCAAAGCGCAACGTGGACACAGCCAAATTGGTGAAGGAAAACAGAGGTGTTTTTTGCAAAGTGCCTACCTGTAGATTTTGGCCTGTAGCTCAGCCGCCACCTAGGGAAACCTACCAAACCCGTGCATTTCTGAAAACTAGAGACCTAGGGGAATCCAAGATGGGGTGACTTGTGTGGCTCGGACCAGGTTCTGTTACCCAGAATCCTTTGCAAACCTCAAAATTTGGCTAAAAATACACATGTTCCTCACATTTCTGTGGCAGAAAGTTCTGGAATCTGAGAGGAGCCACGAATTTCCTTCCACCCAGCGTTCCCCCATGTCTCCCGATAAAAATGATACCTCACTTGTGTGGGTAGGCCTAGCGCCCGCGACAGGAAACGCCCCAAAGCGCAACGTGGACACAGCCAAATTGGTGAAGGAAAACAGAGGTGTTTTTTGCAAAGTGCCTACCTGTAGATTTTGGCCTGTAGCTCAGCCGCCCTCTAGGGAAACCTACCAAACCTGTGCATTTCTGAAAATTAGAGACCTAGGGGAATCCAAGATGGGGTGACTTGTGTGGCTCGGACCAGGTTCTGTTACCCAGAATCCTTTGCAAACCTCAAAATTTGGCTAAAAATACACATGTTCCTCACATTTCTGTGGCAGAAAGTTCTGGAATCTGAGAGGAGCCACGAATTTCCTTCCACCCAGCGTTCCCCCACGTCTCCCGATAAAAATGATACCTCACTTGTGTGGGTAGGCCTAGCGCCCGCGACAAGAAACACCCCAAAGCGTAACGTGGACACAGCCAAATTGGTGAAGGAAAACAGAGGTGTTTTTTGCAAAGTGCCTACCTGTAGATTTTGGCCTGTAGCTCAGCCGCCACCTAGGGAAACCTACCAAACCTGTGCATTTATGAAAACAAGAGACCTAGGGGAATCCAAGATGGGGTGACTTGTGTGGCTCGGACCAGGTTCTGTTACCCAGAATCCTTTGCAAACCTCAAAATTTGGCTAAAAAAACACATGTTCCTCACATTTCTGTGGCAGAAAGTTCTGATATCTGAGAGGAGCCACGAATTTCCTTCCACCCAGCGTTCCCCCACGTCTCCCGATAAAAATGATACCTCACTTGTGTGGGTAGGCCTGGTGCCCGCGACAGGAAATGCCCCAAAGCGCAACGTGGACACAGCCAAATTGGTGAAGGAAAACAGATGTGTTTTTTGCAAAGTGCCTACCTGTAGATTTTGGCCTGTAGCACAGCCGCCACCTAGGGAAACATACCAAACCTGTGCATTTCTGAAAACTAGAGACCTAGGGGAATCCAAGATGGGGTGACTTGTGTGGCTCGGACCAGGTTCTGTTACCCAGAATCCTTTGTAAACCTCCAAATGTGGCTAAAAAAACACATGTTCCTCACATTTCTGTGGCAGAAAGTTCTGGAATCTGAGAGGAGCCACGAATTTCCTTCCACCCAGCGTTCCCCCACGTCTCCCGATAAAATTTTTACCTCACTTGTGTGGGTAGGCCTGGCGCCCGCGACAGGAAACGCCCCAAAGCGCAACGTGGACACAGCAAAATTGTTGAAGGAAAACAGAGGTGTTTTTTGCAAAGTGCCTACCTGTAGATTTTGGCCTGTAGCTCAGCCGCCACCTAGGGAAACCTACCAAACCTGTCCATTTCTGAAAACTAGAGACCTAGGGGAATCCAAGATGGGGTGACTTGTGTGGCTCGGACCAGGTTCTGTTACCCAGAATCCTTTGCAAACCTCAAAATTTGGCTAAAAAAACACATGTTCCTCACATTTCTGTGGCAGAAAGTTCTGGAATCTGAGAGGAGCCACGAATTTCCTTCCACCCAGCGTTCCCCCACATCTCCCGATAAAAATGATACCTCACTTGTGTGGGTAGGCCTAGCGCCCGCGACAGGAAATGCCCCAAAGCGCAACGTGGACACAGCCAAATTGGTGAAGGAAAACAGATGTGTTTTTTGCAAAGTGCCTACCTGTAGATTTTTGGCCTGTAGCACAGCCGCCACCTAGGGAAACCTACCAAACCTGTGCATTTCTGAAAACTAGAGACCTAAGGGAATCCAAGATGGGGTGACTTGTGTGGCTCGGACCAGGTTCTGTTACCCAGAATCCTTTGCAAACCTCAAAATTTGGCTAAAAAAACACATGTTCCTCACATTTCTGTGGCAGAAAGTTCTGGAATCTGAGAGGAGCCACGAATCTCCTTCCACCCAGCGTTCCCCCACGTCTCCCGATAAAAATGATACCTCACTTGTGTGGGTAGGCCTAGCGCCCGCGACAGGAAACGCCCCAAAGCGCAACGTGGACACAGCCAAATTGGTGAAGGAAAACAGAGGTTTTTTTTGCAAAGTGCCTACCTGTAGATTTTGGCCTGTAGCTCAGCCGCCACCTAGGGAAACCTACCAAACCTGTGCATTTCTGAAAACTAGAGACCTAGGGGAATCCAAGATGGGGTGACTTGTGTGGCTCGGACCAGGTTCTGTTACCCAGAATCCTTTGCAAACCTCCAAATGTGGCTAAAAAAATACATGTTCCTCACATTTCTGTGGCAGAAAGTTCTGGAATCTGAGAGGAGCCACGAATTTCCTTCCACCCAGCGTTCCCCCACGTCTCCCGATAAAAATGATACCTCACTTGTGTGGGTAGGCCTAGCGCCCGCGACAGGAAACGCCCCAAAGCGCAACGTGGACACAGCCAAATTGGTGAAGGAAAACAGTGGTGTTTTTTGCAAAGTGCCTACCTGTAGATTTTGGCCTGTAGCTCAGCCGCCAACTAGGGAAACCTACCAAACCTGTGCATTTATGAAAACAAGAGACCTAGGGGAATCCAAGATGGGGTGACTTGTGTGGCTCGGACCAGGTTCTGTTACCCAGAATCCTTTGCAAACCTCAAAATTTGACTAAAAAAACACATGTTCCTCACATTTCTGTGGCAGAAAGTTCTGGAATCTGAGAGGAGCCACGAATTTCCTTCCACCCAGCGTTCCCGCACGTCTCCCGATAAAAATTATACCTCACTTGTGTGGGTAGGCCTAGCGCCCGCGACAGGAAATGCCCCAAAGCGCAACGTGGACACACCCAAATTGGTGAAGGAAAACAGATGTGTTTTTTGCAAAGTGCCTACCTGTAGATTTTGGCCTGTAGCTCAGCCGCCACCTAGGGAAACCTACCAAACCTGTGCATTTCTGAAAACTAGAGACCTAGGGGAATCCAAGATGGGGTGACTTGTGTGGCTCGGACCAGGTTCTGTTACCCAGAATCCTTTGCAAACCTCCAAATGTGGCTAAAAAAACACATGTTCCTCACATTTCTGTGGCAGAAAGTTCTGGAATCTGAGAGGAGCCACGAATTTCCTTCCACCCAGCGTTCCCCCACGTGTCCCGATAAAAATGATACCTCACTTGTGTGGGTAGGCCTAGCGCCCGTGACAGGAAACGCCCCAAAGCGCAACGTGGACACAGCCAAATTGGTGAAGGAAAACAGAGGTGTTTTTTGCAAAGTGCCTACCTGTGGATTTTGGCCTGTAGCTCAGCCGCACCTAGGGAAACCTACCAAACCTGTGCATTTCTGAAAACTAGAGACCTAGGGGAATCCAAGATGGGGTGACTTGTGTGGCTCGGACCAGGTTCTGTTACCCAGAATCCTTTGCAAACCTCAAAATTTGGCTAAAAATACACATGTTCCTCACATTTCTGTGGCAGAAAGTTCTGGAATCTGAGAGGAGCCACGAATTGCCTTCCACCCAGCGTTCCCCCACGTCTCCCGATAAAAATGATACCTCACTTGTGTGGGTAGGCCTAGCGCCCGCGACAGGAAACACCCCAAAGCGCAACGTGGACACAGCCAAATTGGTGAAGGAAAACAGAGGTGTTTTTTGCAAAGTGCCTACCTGTAGATTTTGGCCTGTAGCTCAGCCGCCACCTAGGGAAACCTACCAAACCTGTGCATTTCTGAAAACTAGAGACCTAGGGGAATCCAAGATGGGGTGACTTGTGTGGCTCGGACCAGGTTCTGTTACCCAGAATCCTTTGCAAACCTCAAAATTTGGCTAAAAATACACATGTTCCTCATATTTCTGTGGCAGAAAGTTCTGGAATCTGAGAGGAGCCACGAATTTCCTTCCACCCAGCGTTCCCCCACGTCTCCCGATAAAAATGATACCTCACTTGTGTGGGTAGGCCTAGCGCCCGCGACAGGAAACGCCCCAAAGCGCAACGTGGACACAGCCAAATTGGTGAAGGAAAACAGAGGTGTTTTTTGCAAAGTGCCTACCTGTAGATTTTGGCCTGTAGCTCAGCCGCCACCTAGGGAAACCTACCAAACCTGTGCATTTCTGAAAACTAGAGACCTAGGGGAATCCAAGATGGGGTGACTTGTGTGGCTCGGACCAGGTTCTGTTACCCAGAATCCTTTGCAAACCTCAAAATTTGGCTAAAAAAACACATGTTCCTCACATTTCTGTGGCAGAAAGTTCTGGAATCTGAGAGGAGCCACGAATTTCCTTCCACCCAGCGTTCCCCCACGTCTCCCGATAAAAATGATACCTCACTTGTGTGGGTAGGCCTAGCGCCCGCGACAGGAAATGCCCCAAAGCGCAACGTGGACACAGCCAAATTGGTGAAGGAAAACAGATGTGTTTTTTGCAAAGTGCCTACCTGTAGATTTTGGCCTGTAGCTCAGCCTCCACCTAGGGAAACCTACCAAACCTGTGCATTTCTGAAAACTAGAGACCTAGGGGAATCCAAGATGGGGTGACTTGTGTGGCTCGGACCAGGTTCTGTTACCCAGAATCCTTTGCAAACCTCAAAATTTGGCTAAAAAAACACATGTTCCTCACATTTCTGTGGCAGAAAGTTCAGGAATCTGAGAGGAGCCATGAATTTCCTTCCACCCAGCGTTCCCCCACGTCTCCCGATAAAAATGACACCTCACTTGTGTGGGTAGGCCTGGCGCCCGCGACAGGAAACGCCCCAAAGCGCAACGTGGACACAGCCAAATTGGTGAAGGAAAACAGAGGTGTTTTTTGCAAAGTGCCTACCTGTAGATTTTGGCCTGTAGCTCAGCCGCCACCTAGGGAAACCTACCAAACCTGTTCATTTCTGAAAACTAGAGACCTAGGGGAATCCAAGATGGGGTGACTTGTGTGGCTCGGACCAGGTTCTGTTACCCAGAATCCTTTGGAAACCTCAAAATTTGGCTAAAAAAACACATGTTCCTCACATTTCTGTGGCAGAAAGTTCTGGAATCTGAGAGGAGCCACGAATTTCCTTCCACCCAGCGTTCCCCCACTTCTCCTGATAAAAATGATACCTCACTTGTGTGGGTAGGCCTAGCGCCCGTGACAGGAAATGCCCCAAAGCGCAACGTGGACACAGCCAAATTGGTGAAGGAAAACAGATGTGTTTTTTGCAAAGTGCCTACCTGTAGATTTTGGCCTGTAGCACAGCCGCCACCTAGGGAAACCTACCAAACCTGTGCATTTCTGAAAACTAGAGACCTAGGGGAATCCAAGATGGGGTGACTTGTGTGGCTCGGACCAGGTTCTGTTACCCAGAATCCTTTGCAAACCTCAAAATTTGGCTAAAAAAACACATGTTCCTCACATTTCTGTGGCAGAAAGTTCTGGAATCTGAGAGGAGCCACGAATTTCCTTCCACCCAGCGTTCCCCCACGTCTCCCGATAAAAATGATACCTCACTTGTGTGGGTAGGCCTAGCGCCCGCGACAGAAAACGCCCCAAAGCGCAACGTGGACACAGCCAAATTGGTGAAGGAAAACAGAGGTGTTTTTTGCAAAGTGCCTACCTGTAGATTTTGGCCTGTAGCTCAGCCGCCACCTAGGGAAACCTACCAAACCCGTGCATTTCTGAAAACTAGAGACCTAGGGGAATCCAAGATGGGGTGACTTGTGTGGCTCGGACCAGGTTCTGTTACCCAGAATCCTTTGCAAACCTCAAAATTTGGCTAAAAATACACATGTTCCTCACATTTCTGTGGCAGAAAGTTCTGGAATCTGAGAGGAGCCACGAATTTCCTTCCACCCAGCGTTCCCCCATGTCTCCCGATAAAAATGATACCTCACTTGTGTGGGTAGGCCTAGCGCCCGCGACAGGAAACGCCCCAAAGCGCAACGTGGACACAGCCAAATTGGTGAAGGAAAACAGAGGTGTTTTTTGCAAAGTGCCTACCTGTAGATTTTGGCCTGTAGCTCAGCCGCCCTCTAGGGAAACCTACCAAACCTGTGCATTTCTGAAAATTAGAGACCTAGGGGAATCCAAGATGGGGTGACTTGTGTGGCTCGGACCAGGTTCTGTTACCCAGAATCCTTTGCAAACCTCAAAATTTGGCTAAAAATACACATGTTCCTCACATTTCTGTGGCAGAAAGTTCTGGAATCTGAGAGGAGCCACGAATTTCCTTCCACCCAGCGTTCCCCCACGTCTCCCGATAAAAATGATACCTCACTTGTGTGGGTAGGCCTAGCGCCCGCGACAAGAAACACCCCAAAGCGTAACGTGGACACAGCCAAATTGGTGAAGGAAAACAGAGGTGTTTTTTGCAAAGTGCCTACCTGTAGATTTTGGCCTGTAGCTCAGCCGCCACCTAGGGAAACCTACCAAACCTGTGCATTTATGAAAACAAGAGACCTAGGGGAATCCAAGATGGGGTGACTTGTGTGGCTCGGACCAGGTTCTGTTACCCAGAATCCTTTGCAAACCTCAAAATTTGGCTAAAAAAACACATGTTCCTCACATTTCTGTGGCAGAAAGTTCTGATATCTGAGAGGAGCCACGAATTTCCTTCCACCCAGCGTTCCCCCACGTCTCCCGATAAAAATGATACCTCACTTGTGTGGGTAGGCCTGGTGCCCGCGACAGGAAATGCCCCAAAGCGCAACGTGGACACAGCCAAATTGGTGAAGGAAAACAGATGTGTTTTTTGCAAAGTGCCTACCTGTAGATTTTGGCCTGTAGCACAGCCGCCACCTAGGGAAACATACCAAACCTGTGCATTTCTGAAAACTAGAGACCTAGGGGAATCCAAGATGGGGTGACTTGTGTGGCTCGGACCAGGTTCTGTTACCCAGAATCCTTTGTAAACCTCCAAATGTGGCTAAAAAAACACATGTTCCTCACATTTCTGTGGCAGAAAGTTCTGGAATCTGAGAGGAGCCACGAATTTCCTTCCACCCAGCGTTCCCCCACGTCTCCCGATAAAATTTTTACCTCACTTGTTTGGGTAGGCCTGGCGCCCGCGACAGGAAACGCCCCAAAGCGCAACGTGGACACAGCAAAATTGGTGAAGGAAAACAGAGGTGTTTTTTGCAAAGTGCCTACCTGTAGATTTTGGCCTGTAGCTCAGCCGCCACCTAGGGAAACCTACCAAACCTGTCCATTTCTGAAAACTAGAGACCTAGGGGAATCCAAGATGGGGTGACTTGTGTGGCTCGGACCAGGTTCTGTTACCCAGAATCCTTTGCAAACCTCAAAATTTGGCTAAAAAAACACATGTTCCTCACATTTCTGTGGCAGAAAGTTCTGGAATCTGAGAGGAGCCACGAATTTCCTTCCACCCAGCGTTCCCCCACGTCTCCCGATAAAAATGATACCTCACTTGTGTGGGTAGGCCTAGCGCCCGCGACAGGAAATGCCCCAAAGCGCAACGTGGACACAGCCAAATTGGTGAAGGAAAACAGATGTGTTTTTTGCAAAGTGCCTACCTGTAGATTTTTGGCCTGTAGCACAGCCGCCACCTAGGGAAACCTACCAAACCTGTGCATTTCTGAAAACTAGAGACCTAAGGGAATCCAAGATGGGGTGACTTGTGTGGCTCGGACCAGGTTCTGTTACCCAGAATCCTTTGCAAACCTCAAAATTTGGCTAAAAAAACACATGTTCCTCACATTTCTGTGGCAGAAAGTTCTGGAATCTGAGAGGAGCCACGAATCTCCTTCCACCCAGCGTTCCCCCACGTCTCCCGATAAAAATGATACCTCACTTGTGTGGGTAGGCCTAGCGCCCGCGACAGGAAACGCCCCAAAGCGCAACGTGGACACAGCCAAATTGGTGAAGGAAAACAGAGGTTTTTTTTGCAAAGTGCCTACCTGTAGATTTTGGCCTGTAGCTCAGCCGCCACCTAGGGAAACCTACCAAACCTGTGCATTTCTGAAAACTAGAGACCTAGGGGAATCCAAGATGGGGTGACTTGTGTGGCTCGGACCAGGTTCTGTTACCCAGAATCCTTTGCAAACCTCCAAATGTGGCTAAAAAAATACATGTTCCTCACATTTCTGTGGCAGAAAGTTCTGGAATCTGAGAGGAGCCACGAATTTCCTTCCACCCAGCGTTCCCCCACGTCTCCCGATAAAAATGATACCTCACTTGTGTGGGTAGGCCTAGCGCCCGCGACAGGAAACGCCCCAAAGCGCAACGTGGACACAGCCAAATTGGTGAAGGAAAACAGTGGTGTTTTTTGCAAAGTGCCTACCTGTAGATTTTGGCCTGTAGCTCAGCCGCCAACTAGGGAAACCTACCAAACCTGTGCATTTATGAAAACAAGAGACCTAGGGGAATCCAAGATGGGGTGACTTGTGTGGCTCGGACCAGGTTCTGTTACCCAGAATCCTTTGCAAACCTCAAAATTTGACTAAAAAAACACATGTTCCTCACATTTCTGTGGCAGAAAGTTCTGGAATCTGAGAGGAGCCACGAATTTCCTTCCACCCAGCGTTCCCCCACGTCTCCCGATAAAAATGATACCTCACTTGTGTGGGTAGGCCTAGCGCCCGCGACAGGAAACGCCCCAAAGCGCAACGTGGACACAGCCAAATTGGTGAAGGAAAACAGAGGTGTTTTTTGCAAAGTGCCTACCTGTAGATTTTGGCCTGTAGCTCAGCCGCCACCTAGGGAAACCTACCAAACCTGTGCATTTCTGAAAACTAGAGACCTAGGGGAATCCAAGATGGGGTGACTTGTGTGGCTCGGACCAGGTTCTGTTACCCAGAATCCTTTGCAAACCTCAAAATTTGGCTAAAAAAACACATGTTCCTCACATTTCTGTGGCAGAAAGTTCTGGAATCTGAGAGGAGCCACGAATTTCCTTCCACCCAGCGTTCCCCCACGTCTCCCGATAAAAATGATACCTCACTTGTGTGGGTAGGCCTAGCGCCCGCGACAAGAAACACCCCAAAGCGTAACGTGGACACAGCCAAATTGGTGAAGGAAAACAGAGGTGTTTTTTGCAAAGTGCCTACCTGTAGATTTTGGCCTGTAGCTCAGCCGCCACCTAGGGAAACCTACCAAACCTGTGCATTTATGATAACAAGAGACCTAGGGGAATCCAAGATGGGGTGACTTGTGTGGCTCGGACCAGGTTCTGTTACCCAGAATCCTTTGCAAACCTCAAAATTTGGCTAAAAAAACACATGTTCCTCACATTTCTGTGGCAGAAAGTTCTGATATCTGAGAGGAGCCACGAATTTCCTTCCACCCAGCGTTCCCCCACGTCTCCCGATAAAAATGATACCTCACTTGTGTGGGTAGGCCTGGTGCCCGCGACAGGAAATGCCCCAAAGCGCAACGTGGACACAGCCAAATTGGTGAAGGAAAACAGATGTGTTTTTTGCAAAGTGCCTACCTGTAGATTTTGGCCTGTAGCACAGCCGCCACCTAGGGAAACCTACCAAACCTGTGCATTTCTGAAAACTAGAGACCTAGGGGAATCCAAGATGGGGTGACTTGTGTGGCTCGGACCAGGTTCTGTTACCCAGAATCCTTTGTAAACCTCCAAATGTGGCTAAAAAAACACATGTTCCTCACATTTCTGTGGCATAAAGTTCTGGAATCTGAGAGGAGCCACGAATTTCCTTCCACCCAGCGTTCCCCCACGTCTCCCGATAAAAATGATACCTCACTTGTGTGGGTAGGCCTAGCGCCCGCGACAGGAAACGCCCCAAAGCGCAACGTGGACACAGCCAAATTGGTGAAGGAAAACAGTGGTGTTTTTTGCAAAGTGCCTACCTGTAGATTTTGGCCTGTAGCTCAGCCGCCACCTAGGGAAACCTACCAAACCTGTGCATTTATGAAAACAAGAGACCTAAGGGAATCCAAGATGGGGTGACTTGTGTGGCTCGGACCAGGTTCTGTTACCCAGAATCCTTTGCAAACCTCAAAATTTGACTAAAAAAACACATGTTCCTCACATTTCTGTGGCAGAAAGTTCTGGAATCTGAGAGGAGCCACGAATTTCCTTCCACCCAGCGTTCCCCCACGTCTCCCGATAAAAATGATACCTCACTTGTGTGGGTAGGCCTAGCGCCCGCGACAGGAAACGCCCCAAAGCGCAACGTGGACACAGCCAAATTGGTGAAGGAAAACAGAGGTGTTTTTTGCAAAGTGCCTACCTGTAGATTTTGGCCTGTAGCTCAGCCGCCACCTAGGGAAACCTACCAAACCTGTGCATTTCTGAAAACTAGAGACCTAGGGGAATCCAAGATGGGGTGACTTGTGTGGCTCGGACCAGGTTCTGTTACCCAGAATCCTTTGCAAACCTCAAAATTTGGCTTAAAAAACACATGTTCCTCACATTTCTGTGGCAGAAAGTTCTGGAATCTGAGAGGAGCCACGAATTTCCTTCCACCCAGCGTTCCCCCACGTCTCCCGATAAAAATGATACCTCACTTGTGTGGGTAGGCCTAGCGCCCGCGACAAGAAACACCCCAAAGCGTAACGTGGACACAGCCAAATTGGTGAAGGAAAACAGAGGTGTTTTTTGCAAAGTGCCTACCTGTAGATTTTGGCCTGTAGCTCAGCCGCCACCTAGGGAAACCTACCAAACCTGTGCATTTATGAAAACAAGAGACCTAGGGGAATCCAAGATGGGGTGACTTGTGTGGCTCGGACCAGGTTCTGTTACCCAGAATCCTTTGCAAACCTCAAAATTTGGCTAAAAAAACACATGTTCCTCACATTTCTGTGGCAGAAAGTTCTGATATCTGAGAGGAGCCACGAATTTCCTTCCACCCAGCGTTCCCCCACGTCTCCCGATAAAAATGATACCTCACTTGTGTGGGTAGGCCTGGTGCCCGCGACAGGAAATGCCCCAAAGCGCAACGTGGACACAGCCAAATTGGTGAAGGAAAACAGATGTGTTTTTTGCAAAGTGCCTACCTGTAGATTTTGGCCTGTAGCACAGCCGCCACCTAGGGAAACCTACCAAACCTGTGCATTTCTGAAAACTAGAGACCTAGGGGAATCCAAGATGGGGTGACTTGTGTGGCTCGGACCAGGTTCTGTTACCCAGAATCCTTTGTAAACCTCCAAATGTGGCTAAAAAAACACATGTTCCTCACATTTCTGTGGCAGAAAGTTCTGGAATCTGAGAGGAGCCACGAATTTCCTTCCACCCAGCGTTCCCCCACGTCTCCCGATAAAATTTTTACCTCACTTGTGTGGGTAGGCCTGGCGCCCGCGACAGGAAACGCCCCAAAGCGCAACGTGGACACAGCAAAATTGGTGAAGGAAAACAGAGGTGTTTTTTGCAAAGTGCCTACCTGTAGATTTTGGCCTGTAGCTCAGCCGCCACCTAGGGAAACCTACCAAACCTGTGCATTTCTGAAAACTAGAGACCTAAGGGAATCCAAGATGGGGTGACTTGTGTGGCTCGGACCAGGTTCTGTTACCCAGAATCCTTTGCAAACCTCAAAATTTGGCTAAAAAAACACATGTTCCTCACATTTCTGTGGCAGAAAGTTCTGGAATCTGAGAGGAGCCACGAATCTCCTTCCACCCAGCGTTCCCCCATGTCTCCCGATAAAAATGATACCTCACTTGTGTGGGTAGGCCTAGCGCCCGCGACAGGAAACGCCCCAAAGCGCAACGTGGACACAGCCAAATTGGTGAAGGAAAACAGAGGTTTTTTTTGCAAAGTGCCTACCTGTAGATTTTGGCCTGTAGCTCAGCCGCCACCTAGGGAAACCTACCAAACCTGTGCATTTCTGAAAACTAGAGACCTAGGGGAATCCAAGATGGGGTGACTTGTGTGGCTCGGACCAGGTTCTGTTACCCAGAATCCTTTGCAAACCTCAAAATGTGGCTAAAAAAACACATGTTCCTCACATTTCTGTGGCAGAAAGTTCTGGAATCTGAGAGGAGCCACGAATTTCCTTCCACCCAGCATTCCCCCACGTCTCCCGATAAAAATGATACCTCACTTGTGTGGGTAGGCCTAGCGCCCGCGACAGGAAACGCCCCAAAGCGCAACGTGGACACAGCCAAATTGGTGAAGGAAAACAGTGGTGTTTTTTGCAAAGTGCCTACCTGTAGATTTTGGCCTGTAGCTCAGCCGCCACCTAGGGAAACCTACCAAACCTGTGCATTTATGAATACAAGAGACCTAGGGGAATCCAAGATGGGGTGACTTGTGTGGCTCGGACCAGGTTCTGTTACCCAGAATCCTTTGCAAACCTCAAAATTTGACTAAAAAAACACATGTTCCTCACATTTCTGTGGCAGAAAGTTCTGGAATCTGAGAGGAGCCACGAATTTCCTTCCACCCAGCGTTCCCCCACGTCTCCCGATAAAAATGATACCTCACTTGTGTGGGTAGGCCTAGCGCCCGCGACAGGAAACGCCCCAAAGCGCAACGTGGACACAGCCAAATTGGTGACGGAAAACAGAGGTGTTTTTTGCAAAGTGCCTACCTGTAGATTTTGGCCTGTAGCTCAGCCGCCACCTAGGGAAACCTACCAAACCTGTGCATTTCTGAAAACTAGAGACCTAGGGGAATCCAAGATGGGGTGACTTGTGTGGCTCGGACCAGGTTCTGTTACCCAGAATCCTTTGCAAACCTCAAAATTTGGCTAAAAAAACACATGTTCCTCACATTTCTGTGGCAGAAAGTTCTGGAATCTGAGAGGAGCCACGAATTTCCTTCCACCCAGCGTTCCCCCACGTCTCCCGATAAAAATGATACCTCACTTGTGCGGGTAGGCCTAGCGCCCGCGACAGGAAATGCCCCAAAGCGCAACGTGGACACAGCCAAATTGGTGAAGGAAAACAGATGTATTTTTTGCAAAGTGCCTACCTGTAGATTTTGGCCTGTAGCTCAGCCGCCACCTAGGGAAACCTACCAAACCTGTGCATTTCTGAAAACTAGAGACCTAGGGGAATCCAAGATGGGGTGACTTGTGTGGCTCGGACCAGGTTCTGTTACCCAGAATCCTTTGCAAACCTCCAAATGTGGCTAAAAAAACACATGTTCCTCACATTTCTGTGGCAGAAAGTTCTGGAATCTGAGAGGAGCCACGAATTTCCTTCCACCCAGCGTTCCCCCACGTCTCCCGATAAAAATGATACCTCACTTGTGTGGGTAGGCCTAGCGCCCGCGACAGGAAACGCCCCAAAGCGCAACGTGGACACAGCCAAATTGGTGAAGGAAAACAGAGGTGTTTTTTGCAAAGTGCCTACCTGTAGATTTTGGCCTGTAGCTCAGCCGCCACCTAGGGAAACCTACCAAACCTGTGCATTTCTGAAAATTAGAGACCTAGGGGAATCCAAGATGGGGTGACTTGTGTGGCTCGGACCAGGTTCTGTTACCCAGAATCCTTTGCAAACCTCAAAATTTGGTTAAAAATACACATGTTCCTCACATTTCTGTGACAGAAAGTTCTGGAATCTGAGGGGAGCCACGAATTTCCTTCCACCCAGCGTTCCCCCACGTCTCCCGATAAAAATGATACCTCACTTGTGTGGGTAGGCCTAGCGCCCGCGACAGGAAACACCCCAAAGCGTAACGTGGACACAGCCAAATTGGTGAAGGAAAACAGAGGTGTTTTTTGCAAAGTGCCTACCTGTGGATTTTGGCCTGTAGCTCAGCCGCCACCTAGGGAAACCTACCAAACCTGTGCATTTATGAAAACAAGAGACCTAGGGGAATCCAAGATGGGGTGACTTGTGTGGCTCGGACCAGGTTCTGTTACCCAGAATCCTTTGCAAACCTCAAAATTTGGCTAAAAAAACACATGTTCCTCACATTTCTGTGGCAGAAAGTTCTGATATCTGAGAGGAGCCACGAATTTCCTTCCACCCAGCGTTCCCCCACGTCTCCCGATAAAAATGATACCTCACTTGTGTGGGTAGGCCTGGTGCCCGCGACAGGAAATGCCCCAAAGCGCAACGTGGACACAGCCAAATTGGTGAAGGAAAACAGATGTGTTTTTTGCAAAGTGGCTACCTGTAGATTTTGGCCTGTAGCACAGCCGCCACCTAGGGAAACCTACCAAACCTGTGCATTTCTGAAAACTAGAGACCTAGGGGAATCCAAGATGGGGTGACTTGTGTGGCTCGGACCAGGTTCTGTTACCCAGAATCCTTTGTAAACCTCCAAATGTGGCTAAAAAAACACATGTTCCTCACATTTCTGTGGCAGAAAGTTCTGGAATCTGAGAGGAGCCACGAATTTCCTTCCACCCAGCGTTCCCCCACGTCTCCCGATAAAAATGTTACCTCACTTGTGTGGGTAGGCCTGGCGCCCGCGACAGGAAACGCCCCAAAGCGCAACGTGGACACAGCCAAATTGGTGAAGGAAAACAGAGGTGTTTTTTGCAAAGTGCCTACCTGTAGATTTTGGCCTGTAGCTCAGCCGCCACCTAGGGAAACCTACCAAACCTGTGCATTTCTGAAAACTAGAGACCTAGGGGAATCCAAGATGGGGTGACTTGTGTGGCTCGGACCAGGTTCTGTTACCCAGAATCCTTTGCAAACCTCCAAATTTGGCTAAAAAAACACGTTCCTCACATTTCTGTGGCAGAAAGTTCTGGAATCTGAGAGGAGCCACGAATTTCCTTCCACCCAGCGTTCCCCCACGTCTCCCGATAAAAATGATACCTCACTTGTGTGGGTAGGCCTAGCGCCCGCGGCAGGAAATGCCCCAAAGCGCAACGTGGACACAGCCAAATTGGTGAAGGAAAACAGATGTGTTTTTTGCAAAGTGCCTACCTGTAGATTTTGGCCTGTAGCACAGCCGCCACCTAGGGAAACCTACCAAACCTGTGCATTTCTGAAAACTAGAGACCTAAGGGAATCCAAGATGGGGTGACTTGTGTGGCTCGGACCAGGTTCTGTTACCCAGAATCCTTTGCAAACCTCAAAATTTGGCTAAAAAAACACATGTTCCTCACATTTCTGTGGCAGAAAGTTCTGGAATCTGAGAGGAGCCACGAATCTCCTTCCACCCAGCGTTCCCCCACGTCTCCCGATAAAAATGATACCTCACTTGTGTGGGTAGGCCTAGCGCCCGCGACAGGAAACGCCCCAAAGCGCAACGTGGACACAGCCAAATTGGTGAAGGAAAACAGAGGTGTTTTTTGCAAAGTGCCTACCTGTAGATTTTGGCCTGTAGCTCAGCCGCACCTAGGGAAACCTACCAAACCTGTGCATTTCTGAAAACTAGAGACCTAGGGGAATCCAAGATGGGGTGACTTGTGTGGCTCGGACCAGGTTCTGTTACCCAGAATCCTTTGCAAACCTCCAAATGTGGCTAAAAAAACACATGTTCCTCACATTTCTGTGGCAGAAAGTTCTGGAATCTGAGAGGAGCCACGAATTTCCTTCCACCCAGCGTTCCCCCACGTCTCCCGATAAAAATGATACCTCACTTGTGTGGGTAGGCCTAGCGCCCGCGACAGGAAATGCCCCAAAGCGCAACGTGGACACAGCCAAATTGGTGAAGGAAAACAGATGTGTTTTTTGCAAAGTGCCTACCTGTAGATTTTGGCCTGTAGCTCAGCCGCCACCTAGGGAAACCTACCAAACCTGTGCATTTCTGAAAACTAGAGACCTAGGGGAATCCAAGATGGGGTGACTTGTGTGGCTCGGACCAGGTTCTGTTACCCAGAATCCTTTGCAAACCTCAAAATTTGGCTAAAAAAACACATGTTCCTCACATTTCTGTGGCAGAAAGTTCTGGAATCTGAGAGGAGCCATGAATTTCCTTCCACCCAGCGTTCCCCCACGTCTCCCGATAAAAATGATACCTCAATTGTGTGGGTAGGCCTGGCGCCCGCGACAGGAAACGCCCCAAAGCGCAACGTGGACACAGCCAAATTGGTGAAGGAAAACAGAGGTGTTTTTTGCAAAGTGCCTACCTGTAGATTTTGGCCTGTAGCTCAGCCGCCACCTAGGGAAACCTACCAAACCTGTTCATTTCTGAAAACTAGAGACCTAGGGGAATCCAAGATGGGGTGACTTGTGTGGCTCGGACCAGGTTCTGTTACCCAGAATCCTTTGGAAACCTCAAAATTTGGCTAAAAAAACACATGTTCCTCACATTTCTGTGGCAGAAAGTTCTGGAATCTGAGAGGAGCCACGAATTTCCTTCCACCCAGCGTTCCCCCACGTCTCCCGATAAAAATGATACCTCACTTGTGTGGGTAGGCCTAGCGCCCGCGACAGGAAACACCCCAAAGCGTAACGTGGACACAGCCAAATTGGTGAAGGAAAACAGAGGTGTTTTTTGCAAAGTGCCTACCTGTAGATTTTGGCCTGTAGCTCAGCCGCACCTAGGGAAACCTACCAAACCTGTGCATTTCTGAAAACTAGAGACCTAGGGGAATCCAAGATGGGGTGACTTGTGTGGCTCGGACCAGGTTCTGTTACCCAGAATCCTTTGCAAACCTCCAAATTTGGCTAAAAAAACACGTTCCTCACATTTCTGTGGCAGAAAGTTCTGGAATCTGAGAGGAGCCACGAATTTCCTTCCACCCAGCGTTCCCCCACGTCTCCCGATAAAAATGATACCTCACTTGTGTGGGTAGGCCTAGCGCCCGCGGCAGGAAATGCCCCAAAGCGCAACGTGGACACAGCCAAATTGGTGAAGGAAAACAGATGTGTTTTTTGCAAAGTGCCTACCTGTAGATTTTGGCCTGTAGCACAGCCGCCACCTAGGGAAACCTACCAAACCTGTGCATTTCTGAAAACTAGAGACCTAAGGGAATCCAAGATGGGGTGACTTGTGTGGCTCGGACCAGGTTCTGTTACCCAGAATCCTTTGCAAACCTCAAAATTTGGCTAAAAAAACACATGTTCCTCACATTTCTGTGGCAGAAAGTTCTGGAATCTGAGAGGAGCCACGAATCTCCTTCCACCCAGCGTTCCCCCACGTCTCCCGATAAAAATGATACCTCACTTGTGTGGGTAGGCCTAGCGCCCACGACAGGAAACGCCCCAAAGCGCAACGTGGACACAGCCAAATTGGTGAAGGAAAACAGAGGTGTTTTTTGCAAAGTGCCTACCTGTAGATTTTGGCCTGTAGCTCAGCCGCACCTAGGGAAACCTACCAAACCTGTGCATTTCTAAAAACTAGAGACCTAGGGGAATCCAAGATGGGGTGACTTGTGTGGCTCGGACCAGGTTCTGTTACCCAGAATCCTTTGCAAACCTCCAAATGTGGCTAAAAAAACACATGTTCCTCACATTTCTGTGGCAGAAAGTTCTGGAATCTGAGAGGAGCCACGAATTTCCTTCCACCCAGCGTTCCCCCACGTCTCCCGATAAAAATGATACCTCACTTGTGTGGGTAGGCCTAGCGCCCGCGACAGGAAACGCCCCAAAGCGCAACGTGGACACAGCCAAATTGGTGAAGGAAAACAGAGGTGTTTTTTGCAAAGTGCCTACCTGTAGATTTTGGCCTGTAGCTCAGCCGCCACATAGGGAAACCTACCAAACCTGTGCATTTCTGAAAACTAGAGACCTAGGGGAATCCAAGATGGGGTGACTTGTGTGGCTCGGACCAGGTTCTGTTACCCAGAATCCTTTGCAAACCTCCAAATGTGGCTAAAAAAACACATGTTCCTCACATTTCTGTGGCAGAAAGTTCTGGAATCTGAGAGGAGCCACGAATTTCCTTCCACCCAGCGTTCCCCCACGTCTCCCGATAAAAATGATACCTCACTTGTGTGGGTAGGCCTAGCGCCCGCGACAGAAAACGCCCCAAAGCGCAACGTGGACACAGCCAAATTGGTGAAGGAAAACAGTGGTGTTTTTTGCAAAGTGCCTACCTGTAGATTTTGGCCTGTAGCTCAGCCGCCACCTAGGGAAACCTACCAAACCTGTGCATTTATGAAAACAAGAGACCTAGGGCAATCCAAGATGGAGTGACTTGTGTGGCTCGGACCAGGTTCTGTTACCCAGAATCCTTTGCAAACCTCAAAATTTGACTAAAAAAACACATGTTCCTCACATTTCTGTGGCAGAAAGTTCTGGAATCTGAGAGGAGCCACGAATTTCCTTCCACCCAGCGTTCTCCCACGTCTCCCGATAAAAATGATACCTCACTTGTGTGGGTAGGCCTAGCGCCCGCGACAGAAAACGCCCCAAAGCGCAACGTGGACACAGCCAAATTGGTGAAGGAAAACAGATGTGTTTTTTGCAAAGTGCCTACCTGTAGATTTTGGCCTGTAGCTCAGCCGCCACCTAGGGAAACCTATCCAAACCTGTGCATTTCTGAAAACTAGAGACCTAGGGGAATCCAAGATGGGGTGACTTGTGTGGCTCGGACCAGGTTCTGTTACCCAGAATCCTTTGCAAACCTCAAAATTTGGCTAAAAAAACACATGTTCCTCACATTTCTGTGGCAGAAAGTTCTGGAATCTGAGAGGAGCCACGAATTTCCTTCCACCCAGCGTTCCCGCACGTCTCCCGATAAAAATTATACCTCACTTGTGTGGGTAGGACTAGCGCCCGCGACAGGAAATGCCCCAAAGCGCAACGTGGACACAGCCAAATTGGTGAAGGAAAACAGATGAGTTTTTTGCAAAGTGCCTACCTGTAGATTTTGGCCTGTAGCTCAGCCGCCACCTAGGGAAACCTACCAAACCTGTGCATTTCTGAAAACTAGAGACCTAGGGGAATCCAAGATGGGGTGACTTGTGTGGCTCGGACCAGGTTCTGTTACCCAGAATCCTTTGCAAACCTCCAAATGTGGCTAAAAAAACACATGTTCCTCACATTTCTGTGGCAGAAAGTTCTGGAATCTGAGAGGAGCCACGAATTTCCTTCCACCCAGCGTTCCCCCACGTCTCCCGATAAAAATGATACCTCACTTGTGTGGGTAGGCCTAGCGCCCGTGACAGGAAACGCCCCAAAGCGCAACGTGGACACAGCCAAATTGGTGAAGGAAAACAGAGGTGTTTTTTGCAAAGTGCCTACCTGTGGATTTTGGCCTGTAGCTCAGCCGCACCTAGGGAAACCTACCAAACCTGTGCATTTCTGAAAACTAGAGACCTAGGGGAATCCAAGATGGGGTGACTTGTGTAGCTCGGACCAGGTTCTGTTACCCAGAATCCTTTGCAAACCTCCAAATGTGGCTAAAAAAACACATGTTCCTCACATTTCTGTGGCAGAAAGTTCTGGAATCTGAGAGGAGCCACGAATTTCCTTCCACCCAGCGTTCCCCCCACGTCTCCCGATAAAAATGATACCTCACTTGTGTGGGTAGGCCTAGCGCCCGCGACAGGAAACGCCCCAAAGCGCAACGTGGACACAGCCAAATTGGTGAAGGAAAACAGAGGTGTTTTTTGCAAAGTGCCTACCTGTAGATTTTGGCCTGTAGCTCAGCCGCCACCTAGGGAAACCTACCAAACCTGTGCATTTATGAAAACAAGAGACCTAGGGGAATCCAAGATGGGGTGACTTGTGTGGCTCGGACCAGGTTCTGTTACCCAGAATCCTTTGCAAACCTCAAAATTTGGCTAAAAAAACACATGTTCCTCACATTTCTGTGGCAGAAAGTTCTGGAATCTGAGAGGAGCCACGAATTTCCTTCCACCCAGCGTTCCCCCACGTCTCCCGATAAAAATTATATCTCACTTGTGTGGGTAGGCCTAGCGCCCGCGACAGAAAACGCCCCAAAGCGCAACGTGGACACAGCCAAATTGGTGAAGGAAAACAGAGGTGTTTTTTGCAAAGTGCCTACCTGTAGATTTTGGCCTGTAGCTCAGCCGCCACCTAGGGAAACCTACCAAACCTGTGCATTTCTGAAAACTAGAGACCTAGGGGAATCCAAGATGGGGTGACTTGTGTGGCTCGGACCAGGTTCTGTTACCCAGAATCCTTTGCAAACCTCAAAATTTGGCTAAAAATACACATGTTCCTCACATTTCTGTGGCAGAAAGTTCTGGAATCTGAGAGGAGCCACGAATTTCCATCCACCCAGCGTTCCCCCACGTCTCCCGATAAAAATGATACCTCACTTGTGTGGGTAGGCCTAGCGCCCGCGACAGGAAACGCCCCAAAGCGCAACGTGGACACAGCCAAATTGGTGAAGGAAAACAGAGGTGTTTTTTGCAAAGTGCCTACCTGTAGATTTTGGCCTGTAGCTCAGCCGCCACCTAGGGAAACCTACCAAACCTGTGCATTTCTGAAAACTAGAGACCTAGGGGAATCCAAGATGGGGTGACTTGTGTGGCTCGGACCAGGTTCTGTTACCCAGAATCCTTTGCAAACCTCAAAATTTGGCTAAAAAAACACATGTTCCTCACATTTCTGTGGCAGAAAGTTCTGGAATCTGAGAGGAGCCACGAATTTCCTTCCACCCAGCGTTCCCCCACGTCTCCCGATAAAAATGATACCTCACTTGTGTGGGTAGGCCTAGCGCCCGCGACAGGAAATGCCCCAAAGCGCAACGTGGACACAGCCAAATTGGTGAAGGAAAACAGATGTGTTTTTTGCAAAGTGCCTACCTGTAGATTTTGGCCTGTAGCTCAGCCGCCACCTAGGGAAACCTACCAAACCTGTGCATTTCTGAAAACTAGAGACCTAGGGGAATCCAAGATGGGGTGACTTGTGTGGCTCGGACCAGGTTCTGTTACCCAGAATCCTTTGCAAACCTCAAAATTTGGCTAAAAAAACACATGTTCCTCACATTTCTGTGGCAGAAAGTTCTGGAATCTGAGAGGAGCCATGAATTTCCTTCCACCCAGCGTTCCCCCACGTCTCCCGATAAAAATGATACCTCACTTGTGTGGGTAGGCCTGGCGCCCGCGACAGGAAACGCCCCAAAGCGCAACGTGGACACAGCCAAATTGGTGAAGGAAAACAGAGGTGTTTTTTGCAAAGTGCCTACCTGTAGATTTTGGCCTGTAGCTCAGCCGCCACCTAGGGAAACCTACCAAACCTGTGCATTTATGAAAACAAGAGACCTAGGGGAATCCAAGATGGGGTGACTTGTGTGGCTCGGACCAGGTTCTGTTACCCAGAATCCTTTGCAAACCTCAAAATTTGGCTAAAAAAACACATGTTCCTCACATTTCTGTGGCAGAAAGTTCTGGAATCTGAGAGGAGCCACGAATTTCCTTCCACCCAGCGTTCCCCCACGTCTCCCGATAAAAATTATACCTCACTTGTGTGGGTAGGCCTAGCGCCTGCGACAGAAAACGCCCCAAAGCGCAACGTGGACACAGCCAAATTGGTGAAGGAAAACAGAGGTGTTTTTTGCAAAGTGCCTACCTGTAGATTTTGGCCTGTAGCTCAGCCGCCACCTAGGGAAACCTACCAAACCTGTGCATTTCTGAAAACTAGAGACCTAGGGGAATCCAAGATGGGGTGACTTGTGTGGCTCGGACCAGGTTCTGTTACCCAGAATCCTTTGCAAACCTCAAAATTTGGCTAAAAATACACATGTTCCTCACATTTCTGTGGCAGAAAGTTCTGGAATCTGAGAGGAGCCACGAATTTCCATCCACCCAGCGTTCCCCCACGTCTCCCGATAAAAATGATACCTCACTTGTGTGGGTAGGCCTAGCGCCCGCGACAGGAAACGCCCCAAAGCGCAACGTGGACACAGCCAAATTGGTGAAGGAAAACAGAGGTGTTTTTTGCAAAGTGCCTACCTGTAGATTTTGGCCTGTAGCTCAGCCGCCACCTAGGGAAACCTACCAAACCTGTGCATTTCTGAAAACTAGAGACCTAGGGGAATCCAAGATGGGGTGACTTGTGTGGCTCGGACCAGGTTCTGTTACCCAGAATCCTTTGCAAACCTCAAAATTTGGCTAAAAAAACACATGTTCCTCACATTTCTGTGGCAGAAAGTTCTGGAATCTGAGAGGAGCCACGAATTTCCTTCCACCCAGCGTTCCCCCACGTCTCCCGATAAAAATGATACCTCACTTGTGTGGGTAGGCCTAGCGCCCGCGACAGGAAATGCCCCAAAGCGCAACGTGGACACAGCCAAATTGGTGAAGGAAAACAGATGTGTTTTTTGCAAAGTGCCTACCTGTAGATTTTGGCCTGTAGCTCAGCCGCCACCTAGGGAAACCTACCAAACCTGTGCATTTCTGAAAACTAGAGACCTAGGGGAATCCAAGATGGGGTGACTTGTGTGGCTCGGACCAGGTTCTGTTACCCAGAATCCTTTGCAAACCTCAAAATTTGGCTAAAAAAACACATGTTCCTCACATTTCTGTGGCAGAAAGTTCTGGAATCTGAGAGGAGCCATGAATTTCCTTCCACCCAGCGTTCCCCCACGTCTCCCGATAAAAATGATACCTCACTTGTGTGGGTAGGCCTGGCGCCCGCGACAGGAAACGCCCCAAAGCGCAACGTGGACACAGCCAAATTGGTGAAGGAAAACAGAGGTGTTTTTTGCAAAGTGCCTACCTGTAGATTTTGGCCTGTAGCTCAGCCGCCACCTAGGGAAACCTACCAAACCTGTTCATTTCTGAAAACTAGAGACCTAGGGGAATCCAAGATGGGGTGACTTGTGTGGCTCGGACCAGGTTCTGTTACCCAGAATCCTTTGGAAACCTCAAAATTTGGCTAAAAAAACACATGTTCCTCACATTTCTGTGGCAGAAAGTTCTGGAATCTGAGAGGAGCCACGAATTTCCTTCCACCCAGCGTTCCCCCACGTCTCCCGATAAAAATGATACCTCACTTGTGTGGGTAGGCCTAGCGCCCGCGACAGGAAACACCCCAAAGCGTAACGTGGACACAGCCAAATTGGTGAAGGAAAACAGAGGTGTTTTTTGCAAAGTGCCTACCTGTAGATTTTGGCCTGTAGCTCAGCCGCACCTAGGGAAACCTACCAAACCTGTGCATTTCTGAAAACTAGAGACCTAGGGGAATCCAAGATGGGGTGACTTGTGTGGCTCGGACCAGGTTCTGTTACCCAGAATCCTTTGCAAACCTCCAAATTTGGCTAAAAAAACACGTTCCTCACATTTCTGTGGCAGAAAGTTCTGGAATCTGAGAGGAGCCACGAATTTCCTTCCACCCAGCGTTCCCCCACGTCTCCCGATAAAAATGATACCTCACTTGTGTGGGTAGGCCTAGCGCCCGCGGCAGGAAATGCCCCAAAGCGCAACGTGGACACAGCCAAATTGGTGAAGGAAAACAGATGTGTTTTTTGCAAAGTGCCTACCTGTAGATTTTGGCCTGTAGCACAGCCGCCACCTAGGGAAACCTACCAAACCTGTGCATTTCTGAAAACTAGAGACCTAAGGGAATCCAAGATGGGGTGACTTGTGTGGCTCGGACCAGGTTCTGTTACCCAGAATCCTTTGCAAACCTCAAAATTTGGCTAAAAAAACACATGTTCCTCACATTTCTGTGGCAGAAAGTTCTGGAATCTGAGAGGAGCCACGAATCTCCTTCCACCCAGCGTTCCCCCACGTCTCCCGATAAAAATGATACCTCACTTGTGTGGGTAGGCCTAGCGCCCACGAAAGGAAACGCCCCAAAGCGCAACGTGGACACAGCCAAATTGGTGAAGGAAAACAGAGGTGTTTTTTGCAAAGTGCCTACCTGTAGATTTTGGCCTGTAGCTCAGCCGCACCTAGGGAAACCTACCAAACCTGTGCATTTCTAAAAACTAGAGACCTAGGGGAATCCAAGATGGGGTGACTTGTGTGGCTCGGACCAGGTTCTGTTACCCAGAATCCTTTGCAAACCTCCAAATGTGGCTAAAAAAACACATGTTCCTCACATTTCTGTGGCAGAAAGTTCTGGAATCTGAGAGGAGCCACGAATTTCCTTCCACCCAGCGTTCCCCCACGTCTCCCGATAAAAATGATACCTCACTTGTGTGGGTAGGCCTAGCGCCCGCGACAGGAAACGCCCCAAAGCGCAACGTGGACACAGCCAAATTGGTGAAGGAAAACAGAGGTGTTTTTTGCAAAGTGCCTACCTGTAGATTTTGGCCTGTAGCTCAGCCGCCACATAGGGAAACCTACCAAACCTGTGCATTTCTGAAAACTAGAGACCTAGGGGAATCCAAGATGGGGTGACTTGTGTGGCTCGGACCAGGTTCTGTTACCCAGAATCCTTTGCAAACCTCCAAATGTGGCTAAAAAAACACATGTTCCTCACATTTCTGTGGCAGAAAGTTCTGGAATCTGAGAGGAGCCACGAATTTCCTTCCACCCAGCGTTCCCCCACGTCTCCCGATAAAAATGATACCTCACTTGTGTGGGTAGGCCTAGCGCCCGCGACAGAAAACGCCCCAAAGCGCAACGTGGACACAGCCAAATTGGTGAAGGAAAACAGTGGTGTTTTTTGCAAAGTGCCTACCTGTAGATTTTGGCCTGTAGCTCAGCCGCCACCTAGGGAAACCTACCAAACCTGTGCATTTATGAAAACAAGAGACCTAGGGCAATCCAAGATGGAGTGACTTGTGTGGCTCGGACCAGGTTCTGTTACCCAGAATCCTTTGCAAACCTCAAAATTTGACTAAAAAAACACATGTTCCTCACATTTCTGTGGCAGAAAGTTCTGGAATCTGAGAGGAGCCACGAATTTCCTTCCACCCAGCGTTCCCCCACGTCTCCCGATAAAAATGATACCTCACTTGTGTGGGTAGGCCTAGCGCCCGCGACAGAAAACGCCCCAAAGCGCAACGTGGACACAGCCAAATTGGTGAAGGAAAACAGATGTGTTTTTTGCAAAGTGCCTACCTGTAGATTTTGGCCTGTAGCTCAGCCGCCACCTAGGGAAACCTATCCAAACCTGTGCATTTCTGAAAACTAGAGACCTAGGGGAATCCAAGATGGGGTGACTTGTGTGGCTCGGACCAGGTTCTGTTACCCAGAATCCTTTGCAAACCTCAAAATTTGGCTAAAAAAACACATGTTCCTCACATTTCTGTGGCAGAAAGTTCTGGAATCTGAGAGGAGCCACGAATTTCCTTCCACCCAGCGTTCCCGCACGTCTCCCGATAAAAATTATACCTCACTTGTGTGGGTAGGACTAGCGCCCGCGACAGGAAATGCCCCAAAGCGCAACGTGGACACAGCCAAATTGGTGAAGGAAAACAGATGAGTTTTTTGCAAAGTGCCTACCTGTAGATTTTGGCCTGTAGCTCAGCCGCCACCTAGGGAAACCTACCAAACCTGTGCATTTCTGAAAACTAGAGACCTAGGGGAATCCAAGATGGGGTGACTTGTGTGGCTCGGACCAGGTTCTGTTACCCAGAATCCTTTGCAAACCTCCAAATGTGGCTAAAAAAACACATGTTCCTCACATTTCTGTGGCAGAAAGTTCTGGAATCTGAGAGGAGCCACGAATTTCCTTCCACCCAGCGTTCCCCCACGTCTCCCGATAAAAATGATACCTCACTTGTGTGGGTAGGCCTAGCGCCCGTGACAGGAAACGCCCCAAAGCGCAACGTGGACACAGCCAAATTGGTGAAGGAAAACAGAGGTGTTTTTTGCAAAGTGCCTACCTGTGGATTTTGGCCTGTAGCTCAGCCGCACCTAGGGAAACCTACCAAACCTGTGCATTTCTGAAAACTAGAGACCTAGGGGAATCCAAGATGGGGTGACTTGTGTAGCTCGGACCAGGTTCTGTTACCCAGAATCCTTTGCAAACCTCCAAATGTGGCTAAAAAAACACATGTTCCTCACATTTCTGTGGCAGAAAGTTCTGGAATCTGAGAGGAGCCACGAATTTCCTTCCACCCAGCGTTCCCCCACGTCTCCCGATAAAAATGATACCTCACTTGTGTGGGTAGGCCTAGCGCCCGCGACAGGAAACGCCCCAAAGCGCAACGTGGACACAGCCAAATTGGTGAAGGAAAACAGAGGTGTTTTTTGCAAAGTGCCTACCTGTAGATTTTGGCCTGTAGCTCAGCCGCCACCTAGGGAAACCTACCAAACCTGTGCATTTATGAAAACAAGAGACCTAGGGGAATCCAAGATGGGGTGACTTGTGTGGCTCGGACCAGGTTCTGTTACCCAGAATCCTTTGCAAACCTCAAAATTTGGCTAAAAAAACACATGTTCCTCACATTTCTGTGGCAGAAAGTTCTGGAATCTGAGAGGAGCCACGAATTTCCTTCCACCCAGCGTTCCCCCACGTCTCCCGATAAAAATTATATCTCACTTGTGTGGGTAGGCCTAGCGCCCGCGACAGAAAACGCCCCAAAGCGCAACGTGGACACAGCCAAATTGGTGAAGGAAAACAGAGGTGTTTTTTGCAAAGTGCCTACCTGTAGATTTTGGCCTGTAGCTCAGCCGCCACCTAGGGAAACCTACCAAACCTGTGCATTTCTGAAAACTAGAGACCTAGGGGAATCCAAGATGGGGTGACTTGTGTGGCTCGGACCAGGTTCTGTTACCCAGAATCCTTTGCAAACCTCAAAATTTGGCTAAAAATACACATGTTCCTCACATTTCTGTGGCAGAAAGTTCTGGAATCTGAGAGGAGCCACGAATTTCCATCCACCCAGCGTTCCCCCACGTCTCCCGATAAAAATGATACCTCACTTGTGTGGGTAGGCCTAGCGCCCGCGACAGGAAACGCCCCAAAGCGCAACGTGGACACAGCCAAATTGGTGAAGGAAAACAGAGGTGTTTTTTGCAAAGTGCCTACCTGTAGATTTTGGCCTGTAGCTCAGCCGCCACCTAGGGAAACCTACCAAACCTGTGCATTTCTGAAAACTAGAGACCTAGGGGAATCCAAGATGGGGTGACTTGTGTGGCTCGGACCAGGTTCTGTTACCCAGAATCCTTTGCAAACCTCAAAATTTGGCTAAAAAAACACATGTTCCTCACATTTCTGTGGCAGAAAGTTCTGGAATCTGAGAGGAGCCACGAATTTCCTTCCACCCAGCGTTCCCCCACGTCTCCCGATAAAAATGATACCTCACTTGTGTGGGTAGGCCTAGCGCCCGCGACAGGAAATGCCCCAAAGCGCAACGTGGACACAGCCAAATTGGTGAAGGAAAACAGATGTGTTTTTTGCAAAGTGCCTACCTGTAGATTTTGGCCTGTAGCTCAGCCGCCACCTAGGGAAACCTACCAAACCTGTGCATTTCTGAAAACTAGAGACCTAGGGGAATCCAAGATGGGGTGACTTGTGTGGCTCGGACCAGGTTCTGTTACCCAGAATCCTTTGCAAACCTCAAAATTTGGCTAAAAAAACACATGTTCCTCACATTTCTGTGGCAGAAAGTTCTGGAATCTGAGAGGAGCCATGAATTTCCTTCCACCCAGCGTTCCCCCACGTCTCCCGATAAAAATGATACCTCACTTGTGTGGGTAGGCCTGGCGCCCGCGACAGGAAACGCCCCAAAGCGCAACGTGGACACAGCCAAATTGGTGAAGGAAAACAGAGGTGTTTTTTGCAAAGTGCCTACCTGTAGATTTTGGCCTGTAGCTCAGCCGCCACCTAGGGAAACCTACCAAACCTGTGCATTTATGAAAACAAGAGACCTAGGGGAATCCAAGATGGGGTGACTTGTGTGGCTCGGACCAGGTTCTGTTACCCAGAATCCTTTGCAAACCTCAAAATTTGGCTAAAAAAACACATGTTCCTCACATTTCTGTGGCAGAAAGTTCTGGAATCTGAGAGGAGCCACGAATTTCCTTCCACCCAGCGTTCCCCCACGTCTCCCGATAAAAATTATACCTCACTTGTGTGGGTAGGCCTAGCGCCTGCGACAGAAAACGCCCCAAAGCGCAACGTGGACACAGCCAAATTGGTGAAGGAAAACAGAGGTGTTTTTTGCAAAGTGCCTACCTGTAGATTTTGGCCTGTAGCTCAGCCGCCACCTAGGGAAACCTACCAAACCTGTGCATTTCTGAAAACTAGAGACCTAGGGGAATCCAAGATGGGGTGACTTGTGTGGCTCGGACCAGGTTCTGTTACCCAGAATCCTTTGCAAACCTCAAAATTTGGCTAAAAATACACATGTTCCTCACATTTCTGTGGCAGAAAGTTCTGGAATCTGAGAGGAGCCACGAATTTCCATCCACCCAGCGTTCCCCCACGTCTCCCGATAAAAATGATACCTCACTTGTGTGGGTAGGCCTAGCGCCCGCGACAGGAAACGCCCCAAAGCGCAACGTGGACACAGCCAAATTGGTGAAGGAAAACAGAGGTGTTTTTTGCAAAGTGCCTACCTGTAGATTTTGGCCTGTAGCTCAGCCGCCACCTAGGGAAACCTACCAAACCTGTGCATTTCTGAAAACTAGAGACCTAGGGGAATCCAAGATGGGGTGACTTGTGTGGCTCGGACCAGGTTCTGTTACCCAGAATCCTTTGCAAACCTCAAAATTTGGCTAAAAAAACACATGTTCCTCACATTTCTGTGGCAGAAAGTTCTGGAATCTGAGAGGAGCCACGAATTTCCTTCCACCCAGCGTTCCCCCACGTCTCCCGATAAAAATGATACCTCACTTGTGTGGGTAGGCCTAGCGCCCGCGACAGGAAATGCCCCAAAGCGCAACGTGGACACAGCCAAATTGGTGAAGGAAAACAGATGTGTTTTTTGCAAAGTGCCTACCTGTAGATTTTGGCCTGTAGCTCAGCCGCCACCTAGGGAAACCTACCAAACCTGTGCATTTCTGAAAACTAGAGACCTAGGGGAATCCAAGATGGGGTGACTTGTGTGGCTCGGACCAGGTTCTGTTACCCAGAATCCTTTGCAAACCTCAAAATTTGGCTAAAAAAACACATGTTCCTCACATTTCTGTGGCAGAAAGTTCTGGAATCTGAGAGGAGCCATGAATTTCCTTCCACCCAGCGTTCCCCCACGTCTCCCGATAAAAATGATACCTCACTTGTGTGGGTAGGCCTGGCGCCCGCGACAGGAAACGCCCCAAAGCGCAACGTGGACACAGCCAAATTGGTGAAGGAAAACAGAGGTGTTTTTTGCAAAGTGCCTACCTGTAGATTTTGGCCTGTAGCTCAGCCGCCACCTAGGGAAACCTACCAAACCTGTTCATTTCTGAAAACTAGAGACCTAGGGGAATCCAAGATGGGGTGACTTGTGTGGCTCGGACCAGGTTCTGTTACCCAGAATCCTTTGGAAACCTCAAAATTTGGCTAAAAAAACACATGTTCCTCACATTTCTGTGGCAGAAAGTTCTGGAATCTGAGAGGAGCCACGAATTTCCTTCCACCCAGCGTTCCCCCACTTCTCCTGATAAAAATGATACCTCACTTGTGTGGGTAGGCCTAGCGCCCGTGACAGGAAATGCCCCAAAGCGCAACGTGGACACAGCCAAATTGGTGAAGGAAAACAGATGTGTTTTTTGCAAAGTGCCTACCTGTAGATTTTGGCCTGTAGCACAGCAGCCACCTAGGGAAACCTACCAAACCTGTGCATTTCTGAAAACTAGAGACCTAGGGGAATCCAAGATGGGGTGACTTGTGTGGCTCGGACCAGGTTCTGTTACCCAGAATCCTTTGCAAACCTCAAAATTTGGCTAAAAAAACACATGTTCCTCACATTTCTGTGGCAGAAAGTTCTGGAATCTGAGAGGAGCCACGAATTTCCTTCCACCCAGCGTTCCCCCACGTCTCCCGATAAAAATGATACCTCACTTGTGTGGGTAGGCCTAGCGCCCGCGACAGGAAACGCCCCAAAGCGCAACGTGGACACAGCCAAATTGGTGAAGGAAAACAGAGGTGTTTTTTGCAAAGTGCCTACCTGTAGATTTTGGCCTGTAGCTCAGCCGCCACCTAGGGAAACCTACCAAACCTGTGCATTTCTGAAAACTAGAGACCTAGGGGAATCCAAGATGGGGTGACTTGTGTGGCTCGGACCAGGTTCTGTTACCCAGAATCCTTTGCAAACCTCCAAATGTGGCTAAAAAAACACATGTTCCTCACATTTCTGTGGCAGAAAGTTCTGGAATCTGAGAGGAGCCACGAATTTCCTTCCACCCAGCGTTCCCCCACGTCTCCCGATAAAAATGATACCTCACTTGTGTGGGTAGGCCTAGCGCCCGCGACAGAAAACGCCCCAAAGCGCAACGTGGACACAGCCAAATTGGTGAAGGAAAACAGTGGTGTTTTTTGCAAAGTGCCTACCTGTAGATTTTGGCCTGTAGCTCAGCCGCCACCTAGGGAAACCTACCAAACCTGTGCATTTATGAAAACAAGAGACCTAGGGCAATCCAAGATGGAGTGACTTGTGTGGCTCGGACCAGGTTCTGTTACCCAGAATCCTTTGCAAACCTCAAAATTTGACTAAAAAAACACATGTTCCTCACATTTCTGTGGCAGAAAGTTCTGGAATCTGAGAGGAGCCACGAATTTCCTTCCACCCAGCGTTCCCGCACGTCTCCCGATAAAAATGATACCTCACTTGTGTGGGTAGGCCTAGCGCCCGCGACAGGAAACGCCCCAAAGCGCAACGTGGACACAGCCAAATTGGTGAAGGAAAACAGAGGTGTTTTTTGCAAAGTGCCTACCTGTAGATTTTGGCCTGTAGCTCAGCCGCCACCTAGGGAAACCTACCAAACCTGTGCATTTCTGAAAACTAGAGACCTAGGGGAATCCAAGATGGGGTGACTTGTGTGGCTCGGACCAGGTTCTGTTACCCAGAATCCTTTGCAAACCTCAAAATTTGGCTAAAAAAACACATGTTCCTCACATTTCTGTGGCAGAAAGTTCTGGAATCTGAGAGGAGCCACGAATTTCCTTCCACCCAGCGTTCCCGCACGTCTCCCGATAAAAATTATACCTCACTTGTGTGGGTAGGCCTAGCGCCCGCGACAGGAAATGCCCCAAAGCGCAACGTGGACACAGCCAAATTGGTGAAGGAAAACAGATGTGTTTTTTGCAAAGTGCCTACCTGTAGATTTTGGCCTGTAGCTCAGCCGCCACCTAGGGAAACCTACCAAACCTGTGCATTTCTGAAAACTAGAGACCTAGGGGAATCCAAGATGGGGTGACTTGTGTGGCTCGGACCAGGTTCTGTTACCCAGAATCCTTTGCAAACCTCAAAATGTGGCTAAAAAAACACATGTTCCTCACATTTCTGTGGCAGAAAGTTCTGGAATCTGAGAGGAGCCACGAATTTCCTTCCACCCAGCGTTCCCCCACGTCTCCCGATAAAAATGATACCTCACTTGTGTGGGTAGGCCTAGCGCCCGTGACAGGAAACGCCCCAAAGCGCAACGTGGACACAGCCAAATTGGTGAAGGAAAACAGAGGTGTTTTTTGCAAAGTGCCTACCTGTGGATTTTGGCCTGTAGCTCAGCCGCACCTAGGGAAACCTACCAAACCTGTGCATTTCTGAAAACTAGAGACCTAGGGGAATCCAAGATGGGGTGACTTGTGTGGCTCGGACCAGGTTCTGTTACCCAGAATCCTTTGCAAACCTCCAAATGTGGCTAAAAAAACACATGTTCCTCACATTTCTGTGGCAGAAAGTTCTGGAATCTGAGAGGAGCCACGAATTTCCTTCCACCCAGCGTTCCCCCACGTCTCCCGATAAAAATGATACCTCACTTGTGTGGGTAGGCCTAGCGCCCGCGACAGGAAACACCCCAAAGCGTAACGTGGACACAGCCAAATTGGTGAAGGAAAACAGAGGTGTTTTTTGCAAAGTGCCTACCTGTAGATTTTGGCCTGTAGCTCAGCCGCCACCTAGGGAAACCTACCAAACCTGTACATTTCTGAAAACTAGAGACCTAGGGGAATCCAAGATGGGGTGACTTGTGTCGCTCGGACCAGGTTCTGTTACCCAGAATCCTTTGCAAACCTCCAAATTTGGCTAAAAAAACACGTTCCTCACATTTCTGTGGCAGAAAGTTCTGGAATCTGAGAGGAGCCACGAATTTCCTTCCACCCAGCGTTCCCCCACGTCTCCCGATAAAAATGATACCTCACTTGTGTGGGTAGGCCTAGCGCCCGCGACAGGAAACGCCCCAAAGCGCAACGTGGACACAGCCAAATTGGTGAAGGAAAACAGAGGTGTTTTTTGCAAAGTGCCTACCTGTAGATTTTGGCCTGTAGCTCAGCCGCCACCTAGGGAAACCTACCAAACCTGTGCATTTCTGAAAACTAGAGACCTAGGGGAATCCAAGATGGGGTGACTTGTGTGGCTCGGACCAGGTTCTGTTACCCAGAATCCTTTGCAAACCTCAAAATTTGGCTAAAAAAACACATGTTCCTCACATTTCTGTGGCAGAAAGTTCTGGAATCTGAGAGGAGCCACGAATTTCCTTCCACCCAGCGTTCCCCCACGTCTCCCGATAAAAATGATACCTCACTTGTGTGGGTAGGCCTAGCGCCCGCGACAGGAAATGCCCCAAAGCGCAACGTGGACACAGCCAAATTGGTGAAGGAAAACAGAGGTGTTTTTTGCAAAGTGCCTACCTGTAGATTTTGGCCTGTAGCTCAGCCGCCACCTAGGGAAACCTACCAAACCTGTGCATTTCTGAAAACTAGAGACCTAGGGGAATCCAAGATGGGGTGACTTGTGTGGCTCGGACCAGGTTCTGTTACCCAGAATCCTTTGCAAACCTCAAAATTTGGCTAAAAATACACATGTTCCTCACATTTCTGTGGCAGAAAGTTCTGGAATCTGAGAGGAGCCACGAATTGCCTTCCACCCAGCGTTCCCCCACGTCTCCCGATAAAAATGATACCTCACTTGTGTGGGTAGGCCTAGCGCCCGCGACAGGAAACACCCCAAAGCGCAACGTGGACACAGCCAAATTGGTGAAGGAAAACAGAGGTGTTTTTTGCAAAGTGCCTACCTGTAGATTTTGGCCTGTAGCTCAGCCGCCACCTAGGGAAACCTACCAAACCTGTGCATTTATGAAAACAAGAGACCTAGGGGAATCCAAGATGGGGTGACTTGTGTGGCTCGGACCAGGTTCTGTTACCCAGAATCCTTTGCAAACCTCAAAATTTGGCTAAAAAAACACATGTTCCTCACATTTCTGTGGCAGAAAGTTCTGGAATCTGAGAGGAGCCACGAATTTCCTTCCACCCAGCGTTCCCCCACGTCTCCCGATAAAAATTATACCTCACTTGTGTGGGTAGGCCTAGCGCCCGCGACAGAAAACGCCCCAAAGCGCAACGTGGACACAGCCAAATTGGTGAAGGAAAACAGAGGTGTTTTTTGCAAAGTGCCTACCTGTAGATTTTGGCCTGTAGCTCAGCCGCCACCTAGGGAAACCTACCAAACCTGTGCATTTCTGAAAACTAGAGACCTAGGGGAATCCAAGATGGGGTGACTTGTGTGGCTCGGACCAGGTTCTGTTACCCAGAATCCTTTGCAAACCTCAAAATTTGGCTAAAAATACACATGTTCCTCACATTTCTGTGGCAGAAAGTTCTGGAATCTGAGAGGAGCCACGAATTTCCATCCACCCAGCGTTCCCCCACGTCTCCCGATAAAAATGATACCTCACTTGTGTGGGTAGGCCTAGCGCCCGCGACAGGAAACGCCCCAAAGCGCAACGTGGACACAGCCAAATTGGTGAAGGAAAACAGAGGTGTTTTTTGCAAAGTGCCTACCTGTAGATTTTGGCCTGTAGCTCAGCCGCCACCTAGGGAAACCTACCAAACCTGTGCATTTCTGAAAACTAGAGACCTAGGGGAATCCAAGATGGGGTGACTTGTGTGGCTCGGACCAGGTTCTGTTACCCAGAATCCTTTGCAAACCTCAAAATTTGGCTAAAAAAACACATGTTCCTCACATTTCTGTGGCAGAAAGTTCTGGAATCTGAGAGGAGCCACGAATTTCCTTCCACCCAGCGTTCCCCCACGTCTCCCGATAAAAATGATACCTCACTTGTGTGGGTAGGCCTAGCGCCCGCGACAGGAAATGCCCCAAAGCGCAACGTGGACACAGCCAAATTGGTGAAGGAAAACAGATGTGTTTTTTGCAAAGTGCCTACCTGTAGATTTTGGCCTGTAGCTCAGCCGCCACCTAGGGAAACCTACCAAACCTGTGCATTTCTGAAAACTAGAGACCTAGGGGAATCCAAGATGGGGTGACTTGTGTGGCTCGGACCAGGTTCTGTTACCCAGAATCCTTTGCAAACCTCAAAATTTGGCTAAAAAAACACATGTTCCTCACATTTCTGTGGCAGAAAGTTCTGGAATCTGAGAGGAGCCATGAATTTCCTTCCACCCAGCGTTCCCCCACGTCTCCCGATAAAAATGATACCTCACTTGTGTGGGTAGGCCTGGCGCCCGCGACAGGAAACGCCCCAAAGCGCAACGTGGACACAGCCAAATTGGTGAAGGAAAACAGAGGTGTTTTTTGCAAAGTGCCTACCTGTAGATTTTGGCCTGTAGCTCAGCCGCCACCTAGGGAAACCTATCCAAACCTGTGCATTTCTGAAAACTAGAGACCTAGGGGAATCCAAGATGGGGTGACTTGTGTGGCTCGGACCAGGTTCTGTTACCCAGAATCCTTTGCAAACCTCAAAATTTGGCTAAAAAAACACATGTTCCTCACATTTCTGTGGCAGAAAGTTCTGGAATCTGAGAGGAGCCACGAATTTCCTTCCACCCAGCGTTCCCGCACGTCTCCCGATAAAAATTATACCTCACTTGTGTGGGTAGGACTAGCGCCCGCGACAGGAAATGCCCCAAAGCGCAACGTGGACACAGCCAAATTGGTGAAGGAAAACAGATGAGTTTTTTGCAAAGTGCCTACCTGTAGATTTTGGCCTGTAGCTCAGCCGCCACCTAGGGAAACCTACCAAACCTGTGCATTTCTGAAAACTAGAGACCTAGGGGAATCCAAGATGGGGTGACTTGTGTGGCTCGGACCAGGTTCTGTTACCCAGAATCCTTTGCAAACCTCCAAATGTGGCTAAAAAAACACATGTTCCTCACATTTCTGTGGCAGAAAGTTCTGGAATCTGAGAGGAGCCACGAATTTCCTTCCACCCAGCGTTCCCCCACGTCTCCCGATAAAAATGATACCTCACTTGTGTGGGTAGGCCTAGCGCCCGTGACAGGAAACGCCCCAAAGCGCAACGTGGACACAGCCAAATTGGTGAAGGAAAACAGAGGTGTTTTTTGCAAAGTGCCTACCTGTGGATTTTGGCCTGTAGCTCAGCCGCACCTAGGGAAACCTACCAAACCTGTGCATTTCTGAAAACTAGAGACCTAGGGGAATCCAAGATGGGGTGACTTGTGTAGCTCGGACCAGGTTCTGTTACCCAGAATCCTTTGCAAACCTCCAAATGTGGCTAAAAAAACACATGTTCCTCACATTTCTGTGGCAGAAAGTTCTGGAATCTGAGAGGAGCCACGAATTTCCTTCCACCCAGCGTTCCCCCACGTCTCCCGATAAAAATGATACCTCACTTGTGTGGGTAGGCCTAGCGCCCGCGACAGGAAACGCCCCAAAGCGCAACGTGGACACAGCCAAATTGGTGAAGGAAAACAGAGGTGTTTTTTGCAAAGTGCCTACCTGTAGATTTTGGCCTGTAGCTCAGCCGCCACCTAGGGAAACCTACCAAACCTGTGCATTTATGAAAACAAGAGACCTAGGGGAATCCAAGATGGGGTGACTTGTGTGGCTCGGACCAGGTTCTGTTACCCAGAATCCTTTGCAAACCTCAAAATTTGGCTAAAAAAACACATGTTCCTCACATTTCTGTGGCAGAAAGTTCTGGAATCTGAGAGGAGCCACGAATTTCCTTCCACCCAGCGTTCCCCCACGTCTCCCGATAAAAATTATATCTCACTTGTGTGGGTAGGCCTAGCGCCCGCGACAGAAAACGCCCCAAAGCGCAACGTGGACACAGCCAAATTGGTGAAGGAAAACAGAGGTGTTTTTTGCAAAGTGCCTACCTGTAGATTTTGGCCTGTAGCTCAGCCGCCACCTAGGGAAACCTACCAAACCTGTGCATTTCTGAAAACTAGAGACCTAGGGGAATCCAAGATGGGGTGACTTGTGTGGCTCGGACCAGGTTCTGTTACCCAGAATCCTTTGCAAACCTCAAAATTTGGCTAAAAATACACATGTTCCTCACATTTCTGTGGCAGAAAGTTCTGGAATCTGAGAGGAGCCACGAATTTCCATCCACCCAGCGTTCCCCCACGTCTCCCGATAAAAATGATACCTCACTTGTGTGGGTAGGCCTAGCGCCCGCGACAGGAAACGCCCCAAAGCGCAACGTGGACACAGCCAAATTGGTGAAGGAAAACAGAGGTGTTTTTTGCAAAGTGCCTACCTGTAGATTTTGGCCTGTAGCTCAGCCGCCACCTAGGGAAACCTACCAAACCTGTGCATTTCTGAAAACTAGAGACCTAGGGGAATCCAAGATGGGGTGACTTGTGTGGCTCGGACCAGGTTCTGTTACCCAGAATCCTTTGCAAACCTCAAAATTTGGCTAAAAAAACACATGTTCCTCACATTTCTGTGGCAGAAAGTTCTGGAATCTGAGAGGAGCCACGAATTTCCTTCCACCCAGCGTTCCCCCACGTCTCCCGATAAAAATGATACCTCACTTGTGTGGGTAGGCCTAGCGCCCGCGACAGGAAATGCCCCAAAGCGCAACGTGGACACAGCCAAATTGGTGAAGGAAAACAGATGTGTTTTTTGCAAAGTGCCTACCTGTAGATTTTGGCCTGTAGCTCAGCCGCCACCTAGGGAAACCTACCAAACCTGTGCATTTCTGAAAACTAGAGACCTAGGGGAATCCAAGATGGGGTGACTTGTGTGGCTCGGACCAGGTTCTGTTACCCAGAATCCTTTGCAAACCTCAAAATTTGGCTAAAAAAACACATGTTCCTCACATTTCTGTGGCAGAAAGTTCTGGAATCTGAGAGGAGCCATGAATTTCCTTCCACCCAGCGTTCCCCCACGTCTCCCGATAAAAATGATACCTCACTTGTGTGGGTAGGCCTGGCGCCCGCGACAGGAAACGCCCCAAAGCGCAACGTGGACACAGCCAAATTGGTGAAGGAAAACAGAGGTGTTTTTTGCAAAGTGCCTACCTGTAGATTTTGGCCTGTAGCTCAGCCGCCACCTAGGGAAACCTACCAAACCTGTGCATTTATGAAAACAAGAGACCTAGGGGAATCCAAGATGGGGTGACTTGTGTGGCTCGGACCAGGTTCTGTTACCCAGAATCCTTTGCAAACCTCAAAATTTGGCTAAAAAAACACATGTTCCTCACATTTCTGTGGCAGAAAGTTCTGGAATCTGAGAGGAGCCACGAATTTCCTTCCACCCAGCGTTCCCCCACGTCTCCCGATAAAAATTATACCTCACTTGTGTGGGTAGGCCTAGCGCCTGCGACAGAAAACGCCCCAAAGCGCAACGTGGACACAGCCAAATTGGTGAAGGAAAACAGAGGTGTTTTTTGCAAAGTGCCTACCTGTAGATTTTGGCCTGTAGCTCAGCCGCCACCTAGGGAAACCTACCAAACCTGTGCATTTCTGAAAACTAGAGACCTAGGGGAATCCAAGATGGGGTGACTTGTGTGGCTCGGACCAGGTTCTGTTACCCAGAATCCTTTGCAAACCTCAAAATTTGGCTAAAAATACACATGTTCCTCACATTTCTGTGGCAGAAAGTTCTGGAATCTGAGAGGAGCCACGAATTTCCATCCACCCAGCGTTCCCCCACGTCTCCCGATAAAAATGATACCTCACTTGTGTGGGTAGGCCTAGCGCCCGCGACAGGAAACGCCCCAAAGCGCAACGTGGACACAGCCAAATTGGTGAAGGAAAACAGAGGTGTTTTTTGCAAAGTGCCTACCTGTAGATTTTGGCCTGTAGCTCAGCCGCCACCTAGGGAAACCTACCAAACCTGTGCATTTCTGAAAACTAGAGACCTAGGGGAATCCAAGATGGGGTGACTTGTGTGGCTCGGACCAGGTTCTGTTACCCAGAATCCTTTGCAAACCTCAAAATTTGGCTAAAAAAACACATGTTCCTCACATTTCTGTGGCAGAAAGTTCTGGAATCTGAGAGGAGCCACGAATTTCCTTCCACCCAGCGTTCCCCCACGTCTCCCGATAAAAATGATACCTCACTTGTGTGGGTAGGCCTAGCGCCCGCGACAGGAAATGCCCCAAAGCGCAACGTGGACACAGCCAAATTGGTGAAGGAAAACAGATGTGTTTTTTGCAAAGTGCCTACCTGTAGATTTTGGCCTGTAGCTCAGCCGCCACCTAGGGAAACCTACCAAACCTGTGCATTTCTGAAACTAGAGACCTAGGGGAATCCAAGATGGGGTGACTTGTGTGGCTCGGACCAGGTTCTGTTACCCAGAATCCTTTGCAAACCTCAAAATTTGGCTAAAAAAACACATGTTCCTCACATTCTGTGGCAGAAAGTTCTGGAATCTGAGAGGAGCCATGAATTTCCTTCCACCCAGCGTTCCCCCACGTCTCCCGATAAAAATGATACCTCACTTGTGTGGGTAGGCCTGGCGCCCGCGACAGGAAACGCCCCAAAGCGCAACGTGGACACAGCCAAATTGGTGAAGGAAAACAGAGGTGTTTTTTGCAAAGTGCCTACCTGTAGATTTTGGCCTGTAGCTCAGCCGCCACCTAGGGAAACCTACCAAACCTGTTCATTTCTGAAAACTAGAGACCTAGGGGAATCCAAGATGGGGTGACTTGTGTGGCTCGGACCAGGTTCTGTTACCCAGAATCCTTTGGAAACCTCAAAATTTGGCTAAAAAAACACATGTTCCTCACATTTCTGTGGCAGAAAGTTCTGGAATCTGAGAGGAGCCACGAATTTCCTTCCACCCAGCGTTCCCCCACTTCTCCTGATAAAAATGATACCTCACTTGTGTGGGTAGGCCTAGCGCCCGTGACAGGAAATGCCCCAAAGCGCAACGTGGACACAGCCAAATTGGTGAAGGAAAACAGATGTGTTTTTTGCAAAGTGCCTACCTGTAGATTTTGGCCTGTAGCACAGCAGCCACCTAGGGAAACCTACCAAACCTGTGCATTTCTGAAAACTAGAGACCTAGGGGAATCCAAGATGGGGTGACTGTGTGGCTCGGACCAGGTTCTGTTACCCAGAATCCTTTGCAAACCTCAAAATTTGGCTAAAAAAACACATGTTCCTCACATTTCTGTGGCAGAAAGTTCTGGAATCTGAGAGGAGCCACGAATTTCCTTCCACCCAGCGTTCCCCCACGTCTCCCGATAAAAATGATACCTCACTTGTGTGGGTAGGCCTAGCGCCCGCGACAGGAAACGCCCCAAAGCGCAACGTGGACACAGCCAAATTGGTGAAGGAAAACAGAGGTGTTTTTTGCAAAGTGCCTACCTGTAGATTTTGGCCTGTAGCTCAGCCGCCACCTAGGGAAACCTACCAAACCTGTGCATTTCTGAAAACTAGAGACCTAGGGGAATCCAAGATGGGGTGACTTGTGTGGCTCGGACCAGGTTCTGTTACCCAGAATCCTTTGCAAACCTCCAAATGTGGCTAAAAAAACACATGTTCCTCACATTTCTGTGGCAGAAAGTTCTGGAATCTGAGAGGAGCCACGAATTTCCTTCCACCCAGCGTTCCCCCACGTCTCCCGATAAAAATGATACCTCACTTGTGTGGGTAGGCCTAGCGCCCGCGACAGAAAACGCCCCAAAGCGCAACGTGGACACAGCCAAATTGGTGAAGGAAAACAGTGGTGTTTTTGCAAAGTGCCTACCTGTAGATTTTGGCCTGTAGCTCAGCCGCCACCTAGGGAAACCTACCAAACCTGTGCATTTATGAAAACAAGAGACCTAGGGCAATCCAAGATGGAGTGACTTGTGTGGCTCGGACCAGGTTCTGTTACCCAGAATCCTTTGCAAACCTCAAAATTTGACTAAAAAAACACATGTTCCTCACATTTCTGTGGCAGAAAGTTCTGGAATCTGAGAGGAGCCACGAATTTCCTTCCACCCAGCGTTCCCGCACGTCTCCCGATAAAAATGATACCTCACTTGTGTGGGTAGGCCTAGCGCCCGCGACAGGAAACGCCCCAAAGCGCAACGTGGACACAGCCAAATTGGTGAAGGAAAACAGAGGTGTTTTTTGCAAAGTGCCTACCTGTAGATTTTGGCCTGTAGCTCAGCCGCCACCTAGGGAAACCTACCAAACCTGTGCATTTCTGAAAACTAGAGACCTAGGGGAATCCAAGATGGGGTGACTTGTGTGGCTCGGACCAGGTTCTGTTACCCAGAATCCTTTGCAAACCTCAAAATTTGGCTAAAAAAACACATGTTCCTCACATTTCTGTGGCAGAAAGTTCTGGAATCTGAGAGGAGCCACGAATTTCCTTCCACCCAGCGTTCCCGCACGTCTCCCGATAAAAATTATACCTCACTTGTGTGGGTAGGCCTAGCGCCCGCGACAGGAAATGCCCCAAAGCGCAACGTGGACACAGCCAAATTGGTGAAGGAAAACAGATGTGTTTTTTGCAAAGTGCCTACCTGTAGATTTTGGCCTGTAGCTCAGCCGCCACCTAGGGAAACCTACCAAACCTGTGCATTTCTGAAAACTAGAGACCTAGGGGAATCCAAGATGGGGTGACTTGTGTGGCTCGGACCAGGTTCTGTTACCCAGAATCCTTTGCAAACCTCAAAATGTGGCTAAAAAAACACATGTTCCTCACATTTCTGTGGCAGAAAGTTCTGGAATCTGAGAGGAGCCACGAATTTCCTTCCACCCAGCGTTCCCCCACGTCTCCCGATAAAAATGATACCTCACTTGTGTGGGTAGGCCTAGCGCCCGTGACAGGAAACGCCCCAAAGCGCAACGTGGACACAGCCAAATTGGTGAAGGAAAACAGAGGTGTTTTTTGCAAAGTGCCTACCTGTGGATTTGGCCTGTAGCTCAGCCGCACCTAGGGAAACCTACCAAACCTGTGCATTTCTGAAAACTAGAGACCTAGGGGAATCCAAGATGGGGTGACTTGTGTGGCTCGGACCAGGTTCTGTTACCCAGAATCCTTTGCAAACCTCCAAATGTGGCTAAAAAAACACATGTTCCTCACATTTCTGTGGCAGAAAGTTCTGGAATCTGAGAGGAGCCACGAATTTCCTTCCACCCAGCGTTCCCCCACGTCTCCCGATAAAAATGATACCTCACTTGTGTGGGTAGGCCTAGCGCCCCGCGACAGGAAACACCCCAAAGCGTAACGTGGACACAGCCAAATTGGTGAAGGAAAACAGAGGTGTTTTTTGCAAAGTGCCTACCTGTAGATTTTGGCCTGTAGCTCAGCCGCCACCTAGGGAAACCTACCAAACCTGTACATTTCTGAAAACTAGAGACCTAGGGGAATCCAAGATGGGGTGACTTGTGTCGCTCGGACCAGGTTCTGTTACCCAGAATCCTTTGCAAACCTCCAAATTTGGCTAAAAAAACACGTTCCTCACATTTCTGTGGCAGAAAGTTCTGGAATCTGAGAGGAGCCACGAATTTCCTTCCACCCAGCGTTCCCCCACGTCTCCCGATAAAAATGATACCTCACTTGTGTGGGTAGGCCTAGCGCCCGCGACAGGAAACGCCCCAAAGCGCAACGTGGACACAGCCAAATTGGTGAAGGAAAACAGAGGTGTTTTTTGCAAAGTGCCTACCTGTAGATTTTGGCCTGTAGCTCAGCCGCCACCTAGGGAAACCTACCAAACCTGTGCATTTCTGAAACTAGAGACCTAGGGGAATCCAAGATGGGGTGACTTGTGTGGCTCGGACCAGGTTCTGTTACCCAGAATCCTTTGCAAACCTCAAAATTTGGCTAAAAAAACACATGTTCCTCACATTTCTGTGGCAGAAAGTTCTGGAATCTGAGAGGAGCCACGAATTTCCTTCCACCCAGCGTTCCCCCACGTCTCCCGATAAAAATGATACCTCACTTGTGTGGGTAGGCCTAGCGCCCCCGCGACAGGAAATGCCCCAAAGCGCAACGTGGACACAGCCAAATTGGTGAAGGAAAACAGAGGTGTTTTTGCAAAGTGCCTACCTGTAGATTTTGGCCTGTAGCTCAGCCGCCACCTAGGGAAACCTACAAACCTGTGCATTTCTGAAAACTAGAGACCTAGGGGAATCCAAGATGGGGTGACTTGTGTGGCTCGGACCAGGTTCTGTTACCCAGAATCCTTTGCAAACCTCAAAATTTGGCTAAAAATACACATGTTCCTCACATTTCTGTGGCAGAAAGTTCTGGAATCTGAGAGGAGCCACGAATTGCCTTCCACCCAGCGTTCCCCACGTCTCCCGATAAAAATGATACCTCACTTGTGTGGGTAGGCCTAGCGCCCGCGACAGGAAACACCCCAAAGCGCAACGTGGACACAGCCAAATTGGTGAAGGAAAACAGAGGTGTTTTTTGCAAAGTGCCTACCTGTAGATTTTGGCCTGTAGCTCAGCCGCCACCTAGGGAAACCTACCAAACCTGTGCATTTATGAAAACAAGAGACCTAGGGGAATCCAAGAATGGGGTGACTTGTGTGGCTCGGACCAGGTTCTGTTACCCAGAATCCTTTGCAAACCTCAAAATTTGGCTAAAAAAACACATGTTCCTCACATTTCTGTGGCAGAAAGTTCTGGAATCTGAGAGGAGCCACGAATTTCCTTCCACCCAGCGTTCCCCCACGTCTCCCGATAAAAATTATACCTCACTTGTGTGGGTAGGCCTAGCGCCCGCGACAGAAAACGCCCCAAAGCGCAACGTGGACACAGCCAAATTGGTGAAGGAAAACAGAGGTGTTTTTTGCAAAGTGCCTACCTGTAGATTTTGGCCTGTAGCTCAGCCGCCACCTAGGGAAACCTACCAAACCTGTGCATTTCTGAAACTAGAGACCTAGGGGAATCCAAGATGGGGTGACTTGTGTGGCTCGGACCAGGTTCTGTTACCCAGAATCCTTTGCAAACCTCAAAATTTGGCTAAAAATACACATGTTCCTCACATTTCTGTGGCAGAAAGTTCTGGAATCTGAGAGGAGCCACGAATTTCCATCCACCCAGCGTTCCCCCACGTCTCCCGATAAAAATGATACCTCACTTGTGTGGGTAGGCCTAGCGCCCGCGACAGGAAACGCCCCAAAGCGCAACGTGGACACAGCCAAATTGGTGAAGGAAAACAGAGGTGTTTTTTGCAAAGTGCCTACCTGTAGATTTTGGCCTGTAGCTCAGCCGCCACCTAGGGAAACCTACCAAACCTGTGCATTTCTGAAAACTAGAGACCCTAGGGGAATCCAAGATGGGGTGACTTGTGTGGCTCGGACCAGGTTCTGTTACCCAGAATCCTTTGCAAACCTCAAAATTTGGCTAAAAAAACACATGTTCCTCACATTTCTGTGGCAGAAAGTTCTGGAATCTGAGAGGAGCCACGAATTTCCTTCCACCCAGCGTTCCCCCACGTCTCCCGATAAAAATGATACCTCACTTGTGTGGGTAGGCCTAGCGCCCGCGACAGGAAATGCCCCAAAGCGCAACGTGGACACAGCCAAATTGGTGAAGGAAAACAGATGTGTTTTTTGCAAAGTGCCTACCTGTAGATTTTGGCCTGTAGCTCAGCCGCCACCTAGGGAAACCTACCAAACCTGTGCATTTCTGAAAACTAGAGACCTAGGGGAATCCAGATGGGGTGACTTGTGTGGCTCGGACCAGGTTCTGTTACCCAGAATCCTTTGCAAACCTCAAATTTGGCTAAAAAAACACATGTTCCTCACATTTCTGTGGCAGAAAGTTCTGGAATCTGAGAGGAGCCATGAATTTCCTTCCACCCAGCGTTCCCCCACGTCTCCCGATAAAAATGATACCTCACTTGTGTGGGTAGGCCTGGCGCCCGCGACAGGAAACGCCCCAAAGCGCAACGTGGACACAGCCAAATTGGTGAAGGAAAACAGAGGTGTTTTTTGCAAAGTGCCTACCTGTAGATTTTGGCCTGTAGCTCAGCCGCCACCTAGGGAAACCTACCAAACCTGTGCATTTATGAAAACAAGAGACCTAGGGGAATCCAAGATGGGGTGACTTGTGTGGCTCGGACCAGGTTCTGTTACCCAGAATCCTTTGCAAACCCTCAAAATTTGGCTAAAAAAACACATGTTCCTCACATTTCTGTGGCAGAAAGTTCTGGAATCTGAGAGGAGCCACGAATTTCCTTCCACCCAGCGTTCCCCCACGTCTCCCGATAAAAATTATACCTCACTTGTGTGGGTAGGCCTAGCGCCCGCGACAGAAAACGCCCCAAAGCGCAACGTGGACACAGCCAAATTGGTGAAGGAAAACAGAGGTGTTTTTTGCAAAGTGCCCTACCTGTAGATTTGGCCTGTAGCTCAGCCGCCACCTAGGGAAACCTACCAAACCTGTGCATTTCTGAAAACTAGAGACCTAGGGGAATCCAAGATGGGGTGACTTGTGTGGCTCGGACCAGGTTCTGTTACCCAGAATCCTTTGCAAACCTCAAAATTTGGCTAAAAATACACATGTTCCTCACATTTCTGTGGCAGAAAGTTCTGGAATCTGAGAGGAGCCACGAATTTCCATCCACCCAGCGTTCCCCCACGTCTCCCGATAAAAATGATACCTCACTTGTGTGGGTAGGCCTAGCGCCCGCGACAGGAAACGCCCCAAAGCGCAACGTGGACACAGCCAAATTGGTGAAGGAAAACAGAGGTGTTTTTTGCAAAGTGCCTACCTGTAGATTTTGGCCTGTAGCTCAGCCGCCACCTAGGGAAACCTACCAAACCTGTGCATTCTGAAAACTAGAGACCTAGGGGAATCCAAGATGGGGTGACTTGTGTGGCTCGGACCAGGTTCTGTTACCCAGAATCCTTTGCAAACCTCAAAATTTGGCTAAAAAAACACATGTTCCTCACATTTCTGTGGCAGAAAGTTCTGGAATCTGAGGACAGGGAAGCCACGAATTTCCTTCCACCCAGCGTTCCCCCACGTCTCCCGATAAAAATGATACCTCACTTGTGTGGGTAGGCCTAGCGCCCGCGACAGGAAATGCCCCAAAGCGCAACGTGGACACAGCCAAATTGGTGAAGGAAAACAGATGTGTTTTTTGCAAAGTGCCTACCTGTAGATTTTGGCCTGTAGCTCAGCGCCACCTAGGGAAACCTACCAAACCTGTGCATTTCTGAACACTAGAGACCTAGGGGAATCCAAGATGGGGTGACTTGTGTGGCTCGGACCAGGTCTGTTACCCAGAATCCTTTGCAAACCTCAAAATTTGGCTAAAAAAACACATGTTCCTCACATTTCTGTGCAGAAAGTTCTGGAATCTGAGAGGAGCCATGAATTTCCTTCCACCCAGCGTTCCCCCACGTCTCCCGATAAAAATGATACCTCACTTGTGTGGGTAGGCCTGGCGCCCGCGACAGGAACGCCCCAAAGCGCAACGTGGACACAGCCAAATTGGTGAAGGAAAACAGAGGTGTTTTTTGCAAAGTGCCTACCTGTAGATTTTGGCCTGTAGCTCAGCCGCCACCTAGGGAACCTACCAAACCTGTGCATTTATGAAAACAAGAGACCTAGGGGAATCCAAGATGGGGTGACTTGTGTGGCTCGGACCAGGTTCTGTTACCCAGAATCCTTTGCAAACCTCAAAATTTGGCTAAAAAAACACATGTTCCTCACATTTCTGTGGCAGAAAGTTCTGGAATCTGAGAGGAGCCACGAATTTCCTTCCACCCAGCGTTCCCCCACGTCTCCCGATAAAAATTATACCTCACTTGTGTGGGTAGGCCTAGCGCCCGCGACAGAAAACGCCCCAAAGCGCAACGTGGACACAGCCAAATTGGTGAAGGAAAACAGAGGTGTTTTTTGCAAAGTGCCTACCTGTAGATTTTGGCCTGTAGCTCAGCCGCCACCTAGGGAACCCTACCAAACCTGTGCATTTCTGACAACTAGAGACCTAGGGGAATCCAAGATGGGGTGACTTGTGTGGCTCGGACCAGGTTCTGTTACCCAGAATCCTTTGCAAACCTCAAAATTTGGCTAAAAATACACATGTTCCTCACATTTCTGTGGCAGAAAGTTCTGGAATCGAGAGGAGCCACGAATTTCCATCCACCCAGCGTTCCCCCACGTCTCCCGATAAAAATGATACCTCACTTGTGTGGGTAGGCCTAGCGCCCGCGACAGGAAACGCCCCAAAGCGCAACGTGGACACAGCTAAATTGGTGAAGGAAAACAGAGGTGTTTTTTGCAAAGTGCCTACCTGTAGATTTTGGCCTGTAGCTCAGCCGCCACCTAGGGAAACCTACCAAACCTGTGCATTTCTGAAAACTAGAGACCTAGGGAATCCAAGATGGGGTGACTTGTGTGGCTCGGACCAGGTTCTGTTACCCAGAATCCTTTGCAAACCTCAAAATTTGGCTAAAAAAACACATGTTCCTCACATTTCTGTGGCAGAAAGTTCTGGAATCTGAGAGGAGCCACGAATTTCCTTCCACCCAGCGTTCCCCCACGTCTCCCGATAAAAATGATACCTCACTTGTGTGGGTAGGCCTAGCGCCCGCGACAGGAAATGCCCCAAAGCGCAACGTGGACACAGCCAAATTGGTGAAGGAAAACAGATGTGTTTTTTGCAAAGTGCCTACCTGTAGATTTTGGCCTGTAGCTCAGCCGCCACCTAGGGAAACCTACCAACCTGTGCATTTCTGAAAACTAGAGACCTAGGGGAATCCAAGATGGGGTGACTTGTGTGGCTCGGACCAGGTTCTGTTACCCAGAATCCTTTGCAAACCTCAAAATTTGGCTAAAAAAACACATGTTCCTCACATTTCTGGTGGCAGAAAGTTCTGGAATCTGAGAGGAGCCATGAATTTCCTTCCACCCAGCGTTCCCCCACGTCTCCCGATAAAATGATACCTCACTTGTGTGGGTAGGCCTGGCGCCCGCGACAGGAAACGCCCCAAAGCGCAACGTGGACACAGCCAAATTGGTGAAGGAAAACAGAGGTGTTTTTTGCAAAGTGCCTACCTGTAGATTTTGGCCTGTAGCTCAGCCGCCACCTAGGGAAACCTACCAAACCTGTTCATTTCTGAAACTAGAGACCTAGGGGAATCCAAGATGGGGTGACTTGTGTGGCTCGGACCAGGTTCTGTTACCCAGAATCCTTTGGAAACCTCAAAATTTGGCTAAAAAAACACATGTTCCTCTCATTTCTGTGGCAGAAAGTTCTGGAATCTGAGAGGAGCCACGAATTTCCTTCCACCCAGCGTTCCCCCACTTCTCCTGATAAAAATGATACCTCACTTGTGTGGGTAGGCCTAGCGCCCGTGACAGGAAATGCCCAAAGCGCAACGTGGACACAGCCAAATTGGTGAAGGAAAACAGATGTGTTTTTTGCAAAGTGCCTACCTGTAGATTTTGGCCTGTAGCACAGCAGCCACCTAGGGAAACCTACCAAACCTGTGCATTTCTGAAAACTAGAGACCTAGGGGAATCCAAGATGGGGTGACTTGTGTGGCTCGGACCAGGTTCTGTTACCCAGAATCCTTTGCAAACCTCAAAATTTGGCTAAAAAAACACATGTTCCTCACATTTCTGTGGCAGAAAGGTTCTGGAATCTGAGAGGAGCCACGAATTTCCTTCCACCCAGCGTTCCCCCACGTCTCCCGATAAAAATGATACCTCACTTGTGTGGGTAGGCCTAGCGCCCGCGACAGGAAACGCCCCAAAGCGCAACGTGGACACAGCCAAATTGGTGAAGGAAAACAGAGGTGTTTTTTGCAAAGTGCCTACCTGTAGATTTTGGCCTGTAGCTCAGCCGCCACCTAGGGAAACCTACCAAACCTGTGCATTTCTGAAAACTAGAGACCTAGGGGAATCCAAGATGGGGTGACTTGTGTGGCTCGGACCAGGTTCTGTTACCCAGAATCCTTTGCAAACCTCCAAATGTGGCTAAAAAAACACATGTTCCTCACATTTCTGTGGCAGAAAGTTCTGGAATCTGAGAGGAGCCACGAATTTCCTTCCACCCAGCGTTCCCCCACGTCTCCCGATAAAAATGATACCTCACTTGTGTGGGTAGGCCTAGCGCCCGCGACAGGAAACGCCCCAAAGCGCAACGTGGACACAGCCAAATTGGTGAAGGAAAACAGAGGTGTTTTTTGCAAAGTGCCTACCTGTAGATTTTGGCCTGTAGCTCAGCCGCCACCTAGGGAAACCTACCAAACCTGTGCATTTCTGAAAACTAGAGACCTAGGGAATCCAAGATGGGGTGACTTGTGTGGCTCGGACCAGGTTCTGTTACCCAGAATCCTTTGCAACCTCCAAATGTGGCTAAAAAAACACATGTTCCACACATTTCTGTGGCAGAAAGTTCTGGAATCTGAGAGGAGCCACGAATTTCCTTCCACCCAGCGTTCCCCCACGTCTCCCGATAAAAATGATACCTCACTTGTGTGGGTAGGCCTAGCGCCCGTGACAGAAAACGCCCCAAAGCGCAACGTGGACACAGCCAAATTGGTGAAGGAAAACAGTGGTGTTTTTTGCAAAGTGCCTACCTGTAGATTTTGGCCTGTAGCTCAGCCGCCACCTAGGGAAACCTACCAAACCTGTGCATTTATGAAAACAAGAGACCTAGGGCAATCCAAGATGGAGTGACTTGTGTGGCTCGGACCAGGTTCTGTTACCCAGAATCCTTTGCAAACCTCAAAATTTGACTAAAAAAACACATGTTCCTCACATTTCTGTGGCAGAAAGTTCTGGAATCTGAGAGGAGCCACGAATTTCCTTCCACCCAGCGTTCCCGCACGTCTCCCGATAAAAATGATACCTCACTTGTGTGGGTAGGCCTAGCGCCCGCGACAGGAAACGCCCCAAAGCGCAACGTGGACACAGCCAAATTGGTGAAGGAAAACAGAGGTGTTTTTTGCAAAGTGCCTACCTGTAGATTTTGGCCTGTAGCTCAGCCGCCACCTAGGGAAACCTACCAAACCTGTGCATTTCTGAAAACTAGAGACCTAGGGGAATCCAAGATGGGGTGACTTGTGTGGCTCGGACCAGGTTCTGTTACCCAGAATCCTTTGCAAACCTCAAAATTTGGCTAAAAAAACACATGTTCCTCACATTTCTGTGGCAGAAAGTTCTGGAATCTGAGAGGAGCCACGAATTTCCTTCCACCCAGCGTTCCCGCACGTCTCCCGATAAAAATTATACCTCACTTGTGTGGGTAGGCCTAGCGCCCGCGACAGGAAATGCCCCAAAGCGCAATGTGGACACAGCCAAATTGGTGAAGGAAAACAGATGTGTTTTTTGCAAAGTGCCTACCTGTAGATTTTGGCCTGTAGCTCAGCCGCCACCTAGGGAAACCTACCAAACCTGTGCATTTCTGAAAACTAGAGACCTAGGGGAATCCAAGATGGGGTGACTTGTGTGGCTCGGACCAGGTTCTGTTACCCAGAATCCTTTGCAAACCTCAAAATGTGGCTAAAAAAACACATGTTCCTCACATTTCTGTGGCAGAAAGTTCTGGAATCTGAGAGGAGCCACGAATTTCCTTCCACCCAGCGTTCCCCCACGTCTCCCGATAAAAATGATACCTCACTTGTGTGGGTAGGCCTAGCGCCCGTGACAGGAAACGCCCCAAAGCGCAACGTGGACACAGCCAAATTGGTGAAGGAAAACAGAGGTGTTTTTTGCAAAGTGCCTACCTGTGGATTTTGGCCTGTAGCTCAGCCGCACCTAGGGAAACCTACCTAACCTGTGCATTTCTGAAAACTAGAGACCTAGGGGAATCCAAGATGGGGTGACTTGTGTGGCTCGGACCAGGTTCTGTTACCCAGAATCCTTTGCAAACCTCCAAATGTGGCTAAAAAAACACATGTTCCTCACATTTCTGTGGCAGAAAGTTCTGGAATCTGAGAGGAGCCACGAATTTCCTTCCACCCAGCGTTCCCCCACGTCTCCCGATAAAAATGATACCTCACTTGTGTGGGTAGGCCTAGCGCCCGCGACAGGAAACGCCCCAAAGCGCAACGTGGACACAGCCAAATTGGTGAAGGAAAACAGAGGTGTTTTTTGCAAAGTGCCTACCTGTAGATTTTGGCCTGTAGCTCAGCCGCCACCTAGGGAAACCTACCAAACCTGTGCATTTCTGAAAACTAGAGACCTAGGGGAATCCAAGATGGGGTGACTTGTGTGGCTCGGACCAGGTTCTGTTACCCAGAATCCTTTGCAAACCTCAAAATTTGGCTAAAAATACACATGTTCCTCACATTTCTGTGGCAGAAAGTTCTGGAATCTGAGAGGAGCCACGAATTTCCTTCCACCCAGCGTTCCCCCACGTCTCCCGATAAAAATGATACCTCACTTGTGTGGGTAGGCCTAGCGCCCGCGACAGGAAACACCCCAAAGCGTAACGTGGACACAGCCAAATTGGTGAAGGAAAACAGAGGTGTTTTTTGCAAAGTGCCTACCTGTAGATTTTGGCCTGTAGCTCAGCCGCCACCTAGGGAAACCTACCAAACCTGTACATTTCTGAAAACTAGAGACCTAGGGGAATCCAAGATGGGGTGACTTGTGTCGCTCGGACCAGGTTCTGTTACCCAGAATCCTTTGCAAACCTCCAAATTTGGCTAAAAAAACACGTTCCTCACATTTCTGTGGCAGAAAGTTCTGGAATCTGAGAGGAGCCACGAATTTCCTTCCACCCAGCGTTCCCCCACGTCTCCCGATAAAAATGATACCTCACTTGTGTGGGTAGGCCTAGCGCCCGCGACAGGAAACGCCCCAAAGCGCAACGTGGACACAGCCAAATTGGTGAAGGAAAACAGAGGTGTTTTTTGCAAAGTGCCTACCTGTAGATTTTGGCCTGTAGCTCAGCCGCCACCTAGGGAAACCTACCAAACCTGTGCATTTCTGAAAACTAGAGACCTAGGGGAATCCAAGATGGGGTGACTTGTGTGGCTCGGACCAGGTTCTGTTACCCAGAATCCTTTGCAAACCTCAAAATTTGGCTAAAAAAAACACATGTTCCTCACATTTCTGTGGCAGAAAGTTCTGGAATCTGAGAGGAGCCACGAATTTCCTTCCACCCAGCGTTCCCCCACGTCTCCCGATAAAAATGATACCTCACTTGTGTGGGTAGGCCTAGCGCCCGCGACAGGAAATGCCCCAAAGCGCAACGTGGACACAGCCAAATTGGTGAAGGAAAACAGATGTGTTTTTTGCAAAGTGCCTACCTGTAGATTTTGGCCTGTAGCTCAGCCGCCACCTAGGGAAACCTACCAAACCTGTGCATTTCTGAAAACTAGAGACCTAGGGGAATCCAAGATGGGGTGACTTGTGTGGCTCGGACCAGGTTCTGTTACCCAGAATCCTTTGCAAACCTCAAAATTTGGCAAAAAAAACACATGTTCCTCACATTTCTGTGGCAGAAAGTTCTGGAATCTGAGAGGAGCCATGAATTTCCTTCAACCCAGCGTTCCCCCACGTCTCCCGATAAAAATGATACCTCACTTGTGTGGGTAGGCCTGGCGCCCGCGACAGGAAACGCCCCAAAGCGCAACGTGGACACAGCCAAATTGGTGAAGGAAAACAGAGGTGTTTTTTGCAAAGTGCCTACCTGTAGATTTTGGCCTGTAGCTCAGCCGCCACCTAGGGAAACCTACCAAACCTGTTCATTTCTGAAAACTAGAGACCTAGGGGAATCCAAGATGGGGTGACTTGTGTGGCTCGGACCAGGTTCTGTTACCCAGAATCCTTTGGAAACCTCAAAATTTGGCTAAAAAAACACATGTTCCTCACATTTCTGTGGCAGAAAGTTCTGGAATCTGAGAGGAGCCACGAATTTCCTTCCACCCAGCGTTCCCCCACTTCTCCTGATAAAAATGATACCTCACTTGTGTGGGTAGGCCTAGCGCCCGTGACAGGAAATGCCCCAAAGCGCAACGTGGACACAGCCAAATTGGTGAAGGAAAACAGATGTGTTTTTTGCAAAGTGCCTACCTGTAGATTTTGGCCTGTAGCACAGCAGCCACCTAGGGAAACCTACCAAACCTGTGCATTTCTGAAAACTAGAGACCTAGGGGAATCCAAGATGGGGTGACTTGTGTGGCTCGGACCAGGTTCTGTTACCCAGAATCCTTTGCAAACCTCAAAATTTGGCTAAAAAAACACATGTTCCTCACATTTCTGTGGCAGAAAGTTCTGGAATCTGAGAGGAGCCACGAATTTCCTTCCACCCAGCGTTCCCCCACGTCTCCCGATAAAAATTATACCTCACTTGTGTGGGTAGGCCTAGCGCCCGCGACAGAAAACGCCCCAAAGCGCAACGTGGACACAGCCAAATTGGTGAAGGAAAACAGAGGTGTTTTTTGCAAAGTGCCTACCTGTAGATTTTGGCCTGTAGCTCAGCCGCCACCTAGGGAAACCTACCAAACCCGTGCATTTCTGAAAACTAGAGACCTAGGGGAATCCAAGATGGGGTGACTTGTGTGGCTCGGACCAGGTTCTGTTACCCAGAATCCTTTGCAAACCTCAAAATTTGGCTAAAAATACACATGTTCCTCACATTTCTGTGGCAGAAAGTTCTGGAATCTGAGAGGAGCCACGAATTTCCTTCCACCCAGCGTTCCCCCACGTCTCCCGATAAAAATGATACCTCACTTGTGTGGGTAGGCCTAGCGCCCGCGACAGGAAACGCCCCAAAGCGCAACGTGGACACAGCCAAATTGGTGAAGGAAAACAGAGGTGTTTTTTGCAAAGTGCCTACCTGTAGATTTTGGCCTGTAGCTCAGCCGCCACCTAGGGAAACCTACCAAACCTGTGCATTTCTGAAAACTAGAGACCTAGGGGAATCCAAGATGGGGTGACTTGTGTGGCTCGGACCAGGTTCTGTTACCCAGAATCCTTTGCAAACCTCAAAATTTGGCTAAAAAAACACATGTTCCTCACATTTCTGTGGCAGAAAGTTCTGGAATCTGAGAGGAGCCACGAATTTCCTTCCACCCAGCGTTCCCGCACGTCTCCCGATAAAAATTATACCTCACTTGTGTGGGTAGGCCTAGCGCACGCGACAGGAAATGCCCCAAAGCGCAACGTGGACACAGCCAAATTGGTGAAGGAAAACAGATGTGTTTTTTGCAAAGTGCCTACCTGTAGATTTTGGCCTGTAGCTCAGCCGCCACCTAGGGAAACCTACCAAACCTGTGCATTTCTGAAAACTAGAGACCTAGGGGAATCCAAGATGGGGTGACTTGTGTGGCTCGGACCAGGTTCTGTTACCCAGAATCCTTTGCAAACCTCAAAATGTGGCTAAAAAAACACATGTTCCTCACATTTCTGTGGCAGAAAGTTCTGGAATCTGAGAGGAGCCACGAATTTCCTTCCACCCAGCGTTCCCCCACGTCTCCCGATAAAAATGATACCTCACTTGTGTGGGTAGGCCTAGCGCCCGCGACAGAAAACGCCCCAAAGCGCAACGTGGACACAGCCAAATTGGTGAAGGAAAACAGTGGTGTTTTTTGCAAAGTGCCTACCTGTAGATTTTGGCCTGTAGCTCAGCCGCCACCTAGGGAAACCTACCAAACCTGTGCATTTATGAAAACAAGAGACCTAGGGCAATCCAAGATGGAGTGACTTGTGTGGCTCGGACCAGGTTCTGTTACCCAGAATCCTTTGCAAACCTCAAAATTTGACTAAAAAAACACATGTTCCTCACATTTCTGTGGCAGAAAGTTCTGGAATCTGAGAGGAGCCACGAATTTCCTTCCACCCAGCGTTCCCCCACGTCTCCCGATAAAAATGATACCTCACTTGTGTGGGTAGGCCTAGCGCCCGCGACAGGAAACGCCCCAAAGCGCAACGTGGACACAGCCAAATTGGTGAAGGAAAACAGAGGAGTTTTTTGCAAAGTGCCTACCTGTAGATTTTGGCCTGTAGCTCAGCCGCCACCTAGGGAAACCTACCAAACCTGTGCATTTCTGAAAACTAGAGACCTAGGGGAATCCAAGATGGGGTGACTTGTGTGGCTCGGACCAGGTTCTGTTACCCAGAATCCTTTGCAAACCTCAAAATTTGGCTAAAAAAACACATGTTCCTCACATTTCTGTGGCAGAAAGTTCTGGAATCTGAGAGGAGCCACGAATTTCCTTCCACCCAGCGTTCCCGCACGTCTCCCGATAAAAATTATACCTCACTTGTGTGGGTAGGCCTAGCGCCCGCGACAGGAAATGCCCCAAAGCGCAACGTGGACACAGCCAAATTGGTGAAGGAAAACAGATGTGTTTTTTGCAAAGTGCCTACCTGTAGATTTTGGCCTGTAGCTCAGCCGCCACCTAGGGAAACCTACCAAACCTGTGCATTTCTGAAAACTAGAGACCTAGGGGAATCCAAGATGGGGTGACTTGTGTGGCTCGGACCAGGTTCTGTTACCCAGAATCCTTTGCAAACCTCAAAATGTGGCTAAAAAAACACATGTTCCTCACATTTCTGTGGCAGAAAGTTCTGGAATCTGAGAGGAGCCACGAATTTCCTTCCACCCAGCGTTCCCCCACGTCTCCCGATAAAAATGATACCTCACTTGTGTGGGTAGGCCTAGCGCCCGTGACAGGAAACGCCCCAAAGCGCAACGTGGACACAGCCAAATTGGTGAAGGAAAACAGAGGTGTTTTTTGCAAAGTGCCTACCTGTGGATTTTGGCCTGTAGCTCAGCCGCACCTAGGGAAACCTACCAAACCTGTGCATTTCTGAAAACTAGAGACCTAGGGGAATCCAAGATGGGGTGACTTGTGTGGCTCGGACCAGGTTCTGTTACCCAGAATCCTTTGCAAACCTCCAAATGTGGCTAAAAAAACACATGTTCCTCACATTTCTGTGGCAGAAAGTTCTGGAATCTGAGAGGAGCCACGAATTTCCTTCCACCCAGCGTTCCCCCACGTCTCCCGATAAAAATGATACCTCACTTGTGTGGGTAGGCCTAGCGCCCGCGACAGGAAACGCCCCAAAGCGCAACGTGGACACAGCCAAATTGGTGAAGGAAAACAGAGGTGTTTTTTGCAAAGTGCCTACCTGTAGATTTTGGCCTGTAGCTCAGCCGCCACCTAGGGAAACCTACCAAACCTGTGCATTTCTGAAAACTAGAGACCTAGGGGAATCCAAGATGGGGTGACTTGTGTGGCTCGGACCAGGTTCTGTTACCCAGAATCCTTTGCAAACCTCAAAATTTGGCTAAAAATACACATGTTCCTCACATTTCTGTGGCAGAAAGTTCTGGAATCTGAGAGGAGCCACGAATTTCCTTCCACCCAGCGTTCCCCCACGTCTCCCGATAAAAATGATACCTCACTTGTGTGGGTAGGCCTAGCGCCCGCGACAGGAAACACCCCAAAGCGTAACGTGGACACAGCCAAATTGGTGAAGGAAAACAGAGGTGTTTTTTGCAAAGTGCCTACCTGTAGATTTTGGCCTGTAGCTCAGCCGCCACCTAGGGAAACCTACCAAACCTGTGCATTTCTGAAAACTAGAGACCTAGGGGAATCCAAGATGGGGTGACTTGTGTCGCTCGGACCAGGTTCTGTTACCCAGAATCCTTTGCAAACCTCCAAATTTGGCTAAAAAAACACGTTCCTCACATTTCTGTGGCAGAAAGTTCTGGAATCTGAGAGGAGCCACGAATTTCCTTCCACCCAGCGTTCCCCCACGTCTCCCGATAAAAATGATACCTCACTTGTGTGGGTAGGCCTAGCGCCCGCGACAGGAAACGCCCCAAAGCGCAACGTGGACACAGCCAAATTGGTGAAGGAAAACAGAGGTGTTTTTTGCAAAGTGCCTACCTGTAGATTTTGGCCTGTAGCTCAGCCGCCACCTAGGGAAACCTACCAAACCTGTGCATTTCTGAAAACTAGAGACCTAGGGGAATCCAAGATGGGGTGACTTGTGTGGCTCGGACCAGGTTCTGTTACCCAGAATCCTTTGCAAACCTCAAAATTTGGCTAAAAATTCACATGTTCCTCACATTTCTGTGGCAGAAAGTTCTGGAATCTGAGAGGAGCCACGAATTGCCTTCCACCCAGCGTTCCCCCACGTCTCCCGATAAAAATGATACCTCACTTGTGTGGGTAGGCCTAGCGCCCGCGACAGGAAACACCCCAAAGCGCAACGTGGACACAGCCAAATTGGTGAAGGAAAACAGAGGTGTTTTTTGCAAAGTGCCTACCTGTAGATTTTGGCCTGTAGCTCAGCCGCCACCTAGGGAAACCTACCAAACCTGTGCATTTATGAAAACAAGAGACCTAGGGGAATCCAAGATGGGGTGACTTGTGTGGCTCGGACCAGGTTCTGTTACCCAGAATCCTTTGCAAACCTCAAAATTTGGCTAAAAAAACACATGTTCCTCACATTTCTGTGGCAGAAAGTTCTGGAATCTGAGAGGAGCCACGAATTTCCTTCCACCCAGCGTTCCCCCACGTCTCCCGATAAAAATTATACCTCACTTGTGTGGGTAGGCCTAGCGCCCGCGACAGAAAACGCCCCAAAGCGCAACGTGGACACAGCCAAATTGGTGAAGGAAAACAGAGGTGTTTTTTGCAAAGTGCCTACCTGTAGATTTTGGCCTGTAGCTCAGCCGCCACCTAGGGAAACCTACCAAACCTGTGCATTTCTGAAAACTAGAGACCTAGGGGAATCCAAGATGGGGTGACTTGTGTGGCTCGGACCAGGTTCTGTTACCCAGAATCCTTTGCAAACCTCAAAATTTGGCTAAAAATACACATGTTCCTCACATTTCTGTGGCAGAAAGTTCTGGAATCTGAGAGGAGCCACGAATTTCCATCCACCCAGCGTTCCCCCACGTCTCCCGATAAAAATGATACCTCACTTGTGTGGGTAGGCCTAGCGCCCGCGAGAAGGAAACGCCCCAAAGCGCAAAGTGGACACAGCCAAATTGGTGAAGGAAAACAGAGGTGTTTTTTGCAAAGTGCCTACCTGTAGATTTTGGCCTGTAGCTCAGCCGCCACCTAGGGAAACCTACCAAACCTGTGCATTTCTGAAAACTAGAGACCTAGGGGAATCCAAGATGGGGTGACTTGTGTGGCTCGGACCAGGTTCTGTTACCCAGAATCCTTTGCAAACCTCAAAATTTGGCTAAAAAAACACATGTTCCTCACATTTCTGTGGCAGAAAGTTCTGGAATCTGAGAGGAGCCACGAATTTCCTTCCACCCAGCGTTCCCCCACGTCTCCCGATAAAAATGATACCTCACTTGTGTGGGTAGGCCTAGCGCCCGCGACAGGAAATGCCCCAAAGCGCAACGTGGACACAGCCAAATTGGTGAAGGAAAACAAATGTGTTTTTTGCAAAGTGCCTACCTGTAGATTTTGGCCTGTAGCTCAGCCGCCACCTAGGGAAACCTACCAAACCTGTGCATTTCTGAAAACTAGAGACCTAGGGGAATCCAAGATGGGGTGACTTGTGTGGCTCGGACCAGGTTCTGTTACCCAGAATCCTTTGCAAACCTCAAAATTTGGCTAAAAAAACACATGTTCCTCACATTTCTGTGGCAGAAAGTTCTGGAATCTGAGAGGAGCCATGAATTTCCTTCCACCCAGCGTTCCCCCACGTCTCCCGATAAAAATGATACCTCACTTGTGTGGGTAGGCCTGGCGCCCGTGACAGGAAACGCCCCAAAGCGCAACGTGGACACAGCCAAATTGGTGAAGGAAAACAGAGGTGTTTTTTGCAAAGTGCCTACCTGTAGATTTTGGCCTGTAGCTCAGCCGCCACCTAGGGAAACCTACCAAACCTGTTCATTTCTGAAAACTAGAGTCCTAGGGGAATCCAAGATGGGGTGACTTGTGTGGCTCGGACCAGGTTCTGTTACCCAGAATCCTTTGGAAACCTCAAAATTTGGCTAAAAAAACACATGTTCCTCACATTTCTGTGGCAGAAAGTTCTGGAATCTGAGAGGAGCCACGAATTTCCTTCCACCCAGCGTTCCCCCACGTCTCCCGATAAAAATGATACCTCACTTGTGTGGGTAGGCCTAGCGCCCGCGACAGGAAACGCCCCAAAGCGCAACGTGGACACAGACAAATTGGTGAAGGAAAACAGAGGTGTTTTTTGCAAAGTGCCTACCTGTAGATTTTGGCCTGTAGCTCAGCCGCCACCTAGGGAAACCTACCAAACCTGTGCATTTCTGAAAACTAGAGACCTAGGGGAATCCAAGATGGGGTGACTTGTGTGGCTCGGACCAGGTTCTGTTACCCAGAATCCTTTGCAAACCTCAAAATTTGGCTAAAAAAACACATGTTCCTCACATTTCTGTGGCAGAAAGTTCTGGAATCTGAGAGGAGCCACGAATTTCCTTCCACCCAGCGTTCCCCCACGTCTCCCGATAAAAATGATACCTCACTTGTGTGGGTAGGCCTAGCGCCCGCGACAGAAAACGCCCCAAAGCGCAACGTGGACACAGCCAAATTGGTGAAGGAAAACAGTGGTGTTTTTTGCAAAGTGCCTACCTGTAGATTTTGGCCTGTAGCTCAGCCGCCACCTAGGGAAACCTACCAAACCTGTGCATTTATGAAAACAAGAGACCTAGGGCAATCCAAGATGGAGTGACTTGTGTGGCTCGGACCAGGTTCTGTTACCCAGAATCCTTTGCAAACCTCAAAATTTGACTAAAAAAACACATGTTCCTCACATTTCTGTGGCAGAAAGTTCTGGAATCTGAGAGGAGCCACGAATTTCCTTCCACCCAGCGTTCCCCCACGTCTCCCGATAAAAATGATACCTCACTTGTGTGGGTAGGCCTAGCGCCCGCGACAGGAAACACCCCAAAGCGCAACGTGGACACAGCCAAATTGGTGAAGGAAAACAGAGGTGTTTTTTGCAAAGTGCCTACCTGTAGATTTTGGCCTGTAGCTCAGCCGCCACCTAGGGAAACCTACCAAACCTGTGCATTTATGAAAACAAGAGACCTAGGGGAATCCAAGATGGGGTGACTTGTGTGGCTCGGACCAGGTTCTGTTACCCAGAATCCTTTGCAAACCTCAAAATTTGGCTAAAAAAACACATGTTCCTCACATTTCTGTGGCAGAAAGTTCTGGAATCTGAGAGGAGCCACGAATTTCCTTCCACCCAGCGTTCCCCCACGTCTCCCGATAAAAATTATACCTCACTTGTGTGGGTAGGCCTAGCGCCCGCGACAGAAAACGCCCCAAAGCGCAACGTGGACACAGCCAAATTGGTGAAGGAAAACAGAGGTGTTTTTTGCAAAGTGCCTACCTGTAGATTTTGGCCTGTAGCTCAGCCGCCACCTAGGGAAACCTACCAAACCTGTGCATTTCTGAAAACTAGAGACCTAGGGGAATCCAAGATGGGGTGACTTGTGTGGCTCGGACCAGGTTCTGTTACCCAGAATCCTTTGCAAACCTCAAAATTTGGCTAAAAATACACATGTTCCTCACATTTCTGTGGCAGAAAGTTCTGGAATCTGAGAGGAGCCACGAATTTCCATCCACCCAGCGTTCCCCCACGTCTCCCGATAAAAATGATACCTCACTTGTGTGGGTAGGCCTAGCGCCCGCGACAGGAAACGCCCCAAAGCGCAAAGTGGACACAGCCAAATTGGTGAAGGAAAACAGAGGTGTTTTTTGCAAAGTGCCTACCTGTAGATTTTGGCCTGTAGCTCAGCCGCCACCTAGGGAAACCTACCAAACCTGTGCATTTCTGAAAACTAGAGACCTAGGGGAATCCAAGATGGGGTGACTTGTGTGGCTCGGACCAGGTTCTGTTACCCAGAATCCTTTGCAAACCTCAAAATTTGGCTAAAAAAACACATGTTCCTCACATTTCTGTGGCAGAAAGTTCTGGAATCTGAGAGGAGCCACGAATTTCCTTCCACCCAGCGTTCCCCCACGTCTCCCGATAAAAATGATACCTCACTTGTGTGGGTAGGCCTAGCGCCCGCGACAGGAAACGCCCCAAAGCGCAACGTGGACACAGCCAAATTGGTGAAGGAAAACAGAGGTGTTTTTTGCAAAGTGCCTACCTGTAGATTTTGGCCTGTAGCTCAGCCGCCACCTAGGGAAACCTACCAAACCTGTGCATTTCTGAAAACTAGAGACCTAGGGGAATCCAAGATGGGGTGACTTGTGTGGCTCGGACCAGGTTCTGTTACCCAGAATCCTTTGCAAACCTCAAAATTTGGCTAAAAAAACACATGTTCCTCACATTTCTGTGGCAGAAAGTTCTGGAATCTGAGAGGAGCCACGAATTTCCTTCCACCCAGCGTTCCCCCACGTCTCCCGATAAAAATGATACCTCACTTGTGTGGGTAGGCCTAGCGCCCGCGACAGGAAATGCCCCAAAGCGCAACGTGGACACAGCCAAATTGGTGAAGGAAAACAGATGTGTTTTTTGCAAAGTGCCTACCTGTAGATTTTGGCCTGTAGCTCAGCCGCCACCTAGGGAAACCTACCAAACCTGTGCATTTCTGAAAACTAGAGACCTAGGGGAATCCAAGATGGGGTGACTTGTGTGGCTCGGACCAGGTTCTGTTACCCAGAATCCTTTGCAAACCTCAAAATTTGGCTAAAAAAACACATGTTCCTCACATTTCTGTGGCAGAAAGTTCTGGAATCTGAGAGGAGCCATGAATTTCCTTCCACCCAGCGTTCCCCCACGTCTCCCCATAAAAATGATACCTCACTTGTGTGGGTAGGCCTGGCGCCCGCGACAGGAAACGCCCCAAAGCGCAACGTGGACACAGCCAAATTGGTGATGGAAAACAGAGGTGTTTTTTGCAAAGTGCCTACCTGTAGATTTTGGCCTGTAGCTCAGCCGCCACCTAGGGAAACCTACCAAACCTGTTCATTTCTGAAAACTAGAGACCTAGGGGAATCCAAGATGGGGTGACTTGTGTGGCTCGGACCAGGTTCTGTTACCCAGAATCCTTTGGAAACCTCAAAATTTGGCTAAAAAAACACATGTTCCTCACATTTCTGTGGCAGAAAGTTCTGGAATCTGAGAGGAGCCACGAATTTCCTTCCACCCAGCGTTCCCCCACTTCTCCTGATAAAAATGATACCTCACTTGTGTGGGTAGGCCTAGCGCCCGTGACAGGAAATGCCCCAAAGCGCAATGTGGACACAGCCAAATTGGTGAAGGAAAACAGATGTGTTTTTTGCAAAGTGCCTACCTGTAGATTTTGGCCTGTAGCACAGCAGCCACCTAGGGAAACCTACCAAACCTGTGCATTTCTGAAAACTAGAGACCTAGGGGAATCCAAGATGGGGTGACTTGTGTGGCTCGGACCAGGTTCTGTTACCCAGAATCCTTTGCAAACCTCAAAATTTGGCTAAAAAAACACATGTTCCTCACATTTCTGTGGCAGAAAGTTCTGGAATCTGAGAGGAGCCACGAATTTCCTTCCACCCAGCGTTCCCCCACGTCTCCCGATAAAAATGATACCTCACTTGTGTGGGTAGGCCTAGCGCCCGCGACAGAAAACGCCCCAAAGCGCAACGTGGACACAGCCAAATTGGTGAAGGAAAACAGAGGTGTTTTTTGCAAAGTGCCTACCTGTAGATTTTGGCCTGTAGCTCAGCCGCCACCTAGGGAAACCTACCAAACCCGTGCATTTCTGAAAACTAGAGACCTAGGGGAATCCAAGATGGGGTGACTTGTGTGGCTCGGACCAGGTTCTGTTACCCAGAATCCTTTGCAAACCTCAAAATTTGGCTAAAAATACACATGTTCCTCACATTTCTGTGGCAGAAAGTTCTGGAATCTGAGAGGAGCCACGAATTTCCTTCCACCCAGCGTTCCCCCACGTCTCCCGATAAAAATGATACCTCACTTGTGTGGGTAGGCCTAGCGCCCGCGACAGGAAACGCCCCAAAGCGCAACGTGGACACAGCCAAATTGGTGAAGGAAAACAGAGGTGTTTTTTGCAAAGTGCCTACCTGTAGATTTTGGCCTGTAGCTCAGCCGCCACCTAGGGAAACCTACCAAACCTGTGCATTTCTGAAAACTAGAGACCTAGGGGAATCCAAGATGGGGTGACTTGTGTGGCTCGGACCAGGTTCTGTTACCCAGAATCCTTTGCAAACCTCAAAATTTGGCTAAAAAAACACATGTTCCTCACATTTCTGTGGCAGAAAGTTCTGGAATCTGAGAGGAGCCACGAATTTCCTTCCACCCAGCGTTCCCCCACGTCTCCCGATAAAAATGATACCTCACTTGTGTGGGTAGGCCTAGCGCCCGCGACAGAAAACGCCCCAAAGCGCAACGTGGACACAGCCAAATTGGTGAAGGAAAACAGTGGTGTTTTTTGCAAAGTGCCTACCTGTAGATTTTGGCCTGTAGCTCAGCCGCCACCTAGGGAAACCTACCAAACCTGTGCATTTATGAAAACAAGAGACCTAGGGCAATCCAAGATGGAGTGACTTGTGTGGCTCGGACCAGGTTCTGTTACCCAGAATCCTTTGCAAACCTCAAAATTTGGCTAAAAATACACATGTTCCTCACATTTCTGTGGCAGAAAGTTCTGGAATCTGAGAGGAGCCACGAATTTCCTTCCACCCAGCGTTCCCCCACGTCTCCCGATAAAAATGATACCTCACTTGTGTGGGTAGGCCTAGCGCCCGCGACAGGAAACGCCCCAAAGCGCAACGTGGACACAGCCAAATTGGTGAAGGAAAACAGAGGTGTTTTTTGCAAAGTGCCTACCTGTAGATTTTGGCCTGTAGCTCAGCCGCCACCTAGGGAAACCTACCAAACCTGTGCATTTCTGAAAACTAGAGACGTAGGGGAATCCAAGATGGGGTGACTTGTGTGGCTCGGACCAGGTTCTGTTACCCAGAATCCTTTGCAAACCTCCAAATGTGGCTAAAAAAACACATGTTCCTCACATTTCTGTGGCAGAAAGTTCTGGAATCTGAGAGGAGCCACGAATTGCCTTCCACCCAGCGTTCCCCCACGTCTCCCGATAAAAATGATACCTCACTTGTGTGGGTAGGCCTAGCGCCCGCGACAGAAAACGCCCCAAAGCGCAACGTGGACACAGCCAAATTGGTGAAGGAAAACAGAGGTGTTTTTTGCAAAGTGCCTACCTGTAGATTTTGGCCTGTAGCTCAGCCGCCACCTAGGGAAACCTACCAAACCCGTGCATTTCTGAAAACTAGAGACCTAGGGGAATCCAAGATGGGGTGACTTGTGTGGCTCGGACCAGGTTCTGTTACCCAGAATCCTTTGCAAACCTCAAAATTTGGCTAAAAATACACATGTTCCTCACATTTCTGTGGCAGAAAGTTCTGGAATCTGAGAGGAGCCACGAATTTCCTTCCACCCAGCGTTCCCCCACGTCTCCCGATAAAAATGATACCTCACTTGTGTGGGTAGGCCTAGCGCCCGCGACAGGAAACGCCCCAAAGCGCAACGTGGACACAGCCAAATTGGTGAAGGAAAACAGAGGTGTTTTTTGCAAAGTGCCTACCTGTAGATTTTGGCCTGTAGCTCAGCCGCCACCTAGGGAAACCTACCAAACCTGTGCATTTCTGAAAACTAGAGACCTAGGGGAATCCAAGATGGGGTGACTTGTGTGGCTCGGACCAGGTTCTGTTACCCAGAATCCTTTGCAAACCTCAAAATTTGGCTAAAAAAACACATGTTCCTCACATTTCTGTGGCAGAAAGTTCTGGAATCTGAGAGGAGCCACGAATTTCCTTCCACCCAGCGTTCCCCCACGTCTCCCGATAAAAATGATACCTCACTTGTGTGGGTAGGCCTAGCGCCCGCGACAGAAAACGCCCCAAAGCGCAACGTGGACACAGCCAAATTGGTGAAGGAAAACAGTGGTGTTTTTTGCAAAGTGCCTACCTGTAGATTTTGGCCTGTAGCTCAGCCGCCACCTAGGGAAACCTACCAAACCTGTGCATTTATGAAAACAAGAGACCTAGGGCAATCCAAGATGGAGTGACTTGTGTGGCTCGGACCAGGTTCTGTTACCCAGAATCCTTTGCAAACCTCAAAATTTGGCTAAAAATACACATGTTCCTCACATTTCTGTGGCAGAAAGTTCTGGAATCTGAGAGGAGCCACGAATTTCCTTCCACCCAGCGTTCCCCCACGTCTCCCGATAAAAATGATACCTCACTTGTGTGGGTAGGCCTAGCGCCCGCGACAGGAAACGCCCCAAAGCGCAACGTGGACACAGCCAAATTGGTGAAGGAAAACAGAGGTGTTTTTTGCAAAGTGCCTACCTGTAGATTTTGGCCTGTAGCTCAGCCGCCACCTAGGGAAACCTACCAAACCTGTGCATTTCTGAAAACTAGAGACGTAGGGGAATCCAAGATGGGGTGACTTGTGTGGCTCGGACCAGGTTCTGTTACCCAGAATCCTTTGCAAACCTCCAAATGTGGCTAAAAAAACACATGTTCCTCACATTTCTGTGGCAGAAAGTTCTGGAATCTGAGAGGAGCCACGAATTGCCTTCCACCCAGCGTTCCCCCACGTCTCCCGATAAAAATGATACCTCACTTGTGTGGGTAGGCCTAGCGCCCGCGACAGAAAACGCCCCAAAGCGCAACGTGGACACAGCCAAATTGGTGAAGGAAAACAGAGGTGTTTTTTGCAAAGTGCCTACCTGTAGATTTTGGCCTGTAGCTCAGCCGCCACCTAGGGAAACCTACCAAACCCGTGCATTTCTGAAAACTAGAGACCTAGGGGAATCCAAGATGGGGTGACTTGTGTGGCTCGGACCAGGTTCTGTTACCCAGAATCCTTTGCAAACCTCAAAATTTGGCTAAAAATACACATGTTCCTCACATTTCTGTGGCAGAAAGTTCTGGAATCTGAGAGGAGCCACGAATTTCCTTCCACCCAGCGTTCCCCCACGTCTCCCGATAAAAATGATACCTCACTTGTGTGGGTAGGCCTAGCGCCCGCGACAGGAAACGCCCCAAAGCGCAACGTGGACACAGCCAAATTGGTGAAGGAAAACAGAGGTGTTTTTTGCAAAGTGCCTACCTGTAGATTTTGGCCTGTAGCTCAGCCGCCACCTAGGGAAACCTACCAAACCTGTGCATTTCTGAAAACTAGAGACCTAGGGGAATCCAAGATGGGGTGACTTGTGTGGCTCGGACCAGGTTCTGTTACCCAGAATCCTTTGCAAACCTCCAAATGTGGCTAAAAAAAACACATGTTCCTCACATTTCTGTGGCAGAAAGTTCTGGAATCTGAGAGGAGCCACGAATTTCCTTCCACCCAGCGTTCCCCCACGTCTCCCGATAAAAATGATACCTCACTTGTGTGGGTAGGCCTAGCGCCCGCGACAGAAAACGCCCCAAAGCGCAACGTGGACACAGCCAAATTGGTGAAGGAAAACAGTGGTGTTTTTTGCAAAGTGCCTACCTGTAGATTTTGGCCTGTAGCTCAGCCGCCACCTAGGGAAACCTACCAAACCTGTGCATTTATGAAAACAAGAGACCTAGGGCAATCCAAGATGGAGTGACTTGTGTGGCTCGGACCAGGTTCTGTTACCCAGAATCCTTTGCAAACCTCAAAATTTGACTAAAAAAACACATGTTCCTCACATTTCTGTGGCAGAAAGTTCTGGAATCTGAGAGGAGCCACGAATTTCCTTCCACCCAGCGTTCCCCCACGTCTCCCGATAAAAATGATACCTCACTTGTGTGGGTAGGCCTAGCGCCCGCGACAGGAAACGCCCCAAAGCGCAACGTGGACACAGCCAAATTGGTGAAGGAAAACAGAGGTGTTTTTTGCAAAGTGCCTACCTGTAGATTTTGGCCTGTAGCTCAGCCGCCACCTAGGGAAACCTACCAAACCTGTGCATTTCTGAAAACTAGAGACCTAGGGGAATCCAAGATGGGGTGACTTGTGTGGCTCGGACCAGGTTCTGTTACCCAGAATCCTTTGCAAACCTCAAAATTTGGCTAAAAATTCACATGTTCCTCACATTTCTGTGGCAGAAAGTTCTGGAATCTGAGAGGAGCCACGAATTGCCTTCCACCCAGCGTTCCCCCACGTCTCCCGATAAAAATGATACCTCACTTGTGTGGGTAGGCCTAGCGCCCGCGACAGGAAACACCCCAAAGCGCAACGTGGACACAGCCAAATTGGTGAAGGAAAACAGAGGTGTTTTTTGCAAAGTGCCTACCTGTAGATTTTGGCCTGTAGCTCAGCCGCCACCTAGGGAAACCTACCAAACCTGTGCATTTATGAAAACAAGAGACCTAGGGGAATCCAAGATGGGGTGACTTGTGTGGCTCGGACCAGGTTCTGTTACCCAGAATCCTTTGCAAACCTCAAAATTTGGCTAAAAAAACACATGTTCCTCACATTTCTGTGGCAGAAAGTTCTGGAATCTGAGAGGAGCCACGAATTTCCTTCCACCCAGCGTTCCCCCACGTCTCCCGATAAAAATTATACCTCACTTGTGTGGGTAGGCCTAGCGCCCGCGACAGAAAACGCCCCAAAGCGCAACGTGGACACAGCCAAATTGGTGAAGGAAAACAGAGGTGTTTTTTGCAAAGTGCCTACCTGTAGATTTTGGCCTGTAGCTCAGCCGCCACCTAGGGAAACCTACCAAACCTGTGCATTTCTGAAAACTAGAGACCTAGGGGAATCCAAGATGGGGTGACTTGTGTGGCTCGGACCAGGTTCTGTTACCCAGAATCCTTTGCAAACCTCAAAATTTGGCTAAAAATACACATGTTCCTCACATTTCTGTGGCAGAAAGTTCTGGAATCTGAGAGGAGCCACGAATTTCCATCCACCCAGCGTTCCCCCACGTCTCCCGATAAAAATGATACCTCACTTGTGTGGGTAGGCCTAGCGCCCGCGACAGGAAACGCCCCAAAGCGCAAAGTGGACACAGCCAAATTGGTGAAGGAAAACAGAGGTGTTTTTTGCAAAGTGCCTACCTGTAGATTTTGGCCTGTAGCTCAGCCGCCACCTAGGGAAACCTACCAAACCTGTGCATTTCTGAAAACTAGAGACCTAGGGGAATCCAAGATGGGGTGACTTGTGTGGCTCGGACCAGGTTCTGTTACCCAGAATCCTTTGCAAACCTCAAAATTTGGCTAAAAAAACACATGTTCCTCACATTTCTGTGGCAGAAAGTTCTGGAATCTGAGAGGAGCCACGAATTTCCTTCCACCCAGCGTTCCCCCACGTCTCCCGATAAAAATGATACCTCACTTGTGTGGGTAGGCCTAGCGCCCGCGACAGGAAATGCCCCAAAGCGCAACGTGGACACAGCCAAATTGGTGAAGGAAAACAAATGTGTTTTTTGCAAAGTGCCTACCTGTAGATTTTGGCCTGTAGCTCAGCCGCCACCTAGGGAAACCTACCAAACCTGTGCATTTCTGAAAACTAGAGACCTAGGGGAATCCAAGATGGGGTGACTTGTGTGGCTCGGACCAGGTTCTGTTACCCAGAATCCTTTGCAAACCTCAAAATTTGGCTAAAAAAACACATGTTCCTCACATTTCTGTGGCAGAAAGTTCTGGAATCTGAGAGGAGCCATGAATTTCCTTCCACCCAGCGTTCCCCCACGTCTCCCGATAAAAATGATACCTCACTTGTGTGGGTAGGCCTGGCGCCCGTGACAGGAAACGCCCCAAAGCGCAACGTGGACACAGCCAAATTGGTGAAGGAAAACAGAGGTGTTTTTTGCAAAGTGCCTACCTGTAGATTTTGGCCTGTAGCTCAGCCGCCACCTAGGGAAACCTACCAAACCTGTTCATTTCTGAAAACTAGAGTCCTAGGGGAATCCAAGATGGGGTGACTTGTGTGGCTCGGACCAGGTTCTGTTACCCAGAATCCTTTGCAAACCTCAAAATTTGGCTAAAAAAACACATGTTCCTCACATTTCTGTGGCAGAAAGTTCTGGAATCTGAGAGGAGCCACGAATTTCCTTCCACCCAGCGTTCCCGCACGTCTCCCGATAAAAATGATACCTCACTTGTGTGGGTAGGCCTAGCGCCCGCGACAGGAAATGCCCCAAAGCGCAACGTGGACACAGCCAAATTGGTGAAGGAAAACAGATGTGTTTTTTGCAAAGTGCCTACCTGTAGATTTTGGCCTGTAGCTCAGCCGCCACCTAGGGAAACCTACCAAACCTGTGCATTTCTGAAAACTAGAGACCTAGGGGAATCCAAGATGGGGTGACTTGTGTGGCTCGGACCAGGTTCTGTTACCCAGAATCCTTTGCAAACCTCAAAATGTGGCTAAAAAAACACATGTTCCTCACATTTCTGTGGCAGAAAGTTCTGGAATCTGAGAGGAGCCACGAATTTCCTTCCACCCAGCGTTCCCCCACGTCTCCCGATAAAAATGATACCTCACTTGTGTGGGTAGGCCTAGCGCCCGTGACAGGAAACGCCCCAAAGCGCAACGTGGACACAGCCAAATTGGTGAAGGAAAACAGAGGTGTTTTTTGCAAAGTGCCTACCTGTGGATTTTGGCCTGTAGCTCAGCCGCACCTAGGGAAACCTACCAAACCTGTGCATTTCTGAAAACTAGAGACCTACGGGAATCCAAGATGGGGTGACTTGTGTGGCTCGGACCAGGTTCTGTTACCCAGAATCCTTTGCAAACCTCCAAATGTGGCTAAAAAAACACATGTTCCTCACATTTCTGTGGCAGAAAGTTCTGGAATCTGAGAGGAGCCACGAATTTCCTTCCACCCAGCGTTCCCCCACGTCTCCCGATAAAAATGATACCTCACTTGTGTGGGTAGGCCTAGCGCCCGCGACAGGAAACGCCCCAAAGCGCAACGTGGACACAGCCAAATTGGTGAAGGAAAACAGAGGTGTTTTTTGCAAAGTGCCTACCTGTAGATTTTGGCCTGTAGCTCAGCCGCCACCTAGGGAAACCTACCAAACCTGTCATTTCTGAAAACTAGAGACCTAGGGGAATCCAAGATGGGGTGACTTGTGTGGCTCGGACCAGGTTCTGTTACCCAGAATCCTTTGCAAACCTCAAAATTTGGCTAAAAATACACATGTTCCTCACATTTCTGTGGCAGAAAGTTCTGGAATCTGAGAGGAGCCACGAATTTCCTTCCACCCAGCGTTCCCCCACGTCTCCCGATAAAAATGATACCTCACTTGTGTGGGTAGGCCTAGCGCCCGCGACAGGAAACACCCCAAAGCGTAACGTGGACACAGCCAAATTGGTGAAGGAAAACAGAGGTGTTTTTTGCAAAGTGCCTACCTGTAGATTTTGGCCTGTAGCTCAGCCGCCACCTAGGGAAACCTACCAAACCTGTGCATTTCTGAAAACTAGAGACCTAGGGGAATCCAAGATGGGGTGACTTGTGTCGCTCGGACCAGGTTCTGTTACCCAGAATCCTTTGCAAACCTCCAAATTTGGCTAAAAAAACACGTTCCTCACATTTCTGTGGCAGAAAGTTCTGGAATCTGAGAGGAGCCACGAATTTCCTTCCACCCAGCGTTCCCCCACGTCTCCCGATAAAAATGATACCTCACTTGTGTGGGTAGGCCTAGCGCCCGCGACAGGAAACGCCCCAAAGCGCAACGTGGACACAGCCAAATTGGTGAAGGAAAACAGAGGTGTTTTTTGCAAAGTGCCTACCTGTAGATTTTGGCCTGTAGCTCAGCCGCCACCTAGGGAAACCTACCAAACCTGTGCATTTCTGAAAACTAGAGACCTAGGGGAATCCAAGATGGGGTGACTTGTGTGGCTCGGACCAGGTTCTGTTACCCAGAATCCTTTGCAAACCTCAAAATTTGGCTAAAAAAACACATGTTCCTCACATTTCTGTGGCAGAAAGTTCTGGAATCTGAGAGGAGCCACGAATTTCCTTCCACCCAGCGTTCCCCCACGTCTCCCGATAAAAATGATACCTCACTTGTGTGGGTAGGCCTAGCGCCCGCGACAGGAAACGCCCCAAAGCGCAACGTGGACACAGCCAAATTGGTGAAGGAAAACAGAGGTGTTTTTTGCAAAGTGCCTACCTGTAGATTTTGGCCTGTAGCTCAGCCGCCACCTAGGGAAACCTACCAAACCTGTGCATTTCTGAAAACTAGAGACCTAGGGGAATCCAAGATGGGGTGACTTGTGTGGCTCGGACCAGGTTCTGTTACCCAGAATCCTTTGCAAACCTCAAAATTTGGCTAAAAAAACACATGTTCCTCACATTTCTGTGGCAGAAAGTTCTGGAATCTGAGAGGAGCCACGAATTTCCTTCCACCCAGCGTTCCCCCACGTCTCCCGATAAAAATGATACCTCACTTGTGTGGGTAGGCCTAGCGCCCGCGACAGGAAATGCCCCAAAGCGCAACGTGGACACAGCCAAATTGGTGAAGGAAAACAGATGTGTTTTTTGCAAAGTGCCTACCTGTAGATTTTGGCCTGTAGCTCAGCCGCCACCTAGGGAAACCTACCAAACCTGTGCATTTCTGAAAACTAGAGACCTAGGGGAATCCAAGATGGGGTGACTTGTGTGGCTCGGACCAGGTTCTGTTACCCAGAATCCTTTGCAAACCTCAAAATTTGGCTAAAAAAACACATGTTCCTCACATTTCTGTGGCAGAAAGTTCTGGAATCTGAGAGGAGCCATGAATTTCCTTCCACCCAGCGTTCCCCCACGTCTCCCCATAAAAATGATACCTCACTTGTGTGGGTAGGCCTGGCGCCCGCGACAGGAAACGCCCCAAAGCGCAACGTGGACACAGCCAAATTGGTGATGGAAAACAGAGGTGTTTTTTGCAAAGTGCCTACCTGTAGATTTTGGCCTGTAGCTCAGCCGCCACCTAGGGAAACCTACCAAACCTGTTCATTTCTGAAAACTAGAGACCTAGGGGAATCCAAGATGGGGTGACTTGTGTGGCTCGGACCAGGTTCTGTTACCCAGAATCCTTTGGAAACCTCAAAATTTGGCTAAAAAAACACATGTTCCTCACATTTCTGTGGCAGAAAGTTCTGGAATCTGAGAGGAGCCACGAATTTCCTTCCACCCAGCGTTCCCCCACTTCTCCTGATAAAAATGATACCTCACTTGTGTGGGTAGGCCTAGCGCCCGTGACAGGAAATGCCCCAAAGCGCAATGTGGACACAGCCAAATTGGTGAAGGAAAACAGATGTGTTTTTTGCAAAGTGCCTACCTGTAGATTTTGGCCTGTAGCACAGCAGCCACCTAGGGAAACCTACCAAACCTGTGCATTTCTGAAAACTAGAGACCTAGGGGAATCCAAGATGGGGTGACTTGTGTGGCTCGGACCAGGTTCTGTTACCCAGAATCCTTTGCAAACCTCAAAATTTGGCTAAAAAAACACATGTTCCTCACATTTCTGTGGCAAAAAGTTCTGGAATCTGAGAGGAGCCACGAATTTCCTTCCACCCAGCGTTCCCCCACGTCTCCCGATAAAAATGATACCTCACTTGTGTGGGTAGGCCTAGCGCCCGCGACAGAAAACGCCCCAAAGCGCAACGTGGACACAGCCAAATTGGTGAAGGAAAACAGAGGTGTTTTTTGCAAAGTGCCTACCTGTAGATTTTGGCCTGTAGCTCAGCCGCCACCTAGGGAAACCTACCAAACCCGTGCATTTCTGAAAACTAGAGACCTAGGGGAATCCAAGATGGGGTGACTTGTGTGGCTCGGACCAGGTTCTGTTACCCAGAATCCTTTGCAAACCTCAAAATTTGGCTAAAAATACACATGTTCCTCACATTTCTGTGGCAGAAAGTTCTGGAATCTGAGAGGAGCCACGAATTTCCTTCCACCCAGCGTTCCCCCACGTCTCCCGATAAAAATGATACCTCACTTGTGTGGGTAGGCCTAGCGCCCGCGACAGGAAACGCCCCAAAGCGCAACGTGGACACAGCCAAATTGGTGAAGGAAAACAGAGGTGTTTTTTGCAAAGTGCCTACCTGTAGATTTTGGCCTGTAGCTCAGCCGCCACCTAGGGAAACCTACCAAACCTGTGCATTTCTGAAAACTAGAGACCTAGGGGAATCCAAGATGGGGTGACTTGTGTGGCTCGGACCAGGTTCTGTTACCCAGAATCCTTTGCAAACCTCCAAATGTGGCTAAAAAAACACATGTTCCTCACATTTCTGTGGCAGAAAGTTCTGGAATCTGAGAGGAGCCACGAATTTCCTTCCACCCAGCGTTCCCCCACGTCTCCCGATAAAAATGATACCTCACTTGTGTGGGTAGGCCTAGCGCCCGCGACAGGAAACGCCCCAAAGCGCAACGTGGACACAGCCAAATTGGTGAAGGAAAACAGTGGTGTTTTTTGCAAAGTGCCTACCTGTAGATTTTGGCCTGTAGCTCAGCCGCCACCTAGGGAAACCTACCAAACCTGTGCATTTATGAAAACAAGAGACCTAGGGCAATCCAAGATGGAGTGACTTGTGTGGCTCGGACCAGGTTCTGTTACCCAGAATCCTTTGCAAACCTCAAAATTTGACTAAAAAAACACATGTTCCTCACATTTCTGTGGCAGAAAGTTCTGGAATCTGAGAGGAGCCACGAATTTCCTTCCACCCAGCGTTCCCCCACGTCTCCCGATAAAAATGATACCTCACTTGTGTGGGTAGGCCTAGCGCCCGCGACAGGAAACGCCCCAAAGCGCAACGTGGACACAGCCAAATTGGTGAAGGAAAACAGAGGTGTTTTTTGCAAAGTGCCTACCTGTAGATTTTGGCCTGTAGCTCAGCCGCCACCTAGGGAAACCTACCAAACCTGTGCATTTCTGAAAACTAGAGACCTAGGGGAATCCAAGATGGGGTGACTTGTGTGGCTCGGACCAGGTTCTGTTACCCAGAATCCTTTGCAAACCTCAAAATTTGGCTAAAAAAACACATGTTCCTCACATTTCTGTGGCAGAAAGTTCTGGAATCTGAGAGGAGCCACGAATTTCCTTCCACCCAGCGTTCCCGCACGTCTCCCGATAAAAATTATACCTCACTTGTGTGGGTAGGCCTAGCGCCCGCGACAGGAAATGCCCCAAAGCGCAACGTGGACACAGCCAAATTGGTGAAGGAAAACAGATGTGTTTTTTGCAAAGTGCCTACCTGTAGATTTTGGCCTGTAGCTCAGCCGCCACCTAGGGAAACCTACCAAACCTGTGCATTTCTGAAAACTAGAGACCTAGGGGAATCCAAGATGGGGTGACTTGTGTGGCTCGGACCAGGTTCTGTTACCCAGAATCCTTTGCAAACCTCAAAATGTGGCTAAAAAAACACATGTTCCTCACATTTCTGTGGCAGAAAGTTCTGGAATCTGAGAGGAGCCACGAATTTCCTTCCACCCAGCGTTCCCCCACGTCTCCCGATAAAAATGATACCTCACTTGTGTGGGTAGGCCTAGCGCCCGTGACAGGAAACGCCCCAAAGCGCAACGTGGACACAGCCAAATTGGTGAAGGAAAACAGAGGTGTTTTTTGCAAAGTGCCTACCTGTGGATTTTGGCCTGTAGCTCAGCCGCACCTAGGGAAACCTACCAAACCTGTGCATTTCTGAAAACTAGAGACCTAGGGGAATCCAAGATGGGGTGACTTGTGTGGCTCGGACCAGGTTCTGTTACCCAGAATCCTTTGCAAACCTCCAAATGTGGCTAAAAAAACACATGTTCCTCACATTTCTGTGGCAGAAAGTTCTGGAATCTGAGAGGAGCCACGAATTTCCTTCCACCCAGCGTTCCCCCACGTCTCCCGATAAAAATGATACCTCACTTGTGTGGGTAGGCCTAGCGCCCGCGACAGGAAACGCCCCAAAGCGCAACGTGGACACAGCCAAATTGGTGAAGGAAAACAGAGGTGTTTTTTGCAAAGTGCCTACCTGTAGATTTTGGCCTGTAGCTCAGCCGCCACCTAGGGAAACCTACCAAACCTGTGCATTTCTGAAAACTAGAGACCTAGGGGAATCCAAGATGGGGTGACTTGTGTGGCTCGGACCAGGTTCTGTTACCCAGAATCCTTTGCAAACCTCAAAATTTGGCTAAAAATACACATGTTCCTCACATTTCTGTGGCAGAAAGTTCTGGAATCTGAGAGGAGCCACGAATTTCCTTCCACCCAGCGTTCCCCCACGTCTCCCGATAAAAATGATACCTCACTTGTGTGGGTAGGCCTAGCGCCCGCGACAGGAAACACCCCAAAGCGTACCGTGGACACAGCCAAATTGGTGAAGGAAAACAGAGGTGTTTTTTGCAAAGTGCCTACCTGTAGATTTTGGCCTGTAGCTCAGCCGCCACCTAGGGAAACCTACCAAACCTGTGCATTTCTGAAAACTAGAGACCTAGGGGAATCCAAGATGGGGAGACTTGTGTCGCTCGGACCAGGTTCTGTTACCCAGAATCCTTTGCAAACCTCCAAATTTGGCTAAAAAAACACGTTCCTCACATTTCTGTGGCAGAAAGTTCTGGAATCTGAGAGGAGCCACGAATTTCCTTCCACCCAGCGTTCCCCCACGTCTCCCGATAAAAATGATACCTCACTTGTGTGGGTAGGCCTAGCGCCCGCGACAGGAAACGCCCCAAAGCGCAACGTGGACACAGCCAAATTGGTGAAGGAAAACAGAGGTGTTTTTTGCAAAGTGCCTACCTGTAGATTTTGGCCTGTAGCTCAGCCGCCACCTAGGGAAACCTACCAAACCTGTGCATTTCTGAAAACTAGAGACCTAGGGGAATCCAAGATGGGATGACTTGTGTGGCTCGGACCAGGTTCTGTTACCCAGAATCCTTTGGAAACCTCAAAATTTGGCTAAAAAAACACATGTTCCTCACATTTCTGTGGCAGAAAGTTCTGGAATCTGAGAGGAGCCACGAATTTCCTTCCACCCAGCGTTCCCCCACTTCTCCTGATAAAAATGATACCTCACTTGTGTGGGTAGGCCTAGCGCCCGTGACAGGAAATGCCCCAAAGCGCAACGTGGACACAGCCAAATTGGTGAAGGAAAACAGATGTGTTTTTTGCAAAGTGCCTACCTGTAGATTTTGGCCTGTAGCACAGCAGCCACCTAGGGAAACCTACCAAACCTGTGCATTTCTGAAAACTAGAGACCTAGGGGAATCCAAGATGGGGTGACTTGTGTGGCTCGGACCAGGTTCTGTTACCCAGAATCCTTTGCAAACCTCAAAATTTGGCTAAAAAAACACATGTTCCTCACATTTCTGTGGCAGAAAGTTCTGGAATCTGAGAGGAGCCACGAATTTCCTTCCACCCAGCGTTCCCCCACGTCTCCCGATAAAAATGATACCTCACTTGTGTGGGTAGGCCTAGCGCCCGCGACAGAAAACGCCCCAAAGCGCAACGTGGACACAGCCAAATTGGTGAAGGAAAACAGAGGTGTTTTTTGCAAAGTGCCTACCTGTAGATTTTGGCCTGTAGCTCAGCCGCCACCTAGGGAAACCTACCAAACCCGTGCATTTCTGAAAACTAGAGACCTAGGGGAATCCAAGATGGGGTGACTTGTGTGGCTCGGACCAGGTTCTGTTACCCAGAATCCTTTGCAAACCTCAAAATTTGGCTAAAAATACACATGTTCCTCACATTTCTGTGGCAGAAAGTTCCGGAATCTGAGAGGAGCCACGAATTTCCTTCCACCCAGCGTTCCCCCACGTCTCCCGATAAAAATGATACCTCACTTGTGTGGGTAGGCCTAGCGCCCGCGACAGGAAACGCCCCAAAGCGCAACGTGGACACAGCCAAATTGGTGAAGGAAAACAGAGGTGTTTTTTGCAAAGTGCCTACCTGTAGATTTTGGCCTGTAGCTCAGCCGCCACCTAGGGAAACCTACCAAACCTGTGCATTTCTGAAAACTAGAGACCTAGGGGAATCCAAGATGGGGTGACTTGTGTGGCTCGGACCAGGTTCTGTTACCCAGAATCCTTTGCAAACCTCCAAATGTGGCTAAAAAAACACATGTTCCTCACATTTCTGTGGCAGAAAGTTCTGGAATCTGAGAGGAGCCACGAATTTCCTTCCACCCAGCGTTCCCCCACGTCTCCCGATAAAAATGATACCTCACTTGTGTGGGTAGGCCTAGCGCCCGCGACAGAAAACGCCCCAAAGCGCAACGTGGACACAGCCAAATTGGTGAAGGAAAACAGTGGTGTTTTTTGCAAAGTGCCTACCTGTAGATTTTGGCCTGTAGCTCAGCCGCCACCTAGGGAAACCTACCAAACCTGTGCATTTATGAAAACAAGAGACCTAGGGCAATCCAAGATGGAGTGACTTGTGTGGCTCGGACCAGGTTCTGTTACCCAGAATCCTTTGCAAACCTCAAAATTTGACTAAAAAAACACATGTTCCTCACATTTCTGTGGCAGAAAGTTCTGGAATCTGAGAGGAGCCACGAATTTCCTTCCACCCAGCGTTCCCCCACGTCTCCCGATAAAAATGATACCTCACTTGTGTGGGTAGGCCTAGCGCCCGCGACAGGAAACGCCCCAAAGCGCAACGTGGACACAGCCAAATTGGTGAAGGAAAACAGAGGTGTTTTTTGCAAAGTGCCTACCTGTAGATTTTGGCCTGTAGCTCAGCCGCCACCTAGGGAAACCTACCAAACCTGTGCATTTCTGAAAACTAGAGACCTAGGGGAATCCAAGATGGGGTGACTTGTGTGGCTCGGACCAGGTTCTGTTACCCAGAATCCTTTGCAAACCTCAAAATTTGGCTAAAAAAACACATGTTCCTCACATTTCTGTGGCAGAAAGTTCTGGAATCTGAGAGGAGCCACGAATTTCCTTCCACCCAGCGTTCCCGCACGTCTCCCGATAAAAATTATACCTCACTTGTGTGGGTAGGCCTAGCGCCCGCGACAGGAAATGCCCCAAAGCGCAACGTGGACACAGCCAAATTGGTGAAGGAAAACAGATGTGTTTTTTGCAAAGTGCCTACCTGTAGATTTTGGCCTGTAGCTCAGCCGCCACCTAGGGAAACCTACCAAACCTGTGCATTTCTGAAAACTAGAGACCTAGGGGAATCCAAAATGGGGTGACTTGTGTGGCTCGGACCAGGTTCTGTTACCCAGAATCCTTTGCAAACCTCAAAATGTGGCTAAAAAAACACATGTTCCTCACATTTCTGTGGCAGAAAGTTCTGGAATCTGAGAGGAGCCACGAATTTCCTTCCACCCAGCGTTCCCCCACGTCTCCCGATAAAAATGATACCTCACTTGTGTGGGTAGGCCTAGCGCCCGTGACAGGAAACGCCCCAAAGCGCAACGTGGACACAGCCAAATTGGTGAAGGAAAACAGAGGTGTTTTTTGCAAAGTGCCTACCTGTGGATTTTGGCCTGTAGCTCAGCCGCACCTAGGGAAACCTACCAAACCTGTGCATTTCTGAAAACTAGAGACCTAGGGGAATCCAAGATGGGGTGACTTGTGTGGCTCGGACCAGGTTCTGTTACCCAGAATCCTTTGCAAACCTCCAAATGTGGCTAAAAAAACACATGTTCCTCACATTTCTGTGGCAGAAAGTTCTGGAATCTGAGAGGAGCCACGAATTTCCTTCCACCCAGCGTTCCCCCACGTCTCCCGATAAAAATGATACCTCACTTGTGTGGGTAGGCCTAGCGCCCGCGACAGGAAACGCCCCAAAGCGCAACGTGGACACAGCCAAATTGGTGAAGGAAAACAGAGGTGTTTTTTGCAAAGTGCCTACCTGTAGATTTTGGCCTGTAGCTCAGCCGCCACCTAGGGAAACCTACCAAACCTGTGCATTTCTGAAAACTAGAGACCTAGGGGAATCCAAGATGGGGTGACTTGTGTGGCTCGGACCAGGTTCTGTTACCCAGAATCCTTTGCAAACCTCAAAATTTGGCTAAAAATACACATGTTCCTCACATTTCTGTGGCAGAAAGTTCTGGAATCTGAGAGGAGCCACGAATTTCCTTCCACCCAGCGTTCCCCCACGTCTCCCGATAAAAATGATACCTCACTTGTGTGGGTAGGCCTAGCGCCCGCGACAGGAAACACCCCAAAGCGTACCGTGGACACAGCCAAATTGGTGAAGGAAAACAGAGGTGTTTTTTGCAAAGTGCCTACCTGTAGATTTTGGCCTGTAGCTCAGCCGCCACCTAGGGAAACCTACCAAACCTGTGCATTTCTGAAAACTAGAGACCTAGGGGAATCCAAGATGGGGTGACTTGTGTCGCTCGGACCAGGTTCTGTTACCCAGAATCCTTTGCAAACCTCCAAATTTTGCTAAAAAAACACGTTCCTCACATTTCTGTGGCAGAAAGTTCTGGAATCTGAGAGGAGCCACGAATTTCCTTCCACCCAGCGTTCCCCCACGTCTCCCGATAAAAATGATACCTCACTTGTGTGGGTAGGCCTAGCGCCCGCGACAGGAAACGCCCCAAAGCGCAACGTGGACACAGCCAAATTGGTGAAGGAAAACAGAGGTGTTTTTTGCAAAGTGCCTACCTGTAGATTTTGGCCTGTAGCTCAGCCGCCACCTAGGGAAACCTACCAAACCTGTGCATTTCTGAAAACTAGAGACCTAGGGGAATCCAAGATGGGGTGACTTGTGTGGCTCGGACCAGGTTCTGTTACCCAGAATCCTTTGCAAACCTCAAAATTTGGCTAAAAATACACATGTTCCTCACATTTCTGTGGCAGAAAGTTCTGGAATCTGAGAGGAGCCACGAATTGCCTTCCACCCAGCGTTCCCCCACGTCTCCCGATAAAAATGATACCTCACTTGTGTGGGTAGGCCTAGCGCCCGCGACAGGAAACACCCCAAAGCGCAACGTGGACACAGCCAAATTGGTGAAGGAAAACAGAGGTGTTTTTTGCAAAGTGCCTACCTGTAGATTTTGGCCTGTAGCTCAGCCGCCACCTAGGGAAACCTACCAAACCTGTGCATTTATGAAAACAAGAGACCTAGGGGAATCCAAGATGGGGTGACTTGTGTGGCTCGGACCAGGTTCTGTTACCCAGAATCCTTTGCAAACCTCAAAATTTGGCTAAAAAAACACATGTTCCTCACATTTCTGTGGCAGAAAGTTCTGGAATCTGAGAGGAGCCACGAATTTCCTTCCACCCAGCGTTCCCCCACGTCTCCCGATAAAAATTATACCTCACTTGTGTGGGTAGGCCTAGCGCCCGCGACAGAAAACGCCCCAAAGCGCAACGTGGACACAGCCAAATTGGTGAAGGAAAACAGAGGTGTTTTTTGCAAAGTGCCTACCTGTAGATTTTGGCCTGTAGCTCAGCCGCCACCTAGGGAAACCTACCAAACCTGTGCATTTCTGAAAACTAGAGACCTAGGGGAATCCAAGATGGGGTGACTTGTGTGGCTCGGACCAGGTTCTGTTACCCAGAATCCTTTGCAAACCTCAAAATTTGGCTAAAAAAACACATGTTCCTCACATTTCTGTGGCAGAAAGTTCTGGAATCTGAGAGGAGCCACGAATTTCCTTCCACCCAGCGTTCCCCCACGTCTCCCGATAAAAATGATACCTCACTTGTGTGGGTAGGCCTAGCGCCCGCGACAGGAAATGCCCCAAAGCGCAACGTGGACACAGCCAAATTGGTGAAGGAAAACAAATGTGTTTTTTGCAAAGTGCCTACCTGTAGATTTTGGCCTGTAGCTCAGCCGCCACCTAGGGAAACCTACCAAACCTGTGCATTTCTGAAAACTAGAGACCTAGGGGAATCCAAGATGGGGTGACTTGTGTGGCTCGGACCAGGTTCTGTTACCCAGAATCCTTTGCAAACCTCAAAATTTGGCTAAAAAAACACATGTTCCTCACATTTCTGTGGCAGAAAGTTCTGGAATCTGAGAGGAGCCATGAATTTCCTTCCACCCAGCGTTCCCCCACGTCTCCTGATAAAAATGATACCTCACTTGTGTGGGTAGGCCTGGCGCCCGCGACAGGAAACGCCCCAAAGCGCAACGTGGACACAGCCAAATTGGTGAAGGAAAACAGAGGTGTTTTTTGCAAAGTGCCTACCTGTAGATTTTGGCCTGTAGCTCAGCCGCCACCTAGGGAAACCTACCAAACCTGTTCATTTCTGAAAACTAGAGACCTAGGGGAATCCAAGATGGGGTGACTTGTGTGGCTCGGACCAGGTTCTGTTACCCAGAATCCTTTGGAAACCTCAACATTTGGCTAAAAAAACACATGTTCCTCACATTTCTGTGGCAGAAAGTTCTGGAATCTGAGAGGAGCCACGAATTTCCTTCCACCCAGCGTTCCCCCACTTCTCCTGATAAAAATGATACCTCACTTGTGTGGGTAGGCCTAGCGCCCGTGACAGGAAATGCCCCAAAGCGCAACGTGGACACAGCCAAATTGGTGAAGGAAAACAGATGTGTTTTTTGCAAAGTGCCTACCTGTAGATTTTGGCCTGTAGCACAGCAGCCACCTAGGGAAACCTACCAAACCTGTGCATTTCTGAAAACTAGAGACCTAGGGGAATCCAAGATGGGGTGACTTGTGTGGCTCGGACCAGGTTCTGTTACCCAGAATCCTTTGCAAACCTCAAAATTTGGCTAAAAAAACACATGTTCCTCACATTTCTGTGGCAGAAAGTTCTGGAATCTGAGAGGAACCACGAATTTCCTTCCACCCAGCGTTCCCCCACGTCTCCCGATAAAAATGATACCTCACTTGTGTGGGTAGGCCTAGCGCCCGCGACAGAAAACGCCCCAAAGCGCAACGTGGACACAGCCAAATTGGTGAAGGAAAACAGAGGTGTTTTTTGCAAAGTGCCTACCTGTAGATTTTGGCCTGTAGCTCAGCCGCCACCTAGGGAAACCTACCAAACCTGTGCATTTCTGAAAACTAGAGACCTAGGGGAATCCAAGATGGGGTGACTTGTGTGGCTCGGACCAGGTTCTGTTACCCAGAATCCTTTGCAAACCTCCAAATGTGGCTAAAAAAACACATGTTCCTCACATTTCTGTGGCAGAAAGTTCTGGAATCTGAGAGGAGCCACGAATTTCCTTCCACCCAGCGTTCCCCCACGTCTCCCGATAAAAATGATACCTCACTTGTGTGGGTAGGCCTAGCGCCCGCGACAGGAAACGCCCCAAAGCGCAACGTGGACACAGCCAAATTGGTGAAGGAAAACAGAGGTGTTTTTTGCAAAGTGCCTACCTGTAGATTTTGGCCTGTAGCTCAGCCGCCACGTAGGGAAACCTACCAAACCTGTGCATTTCTGAAAACTAGAGACCTAGGGGAATCCAAGATGGGGTGACTTGTGTGGCTCGGACCAGGTTCTGTTACCCAGAATCCTTTGCAAACCTCAAAATTTGGCTAAAAATACACATGTTCCTCACATTTCTGTGGCAGAAAGTTCTGGAATCTGAGAGGAGCCACGAATTTCCTTCCACCCAGCGTTCCCCCACGTCTCCCGATAAAAATGATACCTCACTTGTGTGGGTAGGCCTAGCGCCCGCAAAAGGAAACGCCCCAAAGCGCAACGTGGACACAGCCAAATTGGTGAAGGAAAACAGAGGTGTTTTTTGCAAAGTGCCTACCTGTAGATTTTGGCCTGTAGCTCAGCCGCCACGTAGGGAAACCTACCAAACCTGTGCATTTCTGAAAACTAGAGACCTAGGGGAATCCAAGATGGGGTGACTTGTGTGGCTCGGACTAGGTTCTGTTACCCAGAATCCTTTGCAAACCTCCAAATGTGGCTAAAAAAACACATGTTCCTCACATTTCTGTGGCAGAAAGTTCTGGAATCTGAGAGGAGCCACGAATTTCCTTCCACCCAGCGTTCCCCCACGTCTCCCGATAAAAATGATACCTCACTTGTGTGGGTAGGCCTGGCGCCCGCGACAGGAAACGCCCCAAAGCGCAACGTGGACACAGCCAAATTGGTGAAGGAAAACAGAGGTGTTTTTTGCAAAGTGCCTACCTGTAGATTTTGGCCTGTAGCTCAGCCGCCACCTAGGGAAACCTACCAAACCTGTGCATTTCTGAAAACTAGAGACGTAGGGGAATCCAAGATGGGGTGACTTGTGTGGCTCGGACCAGGTTCTGTTACCCAGAATCCTTTGCAAACCTCAAAATTTGGCTAAAAAAACACATGTTCCTCACATTTCTGTGGCAGAAAGTTCTGGAATCTGAGAGGAGCCACGAATTTCCTTCCACCCAGCGTTCCCCCACGTCTCCCGATAAAAATTATACCTCACTTGTGTGGGTAGGCCTGGCGCCCGAGACAGGAAACGCCCCAAAGCGCAACGTGGACACAGACAAATTGGTGAAGGAAAACAGAGGTGTTTTTTGCAAAGTGCCTACCTGTAGATTTTGGCCTGTAGCTCAGCCGCCACCTAGGGAAACCTACCAAACCTGTGCATTTCTGAAAACTAGAGACCTAGGGGAATCCAAGATGGGGTGACTTGTGTGGCTCGGACCAGGTTCTGTTACCCAGAATCCTTTGCAAACCTCAAAATTTGGCTAAAAAAACACATGTTCCTCACATTTCTGTGGCAGAAAGTTCTGGAATCAGAGAGGAGCCACGAATTTCCTTCCACCCAGCGTTCCCCCACGTCTCCCGATAAAAATGATACCTCACTTGTGTGGGTAGGCCTAGCGCCCGCGACAGGAAACGCCCCAAAGCGCAACGTGGACACAGCCAAATTGGTGAAGGAAAACAGAGGTGTTTTTTGCAAAGTGCCTACCTGTAGATTTTGGCCTGTAGCTCAGCCGCACCTATTGAAACCTACCAAACCTGTGCATTTCTGAAAACTAGAGACCTAGGGGAATCCAAGATGGGTGACTTGTGTGGCTCGGACCAGGTTCTGTTACCCAGAATCCTTTGCAAACCTCCAAATGTGGCTAAAAAAACACATGTTCCTCACATTTCTGTGGCAGAAAGTTCTGGAATCTGAGAGGAGCCACGAATTTCCTTCCACCCAGCGTTCCCCCTCGTCTCCCGATAAAAATGATACCTCACTTGTGTGGGTAGGCCTAGCGCCCGCGACAGGAAACGCCCCAAAGCGCAACGTGGACACAGCCAAATTGGTGAAGGAAAACAGAGGTGTTTTTTGCAAAGTGCCTACCTGTAGATTTTGGCCTGTAGCTCAGCCGCCACCTAGGGAAACCTACCAAACCTGTGCATTTATGAAAACAAGAGACCTAGGGGAATCCAAGATGGGGTGACTTGTGTGGCTCGGACCAGGTTCTGTTACCCAGAATCCTTTGCAAACCTCAAAATTTGGGGAAAAAAACACATGTTCCTCACATTTCTGTGGCAGAAAGTTCTGATATCTGAGAGGAGCCACGAATTTCCTTCCACCCAGCGTTCCCCCACGTCTCCCGATGAAAATTATACCTCACTTGTGTGGGTAGGCCTGGCGCCCGCGACAGGAAATGCCCCAAAGCGCAACGTGGACACAGCCAAATTGGTGAAGGAAAACAGATGTGTTTTTTGCAAAGTGCCTACCTGTAGATTTTGGCCTGTAGCACAGCCGCCACCTAGGGAAACCTACCAAACCTGTGCATTTCTGAAAACTAGAGACCTAGGGGAATCCAAGATGGGGTGACTTGTGTGGCTCGGACCAGGTTCTGTTACCCAGAATCCTTTGCAAACCTCCAAATGTGGCTAAAAAAACACATGTTCCTCACATTTCTGTGGCAGAAAGTTCTGGAATCTGAGAGGAGCCACGAATTTCCTTCCACCCAGCGTTCCCCCACGTCTCCCGATAAAAATGATACCTCACTTGTGTGGGTAGGCCTAGCGCCCGCGACAGGAAACGCCCCAAAGCGCAACGTGGACACAGCCAAATTGGTGAAGGAAAACAGAGGTGTTTTTTGCAAAGTGCCTACCTGTAGATTTTGGCCTGTAGCTCAGCCGCCACCTAGGGAAACCTACCAAACCTGTGCATTTCTGAAAACTAGAGACCTAGGGGAATCCAAGATGGGGTGACTTGTGTGGCTCGGACCAGGTTCTGTTACCCAGAATCCTTTGCAAACCTCAAAATTTGGCTAAAAATACACATGTTCCTCACATTTCTGTGGCAGAAAGTTCTGGAATCTGAGAGGAGCCACGAATTTCCTTCCACCCAGCGTTCCCCCACGTCTCCCGATAAAAATGATACCTCACTTGTGTGGGTAGGCCTAGCGCCCGCGACAGGAAACACCCCAAAGCGTACCGTGGACACAGCCAAATTGGTGAAGGAAAACAGAGGTGTTTTTTGCAAAGTGCCTACCTGTAGATTTTGGCCTGTAGCTCAGCCGCCACCTAGGGAAACCTACCAAACCTGTGCATTTCTGAAAACTAGAGACCTAGGGGAATCCAAGATGGGGTGACTTGTGTCGCTCGGACCAGGTTCTGTTACCCAGAATCCTTTGCAAACCTCCAAATTTGGCTAAAAAAACACGTTCCTCACATTTCTGTGGCAGAAAGTTCTGGAATCTGAGAGGAGCCACGAATTTCCTTCCACCCAGCGTTCCCCCACGTCTCCCGATAAAAATGATACCTCACTTGTGTGGGTAGGCCTAGCGCCCGCGACAGGAAACGCCCCAAAGCGCAACGTGGACACAGCCAAATTGGTGAAGGAAAACAGAGGTGTTTTTTGCAAAGTGCCTACCTGTAGATTTTGGCCTGTAGCTCAGCCGCCACCTAGGGAAACCTACCAAACCTGTGCATTTCTGAAAACTAGAGACCTAGGGGAATCCAAGATGGGGTGACTTGTGTGGCTCGGACCAGGTTCTGTTACCCAGAATCCTTTGCAAACCTCAAAATTTGGCTAAAAATACACATGTTCCTCACATTTCTGTGGCAGAAAGTTCTGGAATCTGAGAGGAGCCACGAATTGCCTTCCACCCAGCGTTCCCCCACGTCTCCCGATAAAAATGATACCTCACTTGTGTGGGTAGGCCTAGCGCCCGCGACAGGAAACACCCCAAAGCGCAACGTGGACACAGCCAAATTGGTGAAGGAAAACAGAGGTGTTTTTTGCAAAGTGCCTACCTGTAGATTTTGGCCTGTAGCTCAGCCGCCACCTAGGGAAACCTACCAAACCTGTGCATTTATGAAAACAAGAGACCTAGGGGAATCCAAGATGGGGTGACTTGTGTGGCTCGGACCAGGTTCTGTTACCCAGAATCCTTTGCAAACCTCAAAATTTGGCTAAAAAAACACATGTTCCTCACATTTCTGTGGCAGAAAGTTCTGGAATCTGAGAGGAGCCACGAATTTCCTTCCACCCAGCGTTCCCCCACGTCTCCCGATAAAAATTATACCTCACTTGTGTGGGTAGGCCTAGCGCCCGCGACAGAAAACGCCCCAAAGCGCAACGTGGACACAGCCAAATTGGTGAAGGAAAACAGAGGTGTTTTTTGCAAAGTGCCTACCTGTAGATTTTGGCCTGTAGCTCAGCCGCCACCTAGGGAAACCTACCAAACCTGTGCATTTCTGAAAACTAGAGACCTAGGGGAATCCAAGATGGGGTGACTTGTGTGGCTCGGACCAGGTTCTGTTACCCAGAATCCTTTGCAAACCTCAAAATTTGGCTAAAAAAACACATGTTCCTCACATTTCTGTGGCAGAAAGTTCTGGAATCTGAGAGGAGCCACGAATTTCCTTCCACCCAGCGTTCCCCCACGTCTCCCGATAAAAATGATACCTCACTTGTGTGGGTAGGCCTAGCGCCCGCGACAGGAAATGCCCCAAAGCGCAACGTGGACACAGCCAAATTGGTGAAGGAAAACAAATGTGTTTTTTGCAAAGTGCCTACCTGTAGATTTTGGCCTGTAGCTCAGCCGCCACCTAGGGAAACCTACCAAACCTGTGCATTTCTGAAAACTAGAGACCTAGGGGAATCCAAGATGGGGTGACTTGTGTGGCTCGGACCAGGTTCTGTTACCCAGAATCCTTTGCAAACCTCAAAATTTGGCTAAAAAAACACATGTTCCTCACATTTCTGTGGCAGAAAGTTCTGGAATCTGAGAGGAGCCATGAATTTCCTTCCACCCAGCGTTCCCCCACGTCTCCTGATAAAAATGATACCTCACTTGTGTGGGTAGGCCTGGCGCCCGCGACAGGAAACGCCCCAAAGCGCAACGTGGACACAGCCAAATTGGTGAAGGAAAACAGAGGTGTTTTTTGCAAAGTGCCTACCTGTAGATTTTGGCCTGTAGCTCAGCCGCCACCTAGGGAAACCTACCAAACCTGTTCATTTCTGAAAACTAGAGACCTAGGGGAATCCAAGATGGGGTGACTTGTGTGGCTCGGACCAGGTTCTGTTACCCAGAATCCTTTGGAAACCTCAACATTTGGCTAAAAAAACACATGTTCCTCACATTTCTGTGGCAGAAAGTTCTGGAATCTGAGAGGAGCCACGAATTTCCTTCCACCCAGCGTTCCCCCACTTCTCCTGATAAAAATGATACCTCACTTGTGTGGGTAGGCCTAGCGCCCGTGACAGGAAATGCCCCAAAGCGCAACGTGGACACAGCCAAATTGGTGAAGGAAAACAGATGTGTTTTTTGCAAAGTGCCTACCTGTAGATTTTGGCCTGTAGCACAGCAGCCACCTAGGGAAACCTACCAAACCTGTGCATTTCTGAAAACTAGAGACCTAGGGGAATCCAAGATGGGGTGACTTGTGTGGCTCGGACCAGGTTCTGTTACCCAGAATCCTTTGCAAACCTCAAAATTTGGCTAAAAAAACACATGTTCCTCACATTTCTGTGGCAGAAAGTTCTGGAATCTGAGAGGAACCACGAATTTCCTTCCACCCAGCGTTCCCCCACGTCTCCCGATAAAAATGATACCTCACTTGTGTGGGTAGGCCTAGCGCCCGCGACAGAAAACGCCCCAAAGCGCAACGTGGACACAGCCAAATTGGTGAAGGAAAACAGAGGTGTTTTTTGCAAAGTGCCTACCTGTAGATTTTGGCCTGTAGCTCAGCCGCCACCTAGGGAAACCTACCAAACCTGTGCATTTCTGAAAACTAGAGACCTAGGGGAATCCAAGATGGGGTGACTTGTGTGGCTCGGACCAGGTTCTGTTACCCAGAATCCTTTGCAAACCTCCAAATGTGGCTAAAAAAACACATGTTCCTCACATTTCTGTGGCAGAAAGTTCTGGAATCTGAGAGGAGCCACGAATTTCCTTCCACCCAGCGTTCCCCCACGTCTCCCGATAAAAATGATACCTCACTTGTGTGGGTAGGCCTAGCGCCCGCGACAGGAAACGCCCCAAAGCGCAACGTGGACACAGCCAAATTGGTGAAGGAAAACAGAGGTGTTTTTTGCAAAGTGCCTACCTGTAGATTTTGGCCTGTAGCTCAGCCGCCACGTAGGGAAACCTACCAAACCTGTGCATTTCTGAAAACTAGAGACCTAGGGGAATCCAAGATGGGGTGACTTGTGTGGCTCGGACCAGGTTCTGTTACCCAGAATCCTTTGCAAACCTCAAAATTTGGCTAAAAATACACATGTTCCTCACATTTCTGTGGCAGAAAGTTCTGGAATCTGAGAGGAGCCACGAATTTCCTTCCACCCAGCGTTCCCCCACGTCTCCCGATAAAAATGATACCTCACTTGTGTGGGTAGGCCTAGCGCCCGCAAAAGGAAACGCCCCAAAGCGCAACGTGGACACAGCCAAATTGGTGAAGGAAAACAGAGGTGTTTTTTGCAAAGTGCCTACCTGTAGATTTTGGCCTGTAGCTCAGCCGCCACGTAGGGAAACCTACCAAACCTGTGCATTTCTGAAAACTAGAGACCTAGGGGAATCCAAGATGGGGTGACTTGTGTGGCTCGGACTAGGTTCTGTTACCCAGAATCCTTTGCAAACCTCCAAATGTGGCTAAAAAAACACATGTTCCTCACATTTCTGTGGCAGAAAGTTCTGGAATCTGAGAGGAGCCACGAATTTCCTTCCACCCAGCGTTCCCCCACGTCTCCCGATAAAAATGATACCTCACTTGTGTGGGTAGGCCTGGCGCCCGCGACAGGAAACGCCCCAAAGCGCAACGTGGACACAGCCAAATTGGTGAAGGAAAACAGAGGTGTTTTTTGCAAAGTGCCTACCTGTAGATTTTGGCCTGTAGCTCAGCCGCCACCTAGGGAAACCTACCAAACCTGTGCATTTCTGAAAACTAGAGACGTAGGGGAATCCAAGATGGGGTGACTTGTGTGGCTCGGACCAGGTTCTGTTACCCAGAATCCTTTGCAAACCTCAAAATTTGGCTAAAAAAACACATGTTCCTCACATTTCTGTGGCAGAAAGTTCTGGAATCTGAGAGGAGCCACGAATTTCCTTCCACCCAGCGTTCCCCCACGTCTCCCGATAAAAATTATACCTCACTTGTGTGGGTAGGCCTGGCGCCCGAGACAGGAAACGCCCCAAAGCGCAACGTGGACACAGACAAATTGGTGAAGGAAAACAGAGGTGTTTTTTGCAAAGTGCCTACCTGTAGATTTTGGCCTGTAGCTCAGCCGCCACCTAGGGAAACCTACCAAACCTGTGCATTTCTGAAAACTAGAGACCTAGGGGAATCCAAGATGGGGTGACTTGTGTGGCTCGGACCAGGTTCTGTTACCCAGAATCCTTTGCAAACCTCAAAATTTGGCTAAAAAAACACATGTTCCTCACATTTCTGTGGCAGAAAGTTCTGGAATCAGAGAGGAGCCACGAATTTCCTTCCACCCAGCGTTCCCCCACGTCTCCCGATAAAAATGATACCTCACTTGTGTGGGTAGGCCTAGCGCCCGCGACAGGAAACGCCCCAAAGCGCAACGTGGACACAGCCAAATTGGTGAAGGAAAACAGAGGTGTTTTTTGCAAAGTGCCTACCTGTAGATTTTGGCCTGTAGCTCAGCCGCACCTATTGAAACCTACCAAACCTGTGCATTTCTGAAAACTAGAGACCTAGGGGAATCCAAGATGGGTGACTTGTGTGGCTCGGACCAGGTTCTGTTACCCAGAATCCTTTGCAAACCTCCAAATGTGGCTAAAAAAACACATGTTCCTCACATTTCTGTGGCAGAAAGTTCTGGAATCTGAGAGGAGCCACGAATTTCCTTCCACCCAGCGTTCCCCCTCATCTCCCGATAAAAATGATACCTCACTTGTGTGGGTAGGCCTAGCGCCCGCGACAGGAAACGCCCCAAAGCGCAACGTGGACACAGCCAAATTGGTGAAGGAAAACAGAGGTGTTTTTTGCAAAGTGCCTACCTGTAGATTTTGGCCTGTAGCTCAGCCGCCACCTAGGGAAACCTACCAAACCTGTGCATTTATGAAAACAAGAGACCTAGGGGAATCCAAGATGGGGTGACTTGTGTGGCTCGGACCAGGTTCTGTTACCCAGAATCCTTTGCAAACCTCAAAATTTGGCTAAAAAAACACATGTTCCTCACATTTCTGTGGCAGAAAGTTCTGATATCTGAGAGGAGCCACGAATTTCCTTCCACCCAGCGTTCCCCCACGTCTCCCGATGAAAATTATACCTCACTTGTGTGGGTAGGCCTGGCGCCCGCGACAGGAAATGCCCCAAAGCGCAACGTGGACACAGCCAAATTGGTGAAGGAAAACAGATGTGTTTTTTGCAAAGTGCCTACCTGTAGATTTTGGCCTGTAGCACAGCCGCCACCTAGGGAAACCTACCAAACCTGTGCATTTCTGAAAACTAGAGACCTAGGGGAATCCAAGATGGGGTGACTTGTGTGGCTCGGACCAGGTTCTGTTACCCAGAATCCTTTGCAAACCTCAAAATTTGGCTAAAAAAACACATGTTCCTCACATTTCTGTGGCAGAAAGTTCTGGAATCTGAGAGGAGCCACGAATTTCCTTCCACCCAGCGTTCCCCCACGTCTCCCGATAAAAATGATACCTCACTTGTGTGGGTAGGCCTGGCGCCCGCGACAGGAAACGCCCCAAAGCGCAACGTGGACACAGCCAAATTGGTGAAGGAAAACAGAGGTGTTTTTTGCAAAGTGCCTACCTGTAGATTTTGGCCTGTAGCTCAGCCGCCACCTAGGGAAACCTACAAAACCTGTGCATTTCTGAAAACTAGAGACCTAGGGGAATCCAAGATGGGGTGACTTGTGTGGCTCGGACCAGGTTCTGTTACCCAGAATCCTTTGCAAACCTCAAAATTTGGCTAAAAAAACACATGTTCCTCACATTTCTGTGGCAGAAAGTTCTGGAATCTGAGAGGAGCCACGAATTTCCTTCCACCCAGCGTTCCCCCACGTCTCCCGATAAAAATGATACCTCACTTGTGTGGGTAGGCCTAGCGCCCGCGACAGGAAATGCCCCAAAGCGCAACGTGGACACAGCCAAATTGGTGAAGGAAAACAAATGTGTTTTTTGCAAAGTGCCTACCTGTAGATTTTGGCCTGTAGCTCAGCCGCCACCTAGGGAAACCTACCAAACCTGTGCATTTCTGAAAACTAGAGACCTAGGGGAATCCAAGATGGGGTGACTTGTGTGGCTCGGACCAGGTTCTGTTACCCAGAATCCTTTGCAAACCTCAAAATTTGGCTAAAAAAACACATGTTCCTCACATTTCTGTGGCAGAAAGTTCTGGAATCTGAGAGGAGCCATGAATTTCCTTCCACCCAGCGTTCCCCCACGTCTCCTGATAAAAATGATACCTCACTTGTGTGGGTAGGCCTGGCGCCCGCGACAGGAAACGCCCCAAAGCGCAACGTGGACACAGCCAAATTGGTGAAGGAAAACAGAGGTGTTTTTTGCAAAGTGCCTACCTGTAGATTTTGGCCTGTAGCTCAGCCGCCACCTAGGGAAACCTACCAAACCTGTTCATTTCTGAAAACTAGAGACCTAGGGGAATCCAAGATGGGGTGACTTGTGTGGCTCGGACCAGGTTCTGTTACCCAGAATCCTTTGGAAACCTCAACATTTGGCTAAAAAAACACATGTTCCTCACATTTCTGTGGCAGAAAGTTCTGGAATCTGAGAGGAGCCACGAATTTCCTTCCACCCAGCGTTCCCCCACTTCTCCTGATAAAAATGATACCTCACTTGTGTGGGTAGGCCTAGCGCCCGTGACAGGAAATGCCCCAAAGCGCAACGTGGACACAGCCAAATTGGTGAAGGAAAACAGATGTGTTTTTTGCAAAGTGCCTACCTGTAGATTTTGGCCTGTAGCACAGCAGCCACCTAGGGAAACCTACCAAACCTGTGCATTTCTGAAAACTAGAGACCTAGGGGAATCCAAGATGGGGTGACTTGTGTGGCTCGGACCAGGTTCTGTTACCCAGAATCCTTTGCAAACCTCAAAATTTGGCTAAAAAAACACATGTTCCTCACATTTCTGTGGCAGAAAGTTCTGGAATCTGAGAGGAGCCACGAATTTCCTTCCACCCAGCGTTCCCCCACGTCTCCCGATAAAAATGATACCTCACTTGTGTGGGTAGGCCTAGCGCCCGCGACAGAAAACGCCCCAAAGCGCAACGTGGACACAGCCAAATTGGTGAAGGAAAACAGAGGTGTTTTTTGCAAAGTGCCTACCTGTAGATTTTGGCCTGTAGCTCAGCCGCCACCTAGGGAAACCTACCAAACCTGTGCATTTCTGAAAACTAGAGACCTAGGGGAATCCAAGATGGGGTGACTTGTGTGGCTCGGACCAGGTTCTGTTACCCAGAATCCTTTGCAAACCTCCAAATGTGGCTAAAAAAACACATGTTCCTCACATTTCTGTGGCAGAAAGTTCTGGAATCTGAGAGGAGCCACGAATTTCCTTCCACCCAGCGTTCCCCCACGTCTCCCGATAAAAATGATACCTCACTTTTGTGGGTAGGCCTAGCGCCCGCGACAGGAAACGCCCCAAAGCGCAACGTGGACACAGCCAAATTGGTGAAGGAAAACAGAGGTGTTTTTTGCAAAGTGCCTACCTGTAGATTTTGGCCTGTAGCTCAGCCGCCACGTAGGGAAACCTACCAAACCTGTGCATTTCTGAAAACTAGAGACCTAGGGGAATCCAAGATGGGGTGACTTGTGTGGCTCGGACCAGGTTCTGTTACCCAGAATCCTTTGCAAACCTCAAAATTTGGCTAAAAATACACATGTTCCTCACATTTCTGTGGCAGAAAGTTCTGGAATCTGAGAGGAGCCACGAATTTCCTTCCACCCAGCGTTCCCCCACGTCTCCCGATAAAAATGATACCTCACTTGTGTGGGTAGGCCTAGCGCCCGCAAAAGGAAATGCCCCAAAGCGCAACGTGGACACAGCCAAATTGGTGAAGGAAAACAGAGGTGTTTTTTGCAAAGTGCCTACCTGTAGATTTTGGCCTGTAGCTCAGCCGCCACGTAGGGAAACCTACCAAACCTGTGCATTTCTGAAAACTAGAGACCTAGGGGAATCCAAGATGGGGTGACTTGTGTGGCTCGGACTAGGTTCTGTTACCCAGAATCCTTTGCAAACCTCCAAATGTGGCTAAAAAAACACATGTTCCTCACATTTCTGTGGCAGAAAGTTCTGGAATCTGAGAGGAGCCACGAATTTCCTTCCACCCAGCGTTCCCCCACGTCTCCCGATAAAAATGATACCTCACTTGTGTGGGTAGGCCTGGCGCCCGCGACAGGAAACGCCCCAAAGCGCAACGTGGACACAGCCAAATTGGTGAAGGAAAACAGAGGTGTTTTTTGCAAAGTGCCTACCTGTAGATTTTGGCCTGTAGCTCAGCCGCCACCTAGGGAAACCTACCAAACCTGTGCATTTCTGAAAACTAGAGACGTAGGGGAATCCAAGATGGGGTGACTTGTGTGGCTCGGACCAGGTTCTGTTACCCAGAATCCTTTGCAAACCTCAAAATTTGGCTAAAAAAACACATGTTCCTCACATTTCTGTGGCAGAAAGTTCTGGAATCTGAGAGGAGCCACGAATTTCCTTCCACCCAGCGTTCCCCCACGTCTCCCGATAAAAATTATACCTCACTTGTGTGGGTAGGCCTGGCGCCCGAGACAGGAAACGCCCCAAAGTGCAACGTGGACACAGACAAATTGGTGAAGGAAAACAGAGGTGTTTTTTGCAAAGTGCCTACCTGTAGATTTTGGCCTGTAGCTCAGCCGCCACCTAGGGAAACCTACCAAACCTGTGCATTTCTGAAAACTAGAGACCTAGGGGAATCCAAGATGGGGTGACTTGTGTGGCTCGGACCAGGTTCTGTTACCCAGAATCCTTTGCAAACCTCAAAATTTGGCTAAAAAAACACATGTTCCTCACATTTCTGTGGCAGAAAGTTCTGGAATCTGAGAGGAGCCACGAATTTCCTTCCACCCAGCGTTCCCCCACGTCTCCCGATAAAAATGATACCTCACTTGTGTGGGTAGGCCTAGCGCCCGCGACAGGAAACGCCCCAAAGCGCAACGTGGACACAGCCAAATTGGTGAAGGAAAACAGAGGTGTTTTTTGCAAAGTGCCTACCTGTAGATTTTGGCCTGTAGCTCAGCCGCACCTATTGAAACCTACCAAACCTGTGCATTTCTGAAAACTAGAGACCTAGGGGAATCCAAGATGGGTGACTTGTGTGGCTCGGACCAGGTTCTGTTACCCAGAATCCTTTGCAAACCTCCAAATGTGGCTAAAAAAACACATGTTCCTCACATTTCTGTGGCAGAAAGTTCTGGAATCTGAGAGGAGCCACGAATTTCCTTCCACCCAGCGTTCCCCCTCGTCTCCCGATAAAAATGATACCTCACTTGTGTGGGTAGGCCTAGCGCCCGCGACAGGAAACGCCCCAAAGCGCAACGTGGACACAGCCAAATTGGTGAAGGAAAACAGAGGTGTTTTTTGCAAAGTGCCTACCTGTAGATTTTGGCCTGTAGCTCAGCCGCCACCTAGGGAAACCTACCAAACCTGTGCATTTATGAAAACAAGAGACCTAGGGGAATCCAAGATGGGGTGACTTGTGTGGCTCGGACCAGGTTCTGTTACCCAGAATCCTTTGCAAACCTCAAAATTTGGCTAAAAAAACACATGTTCCTCACATTTCTGTGGCAGAAAGTTCTGATATCTGAGAGGAGCCACGAATTTCCTTCCACCCAGCGTTCCCCCACGTCTCCCGATAAAAATGATACCTCACTTGTGTGGGTAGGCCTGGCGCCCGCGACAGGAAATGCCCCAAAGCGCAACGTGGACACAGCCAAATTGGTGAAGGAAAACAGATGTGTTTTTTGCAAAGTGCCTACCTGTAGATTTTGGCCTGTAGCACAGCCGCCACCTAGGGAAACCTACCAAACCTGTGCATTTCTGAAAACTAGAGACCTAGGGGAATCCAAGATGGGGTGACTTGTGTGGCTCGGACCAGGTTCTGTTACCCAGAATCCTTTGCAAACCTCAAAATTTGGCTAAAAAAACACATGTTCCTCACATTTCTGTGGCAGAAAGTTCTGGAATCTGAGAGGAGCCACGAATTTCCTTCCACCCAGCGTTCCCCCACGTCTCCCGATAAAAATGATACCTCACTTGTGTGGGTAGGCCTGGCGCCCGCGACAGGAAACGCCCCAAAGCGCAACGTGGACACAGCCAAATTGGTGAAGGAAAACAGAGGTGTTTTTTGCAAAGTGCCTATCTGTAGATTTTGGCCTGTAGCTCAGCCGCCACCTAGGGAAACCTACAAAACCTGTGCATTTCTGAAAACTAGAGACCTAGGGGAATCCAAGATGGGGTGACTTGTGTGGCTCGGACCAGGTTCTGTTACCCAGAATCCTTTGCAAACCTCAAAATTTGGCTAAAAAAACACATGTTCCTCACATTTCTGTGGCAGAAAGTTCTGGAATCTGAGAGGAGCCACGAATTTCCTTCCACCCAGCGTTCCCCCACGTCTCCCGATAAAAATGATACCTCACTTGTGTGGGTAGGCCTAGCGCCCGCGACAGGAAATGCCCCAAAGTGCAACGTGGACACAGCCAAATTGGTGAAGGAAAACAGATGTGTTTTTTGCAAAGTGCCTACCTGTAGATTTTGGCCTGTAGCACAGCCGCCACCTAGGGAAACCTACCAAACCTGTGCATTTCTAAAAACTAGAGACCTAGGGGAATCCAAGATGGGGTGACTTGTGTGGCTCGGACCAGGTTCTGTTACCCAGAATCCTTTGCAAACCTCAAAATTTGGCTAAAAAAACACATGTTCCACATTTCTGTGGCAGAAAGTTCTGATATCTGAGAGGAGCCACGAATTTCCTTCCACCCAGCGTTCCCCCACGTCTCCCGATAAAAATGATACCTCACTTGTGTGGGTAGGCCTGGCGCCCGCGACAGGAAATGCCCCAAAGCGCAACGTGGACACAGCCAAATTGGTGAAGGAAAACAGATGTGTTTTTTGCAAAGTGCCTACCTGTAGATTTTGGCCTGTAGCACAGCCGCCACCTAGGGAAACCTACCAAACCTGTGCATTTCTGAAAACTAGAGACCTAGGGGAATCCAAGATGGGGTGACTTGTGTGGCTCGGACCAGGTTCTGTTACCCAGAATCCTTTGCAAACCTCAAAATTTGGCTAAAAAAACACATGTTCCTCACATTTCTGTGGCAGAAAGTTCTGGAATCTGAGAGGAGCCACGAATTTCCTTCCACCCAGCGTTCCCCCACGTCTCCCGATAAAAATGATACCTCACTTGTGTGGGTAGGCCTGGCGCCCGCGACAGGAAACGCCCCAAAGGGCAACGTGGACACAGCCAAATTGGTGAAGGAAAACAGAGGTGTTTTTTGCAAAGTGCCTACCTGTAGATTTTGGCCTGTAGCTCAGCCGCCACCTAGGGAAACCTACAAAACCTGTGCATTTCTGAAAACTAGAGACCTAGGGGAATCCAAGATGGGGTGACTTGTGTGGCTCGGACCAGGTTCTGTTACCCAGAATCCTTTGCAAACCTCAAAATTTGGCTAAAAAAACACATGTTCCTCACATTTCTGTGGCAGAAAGTTCTGGAATCTGAGAGGAGCCACGAATTTCCTTCCACCCAGCGTTCCCCCACGTCTCCCGATAAAAATGATACCTCACTTGTGTGGGTAGGCCTAGCGCCCGCGACAGGAAATGCCCCAAAGTGCAACGTGGACACAGCCAAATTGGTGAAGGAAAACAGATGTGTTTTTTGCAAAGTGCCTACCTGTAGATTTTGGCCTGTAGCACAGCCGCCACCTAGGGAAACCTACCAAACCTGTGCATTTCTAAAAACTAGAGACCTAGGGGAATCCAAGATGGGGTGACTTGTGTGGCTCGGACCAGGTTCTGTTACCCAGAATCCTTTGCAAACCTCAAAATTTGGGTAAAAAAACACATGTTCCTCACATTTCTGTGGCAGAAAGTTCTGGAATCTGAGAGGAGCCACGAATTTCGTTCCACCCAGCGTTCCCCCACGTCTCCCGATAAAAATGATACCTCACTTGTGTGGGTAGGCCTAGCGCCCGCGACAGGAAACGCCCCAAAGCGCAACGTGGACACAGCCAAATTGGTGAAGGAAAACAGAGGTGTTTTTTGCAAAGTGCCTACCTGTAGATTTTGGCCTGTAGCTCAGCCACCACCTAGGGAAACCTACCAAACCTGTGCATTTCTGAAAACTAGAGACCTAGGGGAATCCAAGATGGGGTGACTTGTGTGGCTCGGACCAGGTTCTGTTACCCAGAATCCTTTGCAAACCTCAAAATTTGGCTAAAAATACACATGTTCCTCACATTTCTGTGGCAGAAAGTTCTGGAATCTGAGAGGAGCCACGAATTTCCTTTCACCCAGCATTCCCCCACGTCTCTCGATAAAAATGATACCTCACTTGTGTGGGTAGGCCTAGCGCCCGCGACAGGAAACGCCCCAAAGCGCAACGTGGACACAGCCAAATTGGTGAAGGAAAACAGAGGTGTTTTTTGCAAAGTGCCTACCTGTAGATTTTGGCCTGTAGCTCAGCCGCCACCTAGGGAAACCTACCAAACCTGTGCATTTCTGAAAACTAGAGACCTAGGGGAATCCAAGATGGGGTGACTTGTGTGGCTCGGACCAGGTTCTGTTACCCAGAATCCTTTGCAAACCTCCAAATGTGGCTAAAAAAACACATGTTCCTCACATTTCTGTGGCAGAAAGTTCTGGAATCTGAGAGGAGCCACGAATTTCCTTCCACCCAGCGTTCCCCCACGTCTCCCGATAAAAATGATACCTCACTTGTGTGGGTAGGCCTAGCGCCCGCGACAGGAAACGCCCCAAAGCGCAACGTGGACACAGCCAAATTGGTGAAGGAAAACAGTGGTGTTTTTTGCAAAGTGCCTACCTGTAGATTTTGGCCTGTAGCTCAGCCGCCACCTAGGGAAACCTACCAAACCTGTGCATTTATGAAAACAAGAGACCTAGGGGAATCCAAGATGGGGTGACTTGTGTGGCTCGGACCAGGTTCTGTTACCCAGAATCCTTTGCAAACCTCAAAATTTGGCTAAAAAAACACATGTTCCTCACATTTCTGTGGCAGAAAGTTCTGGAATCTGAGAGGAGCCACAAATTTCCTTCCACCCAGCGTTCCCCCACGTCTCCCGATAAAAATGATACCTCACTTGTGTGGGTAGGCCTAGCGCCCGCGACAGGAAATGCCCCAAAGCGCAACGTGGACACAGCCAAATTGGTGAAGGAAAACAGAGGTGTTTTTTGCAAAGTGCCTACCTGTAGATTTTGGCCTGTAGCTCAGCCGCCACCTAGGGAAACCTACCAAACCTGTGCATTTCTGAAAACTAGAGACCTAGGGGAATCCAAGATGGGGTGACTTGTGTGGCTCGGACCAGGTTCTGTTACCCAGAATCCTTTGCAAACCTCAATATTTGGCTAAAAAAACACATGTTCCTCACATTTCTGTGGCAGAAAGTTCTGGAATCTGAGAGGAGCCACGAATTTCCTTCCACCCAGCGTTCCCCCACGTCTCCCGATAAAAATGATACCTCACTTGTGTGGGTAGGCCTAGCGCCCGCGACAGGAAATGCCCCAAAGCGCAACGTGGACACAGCCAAATTGGTGAAGGAAAACAGATGTGTTTTTTGCAAAGTGCCTACCTGTAGATTTTGGCCTGTAGCTCAGCCGCCACCTAGGGAAACCTACCAAACCTGTGCATTTCTGAAAACTAGAGACCTAGGGGAATCCAAGATGGGGTGACTTTTGTGGCTAAGACCAGGTTCTGTTACCCAGAATCCTTTGCAAACCTCCAAATGTGGCTAAAAAAACACATGTTCCTCACATTTCTGTGGCAGAAAGTTCTGGAATCTGAGAGGAGCCACGAATTTCCTTCCACCCAGCGTTCCCCCACGTCTCCCGATAAAAATGATACCTCACTTGTGTGGGTAGGCCTAGCGCCCGCGACAGGAAACGCCCCAAAGCGCAACGTGGACACAGCCAAATTGGTGAAGGAAAACAGTGGTGTTTTTTGCAAAGTGCCTACCTGTAGATTTTGGCCTGTAGCTCAGCCGCCAGCTAGGGAAACCTACCAAACCTGTGCATTTATGAAAACTAGAGACCTAGGGGAATCCAAGATGGGGTGACTTGTGTGGCTCGGACCAGGTTCTGTTACCCAGAATCCTTTGCAAACCTCAAAATTTGGCTAAAAAAACACATGTTCCTCACATTTCTGTGGCAGAAAGTTCTGGAATCTGAGAGGAGCCACGAATTTCCTTCCACCCAGCGTTCCCCCACGTCTCCCGATAAAAATGATACCTCACTTGTGTGGGTAGGCCTAGCGCCCGCGACAGGAAATGCCCCAAAGCGCAACGTGGACACAGCCAAATTGGTGAAGGAAAACAGAGGTGTTTTTTGCAAAGTGCCTACCTGTAGATTTTGGCCTGTAGCTCAGCCGCCACCTAGGGAAACCTACCAAACCTGTGCATTTCTGAAAACTCGAGACCTAGGGGAATCCAAGATGGGGTGACTTGTGTGGCTCGGACCAGGTTCTGTTACCCAGAATCCTTTGCAAACCTCAATATTTGGCTAAAAAAACACATGTTCCTCACATTTCTGTGGCAGAAAGTTCTGGAATCTGAGAGGAGCCACGAATTTCCTTCCACCCAGCGTTCCCCCACGTCTCCCGATAAAAATGATACCTCACTTGTGTGGGTAGGCCTAGCGCCCGCGACAGGAAATGCCCCAAAGCGCAACGTGGACACAGCCAAATTGGTGAAGGAAAACAGATGTGTTTTTTGCAAAGTGCCTACCTGTAGATTTTGGCCTGTAGCTCAGCCGCCACCTAGGGAAACCTACCAAACCTGTGCATTTCTGAAAACTAGAGACCTAGGGGAATCCAAGATGGGGTGACTTGTGTGGCTCGGACCAGGTTCTGTTACCCAGAATCCTTTGCAAACCTCCAAATGTGGCTAAAAAAACACATGTTCCTCACATTTCTGTGGCAGAAAGTTCTGGAATCTGAGAGGAGCCACGAATTTCCTTCCACCCAGCGTTCCCCCACGTCTCCCGATAAAAATGATACCTCACTTGTGTGGGTAGGCCTAGCGCCCGCGACAGAAAACGCCCCAAAGCGCAACGTGGACACAGCCAAATTGGTGAAGGAAAACAGAGGTGTTTTTTGCAAAGTGCCTACCTGTAGATTTTGGCCTGTAGCTCAGCCGCCACCTAGGGAAACCTACCAAACCTGTGCATTTCTGAAAACTAGAGACCTAGGGGAATCCAAGATGGGGTGACTTGTGTGGCTCGGACCAGGTTCTGTTACCCAGAATCCTTTGCAAACCTCCAAATGTGGCTAAAAAAACACATGTTCCTCACATTTCTGTGGCAGAAAGTTCTGGAATCTGAGAGGAGCCACGAATTTCCTTCCACCCAGCGTTCCCCCACGTCTCCCGATAAAAATGATACCTCACTTGTGTGGGTAGGCCTAGCGCCCGCGACAGGAAACGCCCCAAAGCGCAACGTGGACACAGCCAAATTGGTGAAGGAAAACAGAGGTGTTTTTTGCAAAGTGCCTACCTGTAGATTTTGGCCTGTAGCTCAGCCGCCACGTAGGGAAACCTACCAAACCTGTGCATTTCTGAAAACTAGAGACCTAGGGGAATCCAAGATGGGGTGACTTGTGTGGCTCGGACCAGGTTCTGTTACCCAGAATCCTTTGCAAACCTCAAAATTTGGCTAAAAATACACATGTTCCTCACATTTCTGTGGCAGAAAGTTCTGGAATCTGAGAGGAGCCACGAATTTCCTTCCACCCAGCGTTCCCCCACGTCTCCCGATAAAAATGATACCTCACTTGTGTGGGTAGGCCTAGCGCCCGCAAAAGGAAACGCCCCAAAGCGCAACGTGGACACAGCCAAATTGGTGAAGGAAAACAGAGGTGTTTTTTGCAAAGTGCCTACCTGTAGATTTTGGCCTGTAGCTCAGCCGCCACGTAGGGAAACCTACCAAACCTGTGCATTTCTGAAAACTAGAGACCTAGGGGAATCCAAGATGGGGTGACTTGTGTGGCTCGGACTAGGTTCTGTTACCCAGAATCCTTTGCAAACCTCCAAATGTGGCTAAAAAAACACATGTTCCTCACATTTCTGTGGCAGAAAGTTCTGGAATCTGAGAGGAGCCACGAATTTCCTTCCACCCAGCGTTCCCCCACGTCTCCCGATAAAAATGATACCTCACTTGTGTGGGTAGGCCTGGCGCCCGCGACAGGAAACGCCCCAAAGCGCAACGTGGACACAGCCAAATTGGTGAAGGAAAACAGAGGTGTTTTTTGCAAAGTGCCTACCTGTAGATTTTGGCCTGTAGCTCAGCCGCCACCTAGGGAAACCTACCAAACCTGTGCATTTCTGAAAACTAGAGACGTAGGGGAATCCAAGATGGGGTGACTTGTGTGGCTCGGACCAGGTTCTGTTACCCAGAATCCTTTGCAAACCTCAAAATTTGGCTAAAAAAACACATGTTCCTCACATTTCTGTGGCAGAAAGTTCTGGAATCTGAGAGGAGCCACGAATTTCCTTCCACCCAGCGTTCCCCCACGTCTCCCGATAAAAATTATACCTCACTTGTGTGGGTAGGCCTGGCGCCCGAGACAGGAAACGCCCCAAAGCGCAACGTGGACACAGACAAATTGGTGAAGGAAAACAGAGGTGTTTTTTGCAAAGTGCCTACCTGTAGATTTTGGCCTGTAGCTCAGCCGCCACCTAGGGAAACCTACCAAACCTGTGCATTTCTGAAAACTAGAGACCTAGGGGAATCCAAGATGGGGTGACTTGTGTGGCTCGGACCAGGTTCTGTTACCCAGAATCCTTTGCAAACCTCAAAATTTGGCTAAAAAAACACATGTTCCTCACATTTCTGTGGCAGAAAGTTCTGGAATCAGAGAGGAGCCACGAATTTCCTTCCACCCAGCGTTCCCCCACGTCTCCCGATAAAAATGATACCTCACTTGTGTGGGTAGGCCTAGCGCCCGCGACAGGAAACGCCCCAAAGCGCAACGTGGACACAGCCAAATTGGTGAAGGAAAACAGAGGTGTTTTTTGCAAAGTGCCTACCTGTAGATTTTGGCCTGTAGCTCAGCCGCACCTATTGAAACCTACCAAACCTGTGCATTTCTGAAAACTAGAGACCTAGGGGAATCCAAGATGGGTGACTTGTGTGGCTCGGACCAGGTTCTGTTACCCAGAATCCTTTGCAAACCTCCAAATGTGGCTAAAAAAACACATGTTCCTCACATTTCTGTGGCAGAAAGTTCTGGAATCTGAGAGGAGCCACGAATTTCCTTCCACCCAGCGTTCCCCCTCGTCTCCCGATAAAAATGATACCTCACTTGTGTGGGTAGGCCTAGCGCCCGCGACAGGAAACGCCCCAAAGCGCAACGTGGACACAGCCAAATTGGTGAAGGAAAACAGAGGTGTTTTTTGCAAAGTGCCTACCTGTAGATTTTGGCCTGTAGCTCAGCCGCCACCTAGGGAAACCTACCAAACCTGTGCATTTATGAAAACAAGAGACCTAGGGGAATCCAAGATGGGGTGACTTGTGTGGCTCGGACCAGGTTCTGTTACCCAGAATCCTTTGCAAACCTCAAAATTTGGCTAAAAAAACACATGTTCCTCACATTTCTGTGGCAGAAAGTTCTGATATCTGAGAGGAGCCACGAATTTCCTTCCACCCAGCGTTCCCCCACGTCTCCCGATGAAAATTATACCTCACTTGTGTGGGTAGGCCTGGCGCCCGCGACAGGAAATGCCCCAAAGCGCAACGTGGACACAGCCAAATTGGTGAAGGAAAACAGATGTGTTTTTTGCAAAGTGCCTACCTGTAGATTTTGGCCTGTAGCACAGCCGCCACCTAGGGAAACCTACCAAACCTGTGCATTTCTGAAAACTAGAGACCTAGGGGAATCCAAGATGGGGTGACTTGTGTGGCTCGGACCAGGTTCTGTTACCCAGAATCCTTTGCAAACCTCAAAATTTGGCTAAAAAAACACATGTTCCTCACATTTCTGTGGCAGAAAGTTCTGGAATCTGAGAGGAGCCACGAATTTCCTTCCACCCAGCGTTCCCCCACGTCTCCCGATAAAAATGATACCTCACTTGTGTGGGTAGGCCTGGCGCCCGCGACAGGAAACGCCCCAAAGCGCAACGTGGACACAGCCAAATTGGTGAAGGAAAACAGAGGTGTTTTTTGCAAAGTGCCTACCTGTAGATTTTGGCCTGTAGCTCAGCCGCCACCTAGGGAAACCTACAAAACCTGTGCATTTCTGAAAACTAGAGACCTAGGGGAATCCAAGATGGGGTGACTTGTGTGGCTCGGACCAGGTTCTGTTACCCAGAATCCTTTGCAAACCTCAAAATTTGGCTAAAAAAACACATGTTCCTCACATTTCTGTGGCAGAAAGTTCTGGAATCTGAGAGGAGCCACGAATTTCCTTCCACCCAGCGTTCCCCCACGTCTCCCGATAAAAATGATACCTCACTTGTGTGGGTAGGCCTAGCGCCCGCGACAGGAAATGCCCCAAAGCGCAACGTGGACACAGCCAAATTGGTGAAGGAAAACAAATGTGTTTTTTGCAAAGTGCCTACCTGTAGATTTTGGCCTGTAGCTCAGCCGCCACCTAGGGAAACCTACCAAACCTGTGCATTTCTGAAAACTAGAGACCTAGGGGAATCCAAGATGGGGTGACTTGTGTGGCTCGGACCAGGTTCTGTTACCCAGAATCCTTTGCAAACCTCAAAATTTGGCTAAAAAAACACATGTTCCTCACATTTCTGTGGCAGAAAGTTCTGGAATCTGAGAGGAGCCATGAATTTCCTTCCACCCAGCGTTCCCCCACGTCTCCTGATAAAAATGATACCTCACTTGTGTGGGTAGGCCTGGCGCCCGCGACAGGAAACGCCCCAAAGCGCAACGTGGACACAGCCAAATTGGTGAAGGAAAACAGAGGTGTTTTTTGCAAAGTGCCTACCTGTAGATTTTGGCCTGTAGCTCAGCCGCCACCTAGGGAAACCTACCAAACCTGTTCATTTCTGAAAACTAGAGACCTAGGGGAATCCAAGATGGGGTGACTTGTGTGGCTCGGACCAGGTTCTGTTACCCAGAATCCTTTGGAAACCTCAACATTTGGCTAAAAAAACACATGTTCCTCACATTTCTGTGGCAGAAAGTTCTGGAATCTGAGAGGAGCCACGAATTTCCTTCCACCCAGCGTTCCCCCACTTCTCCTGATAAAAATGATACCTCACTTGTGTGGGTAGGCCTAGCGCCCGTGACAGGAAATGCCCCAAAGCGCAACGTGGACACAGCCAAATTGGTGAAGGAAAACAGATGTGTTTTTTGCAAAGTGCCTACCTGTAGATTTTGGCCTGTAGCACAGCAGCCACCTAGGGAAACCTACCAAACCTGTGCATTTCTGAAAACTAGAGACCTAGGGGAATCCAAGATGGGGTGACTTGTGTGGCTCGGACCAGGTTCTGTTACCCAGAATCCTTTGCAAACCTCAAAATTTGGCTAAAAAAACACATGTTCCTCACATTTCTGTGGCAGAAAGTTCTGGAATCTGAGAGGAGCCACGAATTTCCTTCCACCCAGCGTTCCCCCACGTCTCCCGATAAAAATGATACCTCACTTGTGTGGGTAGGCCTAGCGCCCGCGCCAGAAAACGCCCCAAAGCGCAACGTGGACACAGCCAAATTGGTGAAGGAAAACAGAGGTGTTTTTTGCAAAGTGCCTACCTGTAGATTTTGGCCTGTAGCTCAGCCGCCACCTAGGGAAACCTACCAAACCTGTGCATTTCTGAAAACTAGAGACCTAGGGGAATCCAAGATGGGGTGACTTGTGTGGCTCGGACCAGGTTCTGTTACCCAGAATCCTTTGCAAACCTCCAAATGTGGCTAAAAAAACACATGTTCCTCACATTTCTGTGGCAGAAAGTTCTGGAATCTGAGAGGAGCCACGAATTTCCTTCCACCCAGCGTTCCCCCACGTCTCCCGATAAAAATGATACCTCACTTTTGTGGGTAGGCCTAGCGCCCGCGACAGGAAACGCCCCAAAGCGCAACGTGGACACAGCCAAATTGGTGAAGGAAAACAGAGGTGTTTTTTGCAAAGTGCCTACCTGTAGATTTTGGCCTGTAGCTCAGCCGCCACGTAGGGAAACCTACCAAACCTGTGCATTTCTGAAAACTAGAGACCTAGGGGAATCCAAGATGGGGTGACTTGTGTGGCTCGGACCAGGTTCTGTTACCCAGAATCCTTTGCAAACCTCAAAATTTGGCTAAAAATACACATGTTCCTCACATTTCTGTGGCAGAAAGTTCTGGAATCTGAGAGGAGCCACGAATTTCCTTCCACCCAGCGTTCCCCCACGTCTCCCGATAAAAATGATACCTCACTTGTGTGGGTAGGCCTAGCGCCCGCAAAAGGAAACGCCCCAAAGCGCAACGTGGACACAGCCAAATTGGTGAAGGAAAACAGAGGTGTTTTTTGCAAAGTGCCTACCTGTAGATTTTGGCCTGTAGCTCAGCCGCCACGTAGGGAAACCTACCAAACCTGTGCATTTCTGAAAACTAGAGACCTAGGGGAATCCAAGATGGGGTGACTTGTGTGGCTCGGACTAGGTTCTGTTACCCAGAATCCTTTGCAAACCTCCAAATGTGGCTAAAAAAACACATGTTCCTCACATTTCTGTGGCAGAAAGTTCTGGAATCTGAGAGGAGCCACGAATTTCCTTCCACCCAGCGTTCCCCCACGTCTCCCGATAAAAATGATACCTCACTTGTGTGGGTAGGCCTGGCGCCCGCGACAGGAAACGCCCCAAAGCGCAACGTGGACACAGCCAAATTGGTGAAGGAAAACAGAGGTGTTTTTTGCAAAGTGCCTACCTGTAGATTTTGGCCTGTAGCTCAGCCGCCACCTAGGGAAACCTACCAAACCTGTGCATTTCTGAAAACTAGAGACGTAGGGGAATCCAAGATGGGGTGACTTGTGTGGCTCGGACCAGGTTCTGTTACCCAGAATCCTTTGCAAACCTCAAAATTTGGCTAAAAAAACACATGTTCCTCACATTTCTGTGGCAGAAAGTTCTGGAATCTGAGAGGAGCCACGAATTTCCTTCCACCCAGCGTTCCCCCACGTCTCCCGATAAAAATTATACCTCACTTGTGTGGGTAGGCCTGGCGCCCGAGACAGGAAACGCCCCAAAGTGCAACGTGGACACAGACAAATTGGTGAAGGAAAACAGAGGTGTTTTTTGCAAAGTGCCTACCTGTAGATTTTGGCCTGTAGCTCAGCCGCCACCTAGGGAAACCTACCAAACCTGTGCATTTCTGAAAACTAGAGACCTAGGGGAATCCAAGATGGGGTGACTTGTGTGGCTCGGACCAGGTTCTGTTACCCAGAATCCTTTGCAAACCTCAAAATTTGGCTAAAAAAACACATGTTCCTCACATTTCTGTGGCAGAAAGTTCTGGAATCTGAGAGGAGCCACGAATTTCCTTCCACCCAGCGTTCCCCCACGTCTCCCGATAAAAATGATACCTCACTTGTGTGGGTAGGCCTAGCGCCCGCGACAGGAAACGCCCCAAAGCGCAACGTGGACACAGCCAAATTGGTGAAGGAAAACAGAGGTGTTTTTTGCAAAGTGCCTACCTGTAGATTTTGGCCTGTAGCTCAGCCGCACCTATTGAAACCTACCAAACCTGTGCATTTCTGAAAACTAGAGACCTAGGGGAATCCAAGATGGGTGACTTGTGTGGCTCGGACCAGGTTCTGTTACCCAGAATCCTTTGCAAACCTCCAAATGTGGCTAAAAAAACACATGTTCCTCACATTTCTGTGGCAGAAAGTTCTGGAATCTGAGAGGAGCCACGAATTTCCTTCCACCCAGCGTTCCCCCTCGTCTCCCGATAAAAATGATACCTCACTTGTGTGGGTAGGCCTAGCGCCCGCGACAGGAAACGCCCCAAAGCGCAACGTGGACACAGCCAAATTGGTGAAGGAAAACAGAGGTGTTTTTTGCAAAGTGCCTACCTGTAGATTTTGGCCTGTAGCTCAGCCGCCACCTAGGGAAACCTACCAAACCTGTGCATTTATGAAAACAAGAGACCTAGGGGAATCCAAGATGGGGTGACTTGTGTGGCTCGGACCAGGTTCTGTTACCCAGAATCCTTTGCAAACCTCAAAATTTGGCTAAAAAAACACATGTTCCTCACATTTCTGTGGCAGAAAGTTCTGATATCTGAGAGGAGCCACGAATTTCCTTCCACCCAGCGTTCCCCCACGTCTCCCGATAAAAATGATACCTCACTTGTGTGGGTAGGCCTGGCGCCCGCGACAGGAAATGCCCCAAAGCGCAACGTGGACACAGCCAAATTGGTGAAGGAAAACAGATGTGTTTTTTGCAAAGTGCCTACCTGTAGATTTTGGCCTGTAGCACAGCCGCCACCTAGGGAAACCTACCAAACCTGTGCATTTCTGAAAACTAGAGACCTAGGGGAATCCAAGATGGGGTGACTTGTGTGGCTCGGACCAGGTTCTGTTACCCAGAATCCTTTGCAAACCTCAAAATTTGGCTAAAAAAACACATGTTCCTCACATTTCTGTGGCAGAAAGTTCTGGAATCTGAGAGGAGCCACGAATTTCCTTCCACCCAGCGTTCCCCCACGTCTCCCGATAAAAATGATACCTCACTTGTGTGGGTAGGCCTGGCGCCCGCGACAGGAAACGCCCCAAAGCGCAACGTGGACACAGCCAAATTGGTGAAGGAAAACAGAGGTGTTTTTTGCAAAGTGCCTATCTGTAGATTTTGGCCTGTAGCTCAGCCGCCACCTAGGGAAACCTACAAAACCTGTGCATTTCTGAAAACTAGAGACCTAGGGGAATCCAAGATGGGGTGACTTGTGTGGCTCGGACCAGGTTCTGTTACCCAGAATCCTTTGCAAACCTCAAAATTTGGCTAAAAAAACACATGTTCCTCACATTTCTGTGGCAGAAAGTTCTGGAATCTGAGAGGAGCCACGAATTTCCTTCCACCCAGCGTTCCCCCACGTCTCCCGATAAAAATGATACCTCACTTGTGTGGGTAGGCCTAGCGCCCGCAACAGGAAATGCCCCAAAGTGCAACGTGGACACAGCCAAATTGGTGAAGGAAAACAGATGTGTTTTTTGCAAAGTGCCTACCTGTAGATTTTGGCCTGTAGCACAGCCGCCACCTAGGGAAACCTACCAAACCTGTGCATTTCTAAAAACTAGAGACCTAGGGGAATCCAAGATGGGGTGACTTGTGTGGCTCGGACCAGGTTCTGTTACCCAGAATCCTTTGCAAACCTCAAAATTTGGCTAAAAAAACACATGTTCCACATTTCTGTGGCAGAAAGTTCTGATATCTGAGAGGAGCCACGAATTTCCTTCCACCCAGCGTTCCCCCACGTCTCCCGATAAAAATGATACCTCACTTGTGTGGGTAGGCCTGGCGCCCGCGACAGGAAATGCCCCAAAGCGCAACGTGGACACAGCCAAATTGGTGAAGGAAAACAGATGTGTTTTTTGCAAAGTGCCTACCTGTAGATTTTGGCCTGTAGCACAGCCGCCACCTAGGGAAACCTACCAAACCTGTGCATTTCTGAAAACTAGAGACCTAGGGGAATCCAAGATGGGGTGACTTGTGTGGCTCGGACCAGGTTCTGTTACCCAGAATCCTTTGCAAACCTCAAAATTTGGCTAAAAAAACACATGTTCCTCACATTTCTGTGGCAGAAAGTTCTGGAATCTGAGAGGAGCCACGAATTTCCTTCCACCCAGCGTTCCCCCACGTCTCCCGATAAAAATGATACCTCACTTGTGTGGGTAGGCCTGGCGCCCGCGACAGGAAACGCCCCAAAGGGCAACGTGGACACAGCCAAATTGGTGAAGGAAAACAGAGGTGTTTTTTGCAAAGTGCCTACCTGTAGATTTTGGCCTGTAGCTCAGCCGCCACCTAGGGAAACCTACAAAACCTGTGCATTTCTGAAAACTAGAGACCTAGGGGAATCCAAGATGGGGTGACTTGTGTGGCTCGGACCAGGTTCTGTTACCCAGAATCCTTTGCAAACCTCAAAATTTGGCTAAAAAAACACATGTTCCTCACATTTCTGTGGCAGAAAGTTCTGGAATCTGAGAGGAGCCACGAATTTCCTTCCACCCAGCGTTCCCCCACGTCTCCCGATAAAAATGATACCTCACTTGTGTGGGTAGGCCTAGCGCCCGCGACAGGAAATGCCCCAAAGTGCAACGTGGACACAGCCAAATTGGTGAAGGAAAACAGATGTGTTTTTTGCAAAGTGCCTACCTGTAGATTTTGGCCTGTAGCACAGCCGCCACCTAGGGAAACCTACCAAACCTGTGCATTTCTAAAAACTAGAGACCTAGGGGAATCCAAGATGGGGTGACTTGTGTGGCTCGGACCAGGTTCTGTTACCCAGAATCCTTTGCAAACCTCAAAATTTGGGTAAAAAAACACATGTTCCTCACATTTCTGTGGCAGAAAGTTCTGGAATCTGAGAGGAGCCACGAATTTCGTTCCACCCAGCGTTCCCCCACGTCTCCCGATAAAAATGATACCTCACTTGTGTGGGTAGGCCTAGCGCCCGCGACAGGAAACGCCCCAAAGCGCAACGTGGACACAGCCAAATTGGTGAAGGAAAACAGAGGTGTTTTTTGCAAAGTGCCTACCTGTAGATTTTGGCCTGTAGCTCAGCCACCACCTAGGGAAACCTACCAAACCTGTGCATTTCTGAAAACTAGAGACCTAGGGGAATCCAAGATGGGGTGACTTGTGTGGCTCGGACCAGGTTCTGTTACCCAGAATCCTTTGCAAACCTCAAAATTTGGCTAAAAATACACATGTTCCTCACATTTCTGTGGCAGAAAGTTCTGGAATCTGAGAGGAGCCACGAATTTCCTTTCACCCAGCATTCCCCCACGTCTCTCGATAAAAATGATACCTCACTTGTGTGGGTAGGCCTAGCGCCCGCGACAGGAAACGCCCCAAAGCGCAACGTGGACACAGCCAAATTGGTGAAGGAAAACAGAGGTGTTTTTTGCAAAGTGCCTACCTGTAGATTTTGGCCTGTAGCTCAGCCGCCACCTAGGGAAACCTACCAAACCTGTGCATTTCTGAAAACTAGAGACCTAGGGGAATCCAAGATGGGGTGACTTGTGTGGCTCGGACCAGGTTCTGTTACCCAGAATCCTTTGCAAACCTCCAAATGTGGCTAAAAAAACACATGTTCCTCACATTTCTGTGGCAGAAAGTTCTGGAATCTGAGAGGAGCCACGAATTTCCTTCCACCCAGCGTTCCCCCACGTCTCCCGATAAAAATGATACCTCACTTGTGTGGGTAGGCCTAGCGCCCGCGACAGGAAACGCCCCAAAGCGCAACGTGGACACAGCCAAATTGGTGAAGGAAAACAGTGGTGTTTTTTGCAAAGTGCCTACCTGTAGATTTTGGCCTGTAGCTCAGCCGCCACCTAGGGAAACCTACCAAACCTGTGCATTTATGAAAACAAGAGACCTAGGGGAATCCAAGATGGGGTGACTTGTGTGGCTCGGACCAGGTTCTGTTACCCAGAATCCTTTGCAAACCTCAAAATTTGGCTAAAAAAACACATGTTCCTCACATTTCTGTGGCAGAAAGTTCTGGAATCTGAGAGGAGCCACAAATTTCCTTCCACCCAGCGTTCCCCCACGTCTCCCGATAAAAATGATACCTCACTTGTGTGGGTAGGCCTAGCGCCCGCGACAGGAAATGCCCCAAAGCGCAACGTGGACACAGCCAAATTGGTGAAGGAAAACAGAGGTGTTTTTTGCAAAGTGCCTACCTGTAGATTTTGGCCTGTAGCTCAGCCGCCACCTAGGGAAACCTACCAAACCTGTGCATTTCTGAAAACTAGAGACCTAGGGGAATCCAAGATGGGGTGACTTGTGTGGCTTGGACCAGGTTCTGTTACCCAGAATCCTTTGCAAACCTCAATATTTGGCTAAAAAAACACATGTTCCTCACATTTCTGTGGCAGAAAGTTCTGGAATCTGAGAGGAGCCACGAATTTCCTTCCACCCAGCGTTCCCCCACGTCTCCCGATAAAAATGATACCTCACTTGTGTGGGTAGGCCTAGCGCCCGCGACAGGAAATGCCCCAAAGCGCAACGTGGACACAGCCAAATTGGTGAAGGAAAACAGATGTGTTTTTTGCAAAGTGCCTACCTGTAGATTTTGGCCTGTAGCTCAGCCGCCACCTAGGGAAACCTACCAAACCTGTGCATTTCTGAAAACTAGAGACCTAGGGGAATCCAAGATGGGGTGACTTGTGTGGCTCGGACCAGGTTCTGTTACCCAGAATCCTTTGCAAACCTCCAAATGTGGCTAAAAAAACACATGTTCCACACATTTCTGTGGCAGAAAGTTCTGGAATCTGAGAGGAGCCACGAATTTCCTTCCACCCAGCGTTCCCCCACGTCTCCCGATAAAAATGATACCTCACTTGTGTGGGTAGGCCTAGCGCCCGCGACAGGAAACACCCCAAAGCGCAACGTGGACACAGCCAAATTGGTGAAGGAAAACAGTGGTGTTTTTTGCAAAGTGCCTACCTGTAGATTTTGGCCTGTAGCTCAGCCGCCAGCTAGGGAAACCTACCAAACCTGTGCATTTATGAAAACTAGAGACCTAGGGGAATCCAAGATGGGGTGACTTGTGTGGCTCGGACCAGGTTCTGTTACCCAGAATCCTTTGCAAACCTCAAAATTTGGCTAAAAAAACACATGTTCCTCACATTTCTGTGGCAGAAAGTTCTGGAATCTGAGAGGAGCCACGAATTTCCTTCCACCCAGCGTTCCCCCACGTCTCCCGATAAAAATGATACCTCACTTGTGTGGGTAGGCCTAGCGCCCGCGACAGGAAATGCCCCAAAGCGCAACGTGGACACAGCCAAATTGGTGAAGGAAAACAGAGGTGTTTTTTGCAAAGTGCCTACCTGTAGATTTTGGCCTGTAGCTCAGCCGCCACCTAGGGAAACCTACCAAACCTGTGCATTTCTGAAAACTCGAGACCTAGGGGAATCCAAGATGGGGTGACTTGTGTGGCTCGGACCAGGTTCTGTTACCCAGAATCCTTTGCAAACCTCAATATTTGGCTAAAAAAACACATGTTCCTCACATTTCTGTGGCAGAAAGTTCTGGAATCTGAGAGGAGCCACGAATTTCCTTCCACCCAGCGTTCCCCCACGTCTCCCGATAAAAATGATACCTCACTTGTGTGGGTAGGCCTAGCGCCCGCGACAGGAAATGCCCCAAAGCGCAACGTGGACACAGCCAAATTGGTGAAGGAAAACAGATGTGTTTTTTGCAAAGTGCCTACCTGTAGATTTTGGCCTGTAGCTCAGCCGCCACCTAGGGAAACCTACCAAACCTGTGCATTTCTGAAAACTAGAGACCTAGGGGAATCCAAGATGGGGTGACTTGTGTGGCTCGGACCAGGTTCTGTTACCCAGAATCCTTTGCAAACCTCCAAATGTGGCTAAAAAAACACATGTTCCTCACATTTCTGTGGCAGAAAGTTCTGGAATCTGAGAGGAGCCACGAATTTCCTTCCACCCAGCGTTCCCCCACGTCTCCCGATAAAAATGATACCTCACTTGTGTGGGTAGGCCTAGCGCCCGCGACAGGAAACGCCCCAAAGCGCAACGTGGACACAGCCAAATTGGTGAAGGAAAACAGAGGTGTTTTTTGCAAAGTGCCTACCTGCAGATTTTGGCCTGTAGCTCAGCCGCCACCTAGGGAAACCTACCAAACCTGTGCATTTATGAAAACAAGAGACCTAGGGGAATCCAAGATGGGGTGACTTGTGTGGCTCGGACCAGGTTCTGTTACCCAGAATCCTTTGCAAACCTCAAAATTTGGCTAAAAAAACACATGTTCCTCACATTTCTGTGGCAGAAAGTTCTGATATCTGAGAGGAGCCACGAATTTCCTTCCACCCAGCGTTCCCCCATGTCTCCCGATAAAAATGATACCTCACTTGTGTGGGTAGGCCTGGCGCCCGCGACAGGAAATGCCCCAAAGCGCAACGTGGACACAGCCAAATTGGTGAAGGAAAACAGATGTGTTTTTTGCAAAGTGCCTACCTGTAGATTTTGGCCTGTAGCACAGCCGCCACCTAGGGAAACCTACCAAACCTGTGCATTTCTGAAAACTAGAGACCTAGGGGAATCCAAGATGGGGTGACTTGTGTGGCTCGGACCAGGTTCTGTTACCCAGAATCCTTTGCAAACCTCAAATTTGGCTAAAAAAACACATGTTCCTCACATTTCTGTGGCAGAAAGTTCTGGAATCTGAGAGGAGCCACGAATTTCCTTCCACCCAGCGTTCCCCCACGTCTCCCGATAAAAATGATACCTCACTTGTGTGGGTAGGCCTGGCGCCCGCGACAGGAAACGCCCCAAAGCGCAACGTGGACACAGCCAAATTGGTGAAGGAAAACAGAGGTGTTTTTTGCAAAGTGCCTACCTCTAGATTTGGGCCTGTAGCTCAGCCGCCACCTAGGGAAACCTACGAAACCTGTTCATTTCTGAAAACTAGAGACCTAGGGGAATCCAAGATGGGGTGACTTGTGTGGCTCGGACCAGGTTCTGTTACCCAGAATCCTTTGGAAACCTCAAAATTTGGCTAAAAAAACACATGTTCCTCACATTTCTGTGGCAGAAAGTTCTGGAATCTGAGAGGAGCCACGAATTTCCTTCCACCCAGCGTTCCCCCACGTCTCCTGATAAAAATGATACCTCACTTGTGTGGGTAGACCTAGCGCCCGTGACAGGAAATGCCCCAAAGCGCAACGTGGACACAGCCAAATTGGTGAAGGAAAACAGATGTGTTTTTTGCAAAGTGCCTACCTGTAGATTTTGGCCTGTAGCACAGCCGCCACCTAGGGAAACCTACCAAACCTGTGCATTTCTGAAAACTAGAGACCTAGGGGAATCCAAGATGGGGTGACTTGTGTGGCTCGGACCAGGTTCTGTTACCCAGAATCCTTTGGAAACCTCAAAATTTGGCTAAAAAAACACATGTTCCTCACATTTCTGTGGCAGAAAGTTCTGGAATGTGAGAGGAGCCACGAATTTCCTTCCACCCAGCGTTCCCCCACGTCTCCCGATAAAAATGATACCTCACTTGTGTGGGTAGGCCTAGCGCCCGCGACAGGAAACGCCCCAAAGCGCAACGTGGACACAGCCAAATTGGTGAAGGAAAACAGAGGTGTTTTTTGCAAAGTGCCTACCTGTAGATTTTGGCCTGTAGCTCAGCCGCCACCTAGGGAAACCTACCAAACCTGTGCATTTCTGAAAACTAGAGACCTAGGGGAATCCAAGATGGGGTGACTTGTGTGGCTCGGACCAGGTTCTGTTACCCAGAATCCGTTGCAAACCTCAAAATTTGGCTAAAAATACACATGTTCCTCACATTTCTGTGGCAGAAAGTTCTGGAATCTGAGAGGAGCCACGAATTTCCTTTCACCCAGCATTCCCCCACGTCTCTCGATAAAAATGATACCTCACTTGTGTGGGTAGGCCTAGCGCCCGCGACAGGAAACGCCCCAAAGCGCAACGTGGACACAGCCAAATTGGTGAAGGAAAACAGAGGTGTTTTTTGCAAAGTGCCTACCTGTAGATTTTGGCCTGTAGCTCAGCCGCCACCTAGGGAAACCTACCAAACCTGTGCATTTCTGAAAACTAGAGACCTAGGGGAATCCAAGATGGGGTGACTTATGTGGCTCGGACCAGGTTCTGTTACCCAGAATCCTTTGCAAACCTCCAAATGTGGCTAAAAAAACACATGTTCCTCACATTTCTGTGGCAGAAAGTTCTGGAATCTGAGAGGAGCCATGAATTTCCTTCCACCCAGCGTTCCCCCACGTCTCCCGATAAAAATGATACCTCACTTGTGTGGGTAGGCCTAGCGCCCGCGACAGGAAACGCCCCAAAGCGCAACGTGGACACAGCCAAATTGGTGAAGGAAAACAGTGGTGTTTTTTGCAAAGTGCCTACCTGTAGATTTTGGCCTGTAGCTCAGCCGCCACCTAGGGAAACCTACCAAACCTGTGCATTTATGAAAACAAGAGACCTAGGGGAATCCAAGATCTGGTGACTTGTGTGGCTCGGACCAGGTTCTGTTACCCAGAATCCTTTGCAAACCTCAAAATTTGGCTAAAAAAACACATGTTCCTCACATTTCTGTGGCAGAAAGTTCTGGAATCTGAGAGGAGCCACGAATTTCCTTCCACCCAGCGTTCCCCCACGTCTCCCGATAAAAATGATACCTCACTTGTGTGGGTAGGCCTAGCGCCCGCGACTGGAAATGCCCCAAAGCGCAACGTGGACACAGCCAAATTGGTGAAGGAAAACAGAGGTGTTTTTTGCAAAGTGCCTACCTGTAGATTTTGGCCTGTAGCTCAGCCGCCACCTAGGGAAACCTACCAAACCTGTGCATTTCTGAAAACTAGAGACCTAGGGGAATCCAAGATGGGGTGACTTGTGTGGCTCGGACCAGGTTCTGTTACCCAGAATCCTTTGCAAACCTCAATATTTGGCTAAAAAAACACATGTTCCTCACATTTCTGTGGCAGAAAGTTCTGGAATCTGAGAGGAGCCACGAATTTCCTTCCACCCAGCGTTCCCCCACGTCTCCCGATAAAAATGATACCTCACTTGTGTGGGTAGGCCTAGCGCCCGCGACAGGAAATGCCCCAAAGCGCAACGTGGACACAGCCAAATTGGTGAAGGAAAACAGATGTGTTTTTTGCAAAGTGCCTACCTGTAGATTTTGGCCTGTAGCTCAGCCGCCACCTAGGGAAACCTACCAAACCTGTGCATTTCTGAAAACTAGAGACCTAGGGGAATCCAAGATGGGGTGACTTGTGTGGCTCGGACCAGGTTCTGTTACCCAGAATCCTTTGCAAACCTCCAAATGTGGCTAAAAAAACACATGTTCCTCACATTTCTGTGGCAGAAAGTTCTGGAATCTGAGAGGAGCCACGAATTTCCTTCCACCCAGCGTTCCCCCACGTCTCCCGATAAAAATGATACCTCACTTGTGTGGGTAGGCATAGCGCCCGCGACAGGAAACGCCCCAAAGCGCAACGTGGACACAGCCAAATTGGTGAAAGAAAACAGTGGTGTTTTTTGCAAAGTGCCTACCTGTAGATTTTGGCCTGTAGCTCAGCCGCCAGCTAGGGAAACCTACCAAACCTGTGCATTTATGAAAACAAGAGACCTAGGGGAATCCAAGATGGGGTGACTTGTGTGGCTCGGAACAGGTTCTGTTACCCAGAATCCTTTGCAAACCTCAAAATTTGGCTAAAAAAACACATGTTCCTCACATTTCTGTGGCAGAAAGTTCTGGAATCTGAGAGGAGCCACGAATTTCCTTCCACCCAGCGTTCCCCCACGTCTCCCGATAAAAATGATACCTCACTTGTGTGGGTAGGCCTAGCGCCCGCGACAGGAAATGCCCCAAAGCGCAACGTGGACACAGCCAAATTGGTGAAGGAAAACAGAGGTGTTTTTTGCAAAGTGCCTACCTGTAGATTTTGGCCTGTAGCTCAGCCGCCACCTAGGGAAACCTACCAAACCTGTGCATTTCTGAAAACTAGAGACCTAGGGGAATCCAAGATGGGGTGACTTGTGTGGCTCGGACCAGGTTCTGTTACCCAGAATCCTTTGCAAACCTCAATATTTGGCTAAAAAAACACATGTTCCTCACATTTCTGTGGCAGAAAGTTCTGGAATCTGAGAGGAGCCACGAATTTCCTTCCACCCAGCGTTCCCCCACGTCTCCCGATAAAAATGATACCTCACTTGTGTGGGTAGGCCTAGCGCCCGCGACAGGAAATGCCCCAAAGCGCAACGTGGACACAGCCAAATTGGTGAAGGAAAACAGATGTGTTTTTTGCAAAGTGCCTACCTGTAGATTTTGGCCTGTAGCTCAGCCGCCACCTAGGGAAACCTACCAAACCTGTGCATTTCTGAAAACTAGAGACCTAGGGGAATCCAAGATGGGGTGACTTGTGTGGCTCGGACCAGGTTCTGTTACCCAGAATCCTTTGCAAACCTCCAAATGTGGCTAAAAAAACACATGTTCCTCACATTTCTGTGGCAGAAAGTTCTGGAATCTGAGAGGAGCCACGAATTTCCTTCCACCCAGCGTTCCCCCACGTCTCCCGATAAAAATGATACCTCACTTGTGTGGGTAGGCCTAGCGCCCGCGACAGGAAACGCCCCAAAGCGCAACGTGGACACAGCCAAATTGGTGAAGGAAAACAGAGGTGTTTTTTGCAAAGTGCCTACCTGCAGATTTTGGCCTGTAGCTCAGCCGCCACCTAGGGAAACCTACCAAACCTGTGCATTTATGAAAACAAGAGACCTAGGGGAATCCAAGATGGGGTGACTTGTGTGGCTCGGACCAGGTTCTGTTACCCAGAATCCTTTGCAAACCTCAAATTTGGCTAAAAAAACACATGTTCCTCACATTTCTGTGGCAGAAAGTTCTGGAATCTGAGAGGAGCCACGAATTTCCTTCCACCCAGCGTTCCCCCACGTCTCCCGATAAAAATGATACCTCACTTGTGTGGGTAGGCCTGGCGCCCGCGACAGGAAACGCCCCAAAGCGCAACGTGGACACAGCCAAATTGGTGAAGGAAAACAGAGGTGTTTTTTGCAAAGTGCCTACCTCTAGATTTGGGCCTGTAGCTCAGCCGCCACCTAGGGAAACCTACCAAACCTGTTCATTTCTGAAAACTAGAGACCTAGGGGAATCCAAGATGGGGTGACTTGTGTGGCTCGGACCAGGTTCTGTTACCCAGAATCCTTTGGAAACCTCAAAATTTGGCTAAAAAAACACATGTTCCTCACATTTCTGTGGCAGAAAGTTCTGGAATCTGAGAGGAGCCACGAATTTCCTTCCACCCAGCGTTCCCCCACGTCTCCTGATAAAAATGATACCTCACTTGTGTGGGTAGGCCTAGCGCCCGTGACAGGAAATGCCCCAAAGCGCAACGTGGACACAGCCAAATTGGTGAAGGAAAACAGATGTGTTTTTTGCAAAGTGCCTACCTGTAGATTTTGGCCTGTAGCACAGCCGCCACCTAGGGAAACCTACCAAACCTGTGCATTTCTGAAAACTAGAGACCTAGGGGAATCCAAGATGGGGTGACTTGTGTGGCTCGGACCAGGTTCTGTTACCCAGAATCCTTTGGAAACCTCAAAATTTGGCTAAAAAAACACATGTTCCTCACATTTCTGTGGCAGAAAGTTCTGGAATGTGAGAGGAGCCACGAATTTCCTTCCACCCAGCGTTCCCCCACGTCTCCCGATAAAAATGATACCTCACTTGTGTGGGTAGGCCTAGCGCCCGCGACAGGAAACGCCCCAAAGCGCAACGTGGACACAGCCAAATTGGTGAAGGAAAACAGAGGTGTTTTTTGCAAAGTGCCTACCTGTAGATTTTGGCCTGTAGCTCAGCCGCCTCCTAGGGAAACCTACCAAACCTGTGCATTTCTGAAAACTAGAGACCTAGGGGAATCCAAGATGGGGTGACTTGTGTGGCTCGGACCAGGTTCTGTTACCCAGAATCCGTTGCAAACCTCAAAATTTGGCTAAAAATACACATGTTCCTCACATTTCTGTGGCAGAAAGTTCTGGAATCTGAGAGGAGCCACGAATTTCCTTTCACCCAGCATTCCCCCACGTCTCTCGATAAAAATGATACCTCACTTGTGTGGGTAGGCCTAGCGCCCGCGACAGGAAACGCCCCAAAGCGCAACGTGGACACAGCCAAATTGGTGAAGGAAAACAGAGGTGTTTTTTGCAAAGTGCCTACCTGTAGATTTTGGCCTGTAGCTCAGCCGCCACCTAGGGAAACCTACCAAACCTGTGCATTTCTGAAAACTAGAGACCTAGGGGAATCCAAGATGGGGTGACTTATGTGGCTCGGACCAGGTTCTGTTACCCAGAATCCTTTGCAAACCTCCAAATGTGGCTAAAAAAACACATGTTCCTCACATTTCTGTGGCAGAAAGTTCTGGAATCTGAGAGGAGCCATGAATTTCCTTCCACCCAGCGTTCCCCCACGTCTCCCGATAAAAATGATACCTCACTTGTGTGGGTAGGCCTAGCGCCCGCGACAGGAAACGCCCCAAAGCGCAACGTGGACACAGCCAAATTGGTGAAGGAAAACAGTGGTGTTTTTTGCAAAGTGCCTACCTGTAGATTTTGGCCTGTAGCTCAGCCGCCACCTAGGGAAACCTACCAAACCTGTGCATTTATGAAAACAAGAGACCTAGGGGAATCCAAGATCTGGTGACTTGTGTGGCTCGGACCAGGTTCTGTTACCCAGAATCCTTTGCAAACCTCAAAATTTGGCTAAAAAAACACATGTTCCTCACATTTCTGTGGCAGAAAGTTCTGGAATCTGAGAGGAGCCACGAATTTCCTTCCACCCAGCGTTCCCCCACGTCTCCCGATAAAAATGATACCTCACTTGTGTGGGTAGGCCTAGCGCCCGCGACTGGAAATGCCCCAAAGCGCAACGTGGACACAGCCAAATTGGTGAAGGAAAACAGAGGTGTTTTTTGCAAAGTGCCTACCTGTAGATTTTGGCCTGTAGCTCAGCCGCCACCTAGGGAAACCTACCAAACCTGTGCATTTCTGAAAACTAGAGACCTAGGGGAATCCAAGATGGGGTGACTTGTGTGGCTCGGACCAGGTTCTGTTACCCAGAATCCTTTGCAAACCTCAATATTTGGCTAAAAAAACACATGTTCCTCACATTTCTGTGGCAGAAAGTTCTGGAATCTGAGAGGAGCCACGAATTTCCTTCCACCCAGCGTTCCCCCACGTCTCCCGATAAAAATGATACCTCACTTGTGTGGGTAGGCCTAGCGCCCGCGACAGGAAATGCCCCAAAGCGCAACGTGGACACAGCCAAATTGGTGAAGGAAAACAGATGTGTTTTTTGCAAAGTGCCTACCTGTAGATTTTGGCCTGTAGCTCAGCCGCCACCTAGGGAAACCTACCAAACCTGTGCATTTCTGAAAACTAGAGACCTAGGGGAATCCAAGATGGGGTGACTTGTGTGGCTCGGACCAGGTTCTGTTACCCAGAATCCTTTGCAAACCTCCAAATGTGGCTAAAAAAACACATGTTCCTCACATTTCTGTGGCAGAAAGTTCTGGAATCTGAGAGGAGCCACGAATTTCCTTCCACCCAGCGTTCCCCCACGTCTCCCGATAAAAATGATACCTCACTTGTGTGGGTAGGCATAGCGCCCGCGACAGGAAACGCCCCAAAGCGCAACGTGGACACAGCCAAATTGGTGAAAGAAAACAGTGGTGTTTTTTGCAAAGTGCCTACCTGTAGATTTTGGCCTGTAGCTCAGCCGCCAGCTAGGGAAACCTACCAAACCTGTGCATTTATGAAAACAAGAGACCTAGGGGAATCCAAGATGGGGTGACTTGTGTGGCTCGGAACAGGTTCTGTTACCCAGAATCCTTTGCAAACCTCAAAATTTGGCTAAAAAAACACATGTTCCTCACATTTCTGTGGCAGAAAGTTCTGGAATCTGAGAGGAGCCACGAATTTCCTTCCACCCAGCGTTCCCCCACGTCTCCCGATAAAAATGATACCTCACTTGTGTGGGTAGGCCTAGCGCCCGCGACAGGAAATGCCCCAAAGCGCAACGTGGACACAGCCAAATTGGTGAAGGAAAACAGAGGTGTTTTTTGCAAAGTGCCTACCTGTAGATTTTGGCCTGTAGCTCAGCCGCCACCTAGGGAAACCTACCAAACCTGTGCATTTCTGAAAACTAGAGACCTAGGGGAATCCAAGATGGGGTGACTTGTGTGGCTCGGACCAGGTTCTGTTACCCAGAATCCTTTGCAAACCTCAATATTTGGCTAAAAAAACACATGTTCCTCACATTTCTGTGGCAGAAAGTTCTGGAATCTGAGAGGAGCCACGAATTTCCTTCCACCCAGCATTCCCCCACGTCTCCCGATAAAAATGATACCTCACTTGTGTGGGTAGGCCTAGCGCCCGCGACAGGAAATGCCCCAAAGCGCAACGTGGACACAGCCAAATTGGTGAAGGAAAACAGATGTGTTTTTTGCAAAGTGCCTACCTGTAGATTTTGGCCTGTAGCTCAGCCGCCACCTAGGGAAACCTACCAAACCTGTGCATTTCTGAAAACTAGAGACCTAGGGGAATCCAAGATGGGGTGACTTGTGTGGCTCGGACCAGGTTCTGTTACCCAGAATCCTTTGCAAACCTCCAAATGTGGCTAAAAAAACACATGTTCCTCACATTTCTGTGGCAGAAAGTTCTGGAATCTGAGAGGAGCCACGAATTTCCTTCCACCCAGCGTTCCCCCACGTCTCCCGATAAAAATGATACCTCACTTGTGTGGGTAGGCCTAGCGCCCGCGACAGGAAACGCCCCAAAGCGCAACGTGGACACAGCCAAATTGGTGAAGGAAAACAGAGGTGTTTTTTGCAAAGTGCCTACCTGTAGATTTTGGCCTGTAGCTCAGCCGCCACCTAGGGAAACCTACCAAACCTGTGCATTTATGAAAACAAGAGACCTAGGGGAATCCAAGATGGGGTGACTTGTGTGGCTCGGACCAGGTTCTGTTACCCAGAATCCTTTGCAAACCTAAAAATTTGGCTAAAAAAACACATGTTCCTCACATTTCTGTGGCAGAAAGTTCTGGAATCTGAGAGGAGCCACGAATTTCCTTCCACCCAGCGTTCCCCCACGTCTCCCGATAAAAATGATACCTCACTTGTGTGGGTAGGCATAGCGCCCGCGACAGGAAACGCCCCAAAGCGCAACGTGGACACAGCCAAATTGGTGAAAGAAAACAGTGGTGTTTTTTGCAAAGTGCCTACCTGTAGATTTTGGCCTGTAGCTCAGCCGCCAGCTAGGGAAACCTACCAAACCTGTGCATTTATGAAAACAAGAGACCTAGGGGAATCCAAGATGGGGTGACTTGTGTGGCTCGGAACAGGTTCTGTTACCCAGAATCCTTTGCAAACCTCAAAATTTGGCTAAAAAAACACATGTTCCTCACATTTCTGTGGCAGAAAGTTCTGGAATCTGAGAGGAGCCACGAATTTCCTTCCACCCAGCGTTCCCCCACGTCTCCCGATAAAAATGATACCTCACTTGTGTGGGTAGGCCTAGCGCCCGCGACAGGAAATGCCCCAAAGCACGACGTGGACACAGCCAAATTGGTGAAGGAAAACAGAGGTGTTTTTTGCAAAGTGCCTACCTGTAGATTTTGGCCTGTAGCTCAGCCGCCACCTAGGGAAACCTACCAAACCTGTGCATTTCTGAAAACTAGAGACCTAGGGGAATCCAAGATGGGGTGACTTGTGTGGCTCGGACCAGGTTCTGTTACCCAGAATCCTTTGCAAACCTCAATATTTGGCTAAAAAAACACATGTTCCTCACATTTCTGTGGCAGAAAGTTCTGGAATCTGAGAGGAGCCACGAATTTCCTTCCACCCAGCATTCCCCCACGTCTCCCGATAAAAATGATACCTCACTTGTGTGGGTAGGCCTAGCGCCCGCGACAGGAAATGCCCCAAAGCGCAACGTGGACACAGCCAAATTGGTGAAGGAAAACAGATGTGTTTTTTGCAAAGTGCCTACCTGTAGATTTTGGCCTGTAGCTCAGCCGCCACCTAGGGAAACCTACCAAACCTGTGCATTTCTGAAAACTAGAGACCTAGGGGAATCCAAGATGGGGTGACTTGTGTGGCTCGGACCAGGTTCTGTTACCCAGAATCCTTTGCAAACCTCCAAATGTGGCTAAAAAAACACATGTTCCTCACATTTCTGTGGCAGAAAGTTCTGGAATCTGAGAGGAGCCACGAATTTCCTTCCACCCAGCGTTCCCCCACGTCTCCCGATAAAAATGATACCTCACTTGTGTGGGTAGGCCTAGCGCCCGCGACAGGAAACGCCCCAAAGCGCAACGTGGACACAGCCAAATTGGTGAAGGAAAACAGAGGTGTTTTTTGCAAAGTGCCTACCTGTAGATTTTGGCCTGTAGCTCAGCCGCCACCTAGGGAAACCTACCAAACCTGTGCATTTATGAAAACAAGAGACCTAGGGGAATCCAAGATGGGGTGACTTGTGTGGCTCGGACCAGGTTCTGTTACCCAGAATCCTTTGCAAACCTCAAAATTTGGCTAAAAAAACACATGTTCCTCACATTTCTGTGGCAGAAAGTTCTGATATCTGAGAGGAGCCACGAATTTCCTTCCACCCAGCGTTCCCCCACGTCTCCCGATAAAAATGATACCTCACTTGTGTGGGTAGGCCTGGCGCCCGCGACAGGAAATGCCCCAAAGCGCAACGTGGACACAGCCAAATTGGTGAAGGAAAACAGATGTGTTTTTTGCAAAGTGCCTACCTGTAGATTTTGGCCTGTAGCACAGCCGCCACCTAGGGAAACCTACCAAACCTGTGCATTTCTGAAAACTAGAGACCTAGGGGAATCCAAGATGGGGTGACTTGTGTGGCTCGGACCAGGTTCTGTTACCCAGAATCCTTTGCAAACCTCCAAATGTGGCTAAAAAAACACATGTTCCTCACATTTCTGTGGCAGAAAGTTCTGGAATCTGAGAGGAGCCACGAATTTCCTTCCACCCAGCGTTCCCCCACGTCTCCCGATAAAAATGATACCTCACTTGTGTGGGTAGGCCTGGCGCCCGCGACAGGAAACGCCCCAAAGCGCAACGTGGACACAGCCAAATTGGTGAAGGAAAACAGAGGTGTTTTTTGCAAAGTGCCTACCTGTAGATTTTGGCCTGCAGCTCAGCCGCCACCTAGGGAAACCTACCAAACCTGTTCATTTCTGAAAACTAGAGACCTAGGGGAATCCAAGATGGGGTGACTTGTGTGGCTCGGACCAGGTTCTGTTACCCAGAATCCTTTGCAAACCTCAAAATTTGGCTAAAAATACACATGTTCCTCACATTTCTGTGGCAGAAAGTTCTGGAATCTGAGAGGAGCCACGAATTTCCTTCCACCCAGCGTTCCCCCACGTCTCCCGATAAAAATGATACCTCACTTGTGTGGGTAGGCCTAGCGCCCGCGACAGGAAACGCCCCAAAGCGCAACGTGGACACAGCCAAATTGGTGAAGGAAAACAGAGGTGTTTTTTGCAAAGTGCCTACCTGTAGATTTTGGCCTGTAGCTCAGCCGCCACATAGGGAAACCTACCAAACCTGTGCATTTCTGAAAACTAGAGACCTAGGGGAATCCAAGATAGGGTGACTTGTGTGGCTCGGACCAGGTTCTGTTACCCAGAATCCTTTGCAAACCTCAAAATTTGGCTAAAAATACACATGTTCCTCACATTTCTGTGGCAGAAAGTTCTGGAATCTGAGAGGAGCCACGAATTTCCTTCCACCCAGCGTTCCCCCACGTCTCCCGATAAAAATGATACCTCACTTGTGTGGGTAGGCCTAGCGCCCGCAAAAGGAAACGCCCCAAAGCGCAACGTGGACACAGCCAAATTGGTGAAGGAAAACAGAGGTGTTTTTTGCAAAGTGCCTACCTGTAGATTTTGGCCTGTAGCTCAGCCGCCACCTAGGGAAACCTACCAAACCTGTGCATTTCTGAAAACTAGAGACCTAGGGGAATCCAAGATGGGGTGACTTGTGTGGCTCGGACCAGGTTCTGTTACCCAGAATCCTTTGCAAACCTCCAAATGTGGCTAAAAAAACACATGTTCCTCACATTTCTGTGGCAGAAAGTTCTGGAATCTGAGAGGAGCCACGAATTTCCTTCCACCCAGCGTTCCCCCACGTCTCCCGATAAAAATTATACCTCACTTGTGTGGGTAGGCCTAGCGCCCGCGACAGGAAACGCCCCAAAGCGCAACGTGGACACAGCCAAATTGGTGAAGGAAAACAGTGGTGTTTTTTGCAAAGTGCCTACCTGTAGATTTTGGCCTGTAGCTCAGCCGCCACCTAGGGAAACCTACCAAACCTGTGCATTTCTGAAAACTAGAGACCTAGGGGAATCCAAGATGGGGTGACTTGTGTGGCTCGGACCAGGTTCTGTTACCCAGAATCCTTTGCAAACCTCCAAATGTGGCTAAAAAAACACATGTTCCTCACATTTCTGTGGCAGAAAGTTCTAGAATCTGAGAGGAGCCACGAATTTCCTTCCACCCAGCGTTCCCCCACGTCTCCCAATAAAAATGATACCTCACTTGTGTGGGTAGGCCTAGCGCCCGTGACAGGAAACGCCCCAAAGCGCAACGTGGACACAGCCAAATTGGTGAAGGAAAACAGAGGTGTTTTTTGCAAAGTGCCTACCTGTAGATTTTGGCCTGTAGCTCAGCCGCAACTAGGGAAACCTACCAAACCTGTGCATTTCTGAAAACTAGAGACCTAGGGGAATCCAAGATGGGGTGACTTGTGTGGCTCGGACCAGGTTCTGTTACCCAGAATCCTTTGCAAACCTCAAAATTTGGCTAAAAAAACACATGTTCCACACATTTCTGTGGCAGAAAGTTCTGATATCTGAGAGGAGCCACGAATTTCCTTCCACCCAGCGTTCCCCCACGTCTCCCGATAAAAATGATACCTCACTTGTGTGGGTAGGCCTGGCGCCCGCGACAGGAAATGCCCCAAAGCGCAACGTGGACACAGCCAAATTGGTGAAGGAAAACAGATGTGTTTTTTGCAAAGTGCCTACCTGTAGATTTTGGCCTGTAGCACAGCCGCCACCTAGGGAAACCTACCAAACCTGTGCATTTCTGAAAACTAGAGACCTAGGGGAATCCAAGATGGGATGACTTGTGTGGCTCGGACCAGGTTCTGTTACCCAGAATCCTTTGCAAACCTCCAAATGTGGCTAAAAAAACACATGTTCCTCACATTTCTGTGGCAGAAAGTTCTGGAATCTGAGAGGAGCCACGAATTTCCTTCCACCCAGCGTTCCCCCACGTCTCCCGATAAAAATGATACCTCACTTGTGTGGGTAGGCCTGGCGCCCGCGACAGGAAACGCCCCAAAGCGCAACGTGGACACAGCCAAATTGGTGAAGGAAAACAGAGGTGTTTTTTGCAAAGTGCCTACCTGTAGATTTTGGCCTGTAGCTCAGCCGCCACCTAGGGAAACCTACCAAACCTGTGCATTTCTGAAAACTAAAGACCTAGGGGAATCCAAGATGGGGTGACTTGTGTGGCTCGGACCAGGTTCTGTTACCCAGAATCCTTTGCAAACCTCAAAATTTGGCTAAAAAAATACATGTTCCTCACATTTCTGTGGCAGAAAGTTCTGGAATCTGAGAGGAGCCACGAATTTCCTTCCACCCAGCGTTCCCCCACGTCTCCCGATAAAAATGATACCTCACTTGTGTGGGTAGGCCTAGCGCCCGCGACAGAAAATGCCCCAAAGCGCAACGTGGACACAGCCAAATTGGTGAAGGAAAACAGATGTGTTTTTTGCAAAGTGCCTACCTGTAGATTTTGGCCTGTAGCACAGCCGCCACCTAGGGAAACCTACCAAACCTGTGCATTTCTGAAAACTAGAGACCTAGGGGAATCCAAGATGGGGTGACTTGTGTGGCTCAGACCAGGTTCTGTTACCCAGAATCCTTTGCAAACCTCAAAATTTGGCTAAAAAAACACATGTTCCTCACATTTCTGTGGCAGAAAGTTCTGGAATCTGAGAGGAGCCACGAATTTCCTTCCACCCAGCGTTCCCCCACGTCTCCCGATAAAAATGATACCTCACTTGTGTGGGTAGGCCTAGCGCCCGCGACAGGAAACGTCCCAAAGCGCAACGTGGACACAGCCAAATTGGTGAAGGAAAACAGAGGTGTTTTTTGCAAAGTGCCTACCTGTAGATTTTGGCCTGTAGCTCAGCCGCCACCTAGGGAAACCTACCAAACCTGTGCATTTCTGAAAACTAGAGACCTAGGGGAATCCAAGATGGGGTGACTTGTGTGGCTCGGACCAGGTTCTGTTACCCAGAATCCTTTGCAAACCTCAAAATTTGGCTAAAAATACACATGTTCCTCACATTTCTGTGGCAGAAAGTTCTGGAATCTGAGAGGAGCCACGAATTTCCTTTCAACCAGCATTCCCCCACGTCTCTCGATAAAAATGATACCTCACTTGTGTGGGTAGGCCTAGCGCCCGCGACAGGAAACGTCCCAAAGCGCAACGTGGACACAGCCAAATTGGTGAAGGAAAACAGAGGTGTTTTTTGCAAAGTGCCTACCTGTAGGTTTTGGCCTGTAGCTCAGCCGCCACCTAGGGAAACCTACCAAACCTGTGCATTTCTGAAAACTGGAGACCTAGGGGAATCCAAGATGGGGTGACTTGTGTGGCTCGGACCAGGTTCTGTTACCCAGAATCCTTTGCAAACCTCCAAATATGGCTAAAAAAACACATGTTCCTCACATTTCTGTGGCAGAAAGTTCTGGAATCTGAGAGGAGCCACGAATTTCCTTCCACCCAGCGTTCCCCCACGTCTCCCGATAAAAATGATACCTCACTTGTGTGGGTAGGCCTAGTGCCCGCGACAGGAAACGCCCCAAAGCGCAACGTGGACACAGCCAAATTGGTGAAGGAAAACAGTGGTGTTTTTTGCAAAGTGCCTACCTGTAGATTTTGTCCTGTAGCTCAGCCGCCACCTACGGAAACCTACCAAACCTGTGCATTTATGAAAACAAGAGACCTAGGGGAATCCAAGATGGGGTGACTTGTGTGGCTCGGACCAGGTTCTGTTACCCAGAATCCTTTGCAAACCTCAAAATTTGGCTAAAAAAACACATGCTCCTCACATTTCTGTGGCAGAAAGTTCTGGAATCTGAGAGGAGCCACGAATTTCCTTCCACCCAGCGTTCCCCCACGTCTCCCGATAAAAATGATACCTCACTTGTGTGGGTAGGCCTAGCGCCCGCGACAGGAAACGCCCCAAAGCGCAACGTGGACACATCCAAATTGGTGAAGGAAAACAGAGGTGTTTTTTGCAAAGTGCCTACCTGTAGATTTTGGCCTGTAGCTCAGCCGCACCTAGGGAAACCTACCAAACCTGTGCATTTCTGAAAACTAGAGACCTAGGGGAATCCAAGATGGGGTGACTTGTGTGGCTCGGACCAGGTTCTGTTACCCAGAATCCTTTGCAAACCTCAAAATTTGGCTAAAAATACACATGTTCCTCACATTTCTGTGGCAGAAAGTTCTGGAATCTGAGAGGAGCCACGAATTTCCTTTCACCCAGCATTCCCCCACGTCTCTCGATAAAAATGATACCTCACTTGTGTGGGTAGGCCTAGCGCCCGCGACAGGAAACGTCCCAAAGCGCAACGTGGACACAGCCAAATTGGTGAAGGAAAACAGAGGTGTTTTTTGCAAAGTGCCTACCTGTAGATTTTGGCCTGTAGCTCAGCCGCCACCTAGGGAAACCTACCAAACCTGTGCATTTATGAAAACAAGAGACCTAGGGGAATCCAAGATGGGGTGACTTGTGTGGCTCGGACCAGGTTCTGTTACCCAGAATCCTTTGCAAACCTCAAAATTTGGCTAAAAAAACACATGCTCCTCACATTTCAGTGGCAGAAAGTTCTGGAATCTGAGAGGAGCCACGAATTTCCTTCCACCCAGCGTTCCCCCACGTCTCCCGATAAAAATGATACCTCACTTGTGTGGGTAGGCCTAGCGCCCGCGACAGGAAACGCCCCAAAGCGCAACGTGGACACATCCAATTTGGTGAAGGAAAACAGAGGTGTTTTTTGCAAAGTGCCTACCTGTAGATTTTGGCCTGTAGCTCAGCCGCACCTAGGGAAACCTACCAAACCTGTGCATTTCTGAAAACTAGAGACCTAGGGGAATCCAAGATGGGGTGACTTGTGTGGCTCGGACCAGGTTCTGTTACCCAGAATCCTTTGCAAACCTCCAAATGTGGCTAAAAAAACACATGTTCCTCACATTTCTGTGTCAGAAAGTTCTGGAATCTGAGAGGAGCCACGAATTTCCTTCCACCCAGCGTTTCCCCACGTCTCCCGATAAAAATGATACCTCACTTGTGTGGGTAGGCCTAGCGCCCGCGACAGGAAACGCCCCAAAGCGTAACGTGGACACAGCCAAATTGGTGAAGGAAAACAGAGGTGTTTTTTGCAAAGTGCCTACCTGTAGATTTTGGCCTGTAGCTCAGCCGCCACCTAGGGAAACCTACCAAACCTGTGCATTTCTGAAAACTAGAGACCTAGGGGAATCCAAGATGGGGTGACTTGTGTGGCTCGGACCAGGTTCTGTTACCCAGAATCCTTTGCAAACCTCAAAATTTGGCTAAAAATACACATGTTCCTCACATTTCTGTGGCAGAAAGTTCTGGAATCTGAGAGGAGCCACGAATTGCCTTCCACCCAGCGTTCCCCCACGTCTCCCGATAAAAATGATACCTCACTTGTGTGGGTAGGCCTAGCGCCCGCGACAGGAAACACCCCAAAGCGCAACGTGGACACAGCCAAATTGGTGAAGGAAAACAGATGTGTTTTTTGCAAAGTGCCTACCTGTAGATTTTGGCCTGTAGCACAGCCGCCACCTAGGGAAACCTACCAAACCTGTGCATTTCTGAAAACTAGAGACCTAGGGGAATCCAAGATGGGGTGACTTGTGTGGCTCGGACCAGGTTCTGTTACCCAGAATCCTTTGCAAACCTCCAAATGTGGCTAAAAAAACACATGTTCCTCACATTTCTGTGGCAGAAAGTTCTGGAATCTGAGAGGAGCCACGAATTTCCTTCCACCCAGCGTTCCCCCACGTCTCCCGATAAAAATGATACCTCACTTGTGTGGGTAGGCCTGGCGCCCGCGACAGGAAACGCCCCAAAGCGCAACGTGGACACAGCCAAATTGGTGAAGGAAAACAGAGGTGTTTTTTGCAAAGTGCCTACCTGTAGATTTTGGCCTGTAGCTCAGCCGCCACCTAGGGAAACCTACCAAACCTGTGCATTTCTGAAAACTAGAGACCTAGGGGAATCCAAGATGGGGTGACTTGTGTGGCTCGGACCAGGTTCTGTTACCCAGAATCCTTTGCAAACCTCAAAATTTGGCTAAAAAAACACATGTTCCTCACATTTCTGTGGCAGAAAGTTCTGGAATCTGAGAGGAGCCACGAATTTCCTTCCACCCAGCGTTCCCCCACGTCTCCCGATACAAATGATACCTCACTTGTGTGGGTAGGCCTAGCGCCCGCGACAGGAAACGCCCCAAAGCGCAACGTGGACACAGCCAAATTGGTGAAGGAAAACAGAGGTGTTTTTTGCAAAGTGCCTACCTGTAGATTTTGGCCCGTAGCTCAGCCGCACCTAGGGAAACCTACCAAACCTGTGCATTTCTGAAAACTAGAGACCTAGGGGAATCCAAGATGGGGTGACTTGTGTGGCTCGGACCAGGTTCTGTTACCCAGAATCCTTTGCAAACCTCCAAATGCTGCTAAAAAAACACATGTTCCTCACATTTCTGTGGCAGAAAGTTCTGGAATCTGAGAGGAGCCACGAATTTCCTTCCACCCAGTGTTCCCCCACATCTCCCGATAAAAATGATACCTCACTTGTGTGGGTAGGCCTAGCGCCCACGACAGGAAACGCCCCAAAGCGCAACGTGGACACAGCCAAATTGGTGAAGGAAAACAGAGATGTTTTTTGCAAACTGCCTACCTGTAGATTTTGGCCTGTAGCTCAGCCGCCACCTAGGGAAACCTACCAAACCTGTGCATTTCTGAAAACTAGAGACCTAGGGGAATCCAAGATGGGGTGACTTGTGTGGCTCGGACCAGGTTCTGTTACCCAGAATCCTTTGCAAACCTCAAAATTTGGCTAAAAATACACATGTTCCTCACATTTCTGTGGCAGAAAGTTCTGGAATCAAAGAGGAGCCACGAATTTCCTTCCACCCAGCGTTCCCCCACGTCTCCCGATAAAAATGATACCTCACTTGTGTGGGTAGGCCTAGCGCCCGCGACAGGAAACACCCCAAAGCGTAACGTGGACACAGCCAAATTGGTGAAGGAAAACAGAGGTGTTTTTTGCAAAGTGCCTACCTGTAGATTTTGGCCTGTAGCTCAGCCGCCACCTAGGGAAACCTACCAAACCTGTGCATTTATGAAAACAAGAGACCTAGGGGAATCCAAGATGGGGTGACTTGTGTGGCTCGGACCAGGTTCTGTTACCCAGAATCCTTTGCAAACCTCAAAATTTGGCTAAAAAAACACATGTTCCTCACATTTCTGTGGCAGAAAGTTCTGATATCTGAGAGGAGCCACGAATTTCCTTCCACCCAGCGTTCCCCCACGTCTCCCGATAAAAATGATACCTCACTTGTGTGGGTAGGCCTGGCGCCCGCGACAGGAAATGCCCCAAAGCGCAACGTGGACACAGCCAAATTGGTGAAGGAAAACAGAGGTGTTTTTTGCAAAGTGCCTACCTGTAGATTTTGGCCTGTAGCTCAGCCGCCACCTAGGGAAACCTACCAAACCTGTGCATTTCTGAAAACTAGAGACCTAGGGGAATCCAAGATGGGGTGACTTGTGTGGCTCGGACCAGGTTCTGTTACCCAGAATCCTTTGCAAACCTCAAAATTTGGCTAAAAAAACACATGTTCCTCACATTTCTGTGGCAGAAAGTTCTGGAATCTGAGAGGAGCCACGAATTTCCTTCCACCCAGCGTTCCCCCACGTCTCCCGATACAAATGATACCTCACTTGTGTGGGTAGGCCTAGCGCCCGCGACAGGAAACGCCCCAAAGCGCAACGTGGACACAGCCAAATTGGTGAAGGAAAACAGAGGTGTTTTTTGCAAAGTGCCTACCTGTAGATTTTGGCCCGTAGCTCAGCCGCACCTAGGGAAACCTACCAAACCTGTGCATTTCTGAAAACTAGAGACCTAGGGGAATCCAAGATGGGGTGACTTGTGTGGCTCGGACCAGGTTCTGTTACCCAGAATCCTTTGCAAACCTCCAAATGTGGCTAAAAAAACACATGTTCCTCACATTTCTGTGTCAGAAAGTTCTGGAATCTGAGAGGAGCCACGAATTTCCTTCCACCCAGCGTTCCCCCACGTCTCCCGATAAAAATGATACCTCACTTGTGTGGGTAGGCCTAGCGCCCGCGACAGGAAACGCCCCAAAGCGCAACGTGGACACAGCCAAATTGGTGAAGGAAAACAGAGGTGTTTTTTGCAAAGTGCCTACCTGTAGATTTTGGCCTGTAGCTCAGCCGCCACCTAGGGAAACCTACCAAACCTGTGCATTTCTGAAAACTAGAGACCTAGGGGAATCCAAGATGGGGTGACTTGTGTGGCTCGGACCAGGTTCTGTTACCCAGAATCCTTTGCAAACCTCAAAATTTGGCTAAAAATACACATGTTCCTCACATTTCTGTTGCAGAAAGTTCTGGAATCTGAGAGGAGCCACGAATTGCCTTCCACCCAGCGTTCCCCCACGTCTCCCGATAAAAATGATACCTCACTTGTGTGGGTAGGCCTAGCGCCCGCGACAGGAAACACCCCAAAGCGCAACGTGGACACAGCCAAATTGGTGAAGGAAAACAGATGTGTTTTTTGCAAAGTGCCTACCTGTAGATTTTGGCCTGTAGCACAGCCGCCACCTAGGGAAACCTACCAAACCTGTGCATTTCTGAAAACTAGAGACCTAGGGGAATCCAAGATGGGGTGACTTGTGTGGCTCGGACCAGGTTCTGTTACCCAGAATCCTTTGCAAACCTCCAAATGTGGCTAAAAAAACACATGTTCCTCACATTTCTGTGGCAGAAAGTTCTGGAATCTGAGAGGAGCCACGAATTGCCTTCCACCCAGCGTTCCCCCACGTCTCCCGATAAAAATGATACCTCACTTGTGTGGGTAGGCCTAGCGCCCGCGACAGGAAACGCCCCAAAGCGCAACGTGGACACAGCCAAATTGGTGAAGGAAAACAGTGGTGTTTTTTGCAAAGTGCCTACCTGTAGATTTTGGCCTGTAGCTCAGCCGCCACCTAGGGAAACCTACCAAACCTGTGCATTTCTGAAAACTAGAGACCTAGGGGAATCCAAGATGGGGTGACTTGTGTGGCTCGGACCAGGTTCTGTTACCCAGAATCCTTTGCAAACCTCAAAATTTGGCTAAAAAAACACATGTTCCTCACATTTCTGTGGCAGAAAGTTCTGGAATCTGAGAGGAGCCACGAATTTCCTTCCACCCAGCGTTCCCCCACGTCTCCCGATAAAAATGATACCTCACTTGTGTGGGTAGGCCTAGCGCCCGCGACAGGAAACGCCCCAAAGCGCAACGTGGACACAGCCAAATTGGTGAAGGAAAACAGAGGTGTTTTTTGCAAAGTGCCTACCTGTAGATTTTGGCCTGTAGCTCAGCCGCCACCTAGGGAAACCTACCAAACCTGTGCATTTCTGAAAACTAGAGACGTAGGGGAATCCAAGATGGGGTGACTTGTGTGGCTCGGACCAGGTTCTGTTACCCAGAATCCTTTGCAAACCTCAAAATTTGGCTAAAAAAACACATGTTCCTCACATTTCTGTGGCAGAAAGTTCTGGAATCTGACAGGAGCCACGAATTTCCTTCCACCCAGCGTTCCCCCACGTCTCCCGATAAAAATGATACCTAACTTGTGTGGGTAGGCCTAGCGCCCGCGCAGGAAATGCCCCAAACCGCAACGTGGACACAGCCAAATTGGTGAAGGAAAACAGATGTGTTTTTTGCAAAGTGCCTACCTGTAGATTTTGGCCTGTAGCTCAGCCGCCACCTAGGGAAACCTACCAAACCTGTCCATTTCTGAAAACTAGAGACCTAGGGGAATCCAAGATGGGGTGACTTGTGTGGCTCGGACCAGGTTCTGTTACCCAGAATCCTATGCAAACCTCCAAATGTGGCTAAAAAAACACATGTTCCTCACATTTCTGTGGCAGAAAGTTCTGGAATCTTAGAGGAGCCACGAATTTCCTACCACCCAGCGTTCCCCCACGTCTCCCGATAAAAATGATACCTCACTTGTGTGGGTAGGCCTAGCGCCCGCGACAGGAAACGCCCCAAAGCGCAACGTGGACACAGCCAAATTGGTGAAGGAAAACAGAGGTGTTTTTTGCAAAGTGCCTACCTGTAGATTTTGGCCTGTAGCTCAGCCGCCACCTAGGGAAACCTACCAAACCTGTGCATTTCTGAAAACTAGAGACCTAGGGGAATCCAAGATGGGGTGACTTGTCTGGCTCGGACCAGGTTCTGTTACCCAGAATCCTTTGCAAACCTCAAAATTTGGCTAAAAATACACATGTTCCTCACATTTCTGTGACAGAAAGTTCTGGAATCTGAGAGGAGCCACGAATTTCCTTCCACCCAGCGTTCCCCCACGTCACCCGATAAAAATGATACCTCACTTGTGTGGGTAGGCCTAGCGCCCGCGACAGTAAACACCCCAAAGCGCAACGTGGACACAGCCAAATTGGTGAAGGAAAACAGAGGTGTTTTTTGCAAAGTGCCTACCTGTAGATTTTGGCCTGTAGCTCAGCCGCCACCTAGGGAAACCTACCAAACCTGTGCATTTATGAAAACAAGAGACCTAGGGGAATCCAAGATGGGGTGACTTGTGTGGCTCGGACCAGGTTCTGTTACCCAGAATCCTTTGCAAACCTCCAAATGTGGCTAAAAAAACACATGTTCCTCACATTTCTGTGGCAGAAAGTTCTGGAATCTGAGAGGAGCCACGAATTGCCTTCCACCCAGCGTTCCCCCACGTCTCCCGATAAAAATGATACCTCACTTGTGTGGGTAGGCCTAGCGCCCGCGACAGGAAACGCCCCAAAGCGCAACGTGGACACAGCCAAATTGGTGAAGGAAAACAGTGGTGTTTTTTGCAAAGTGCCTACCTGTAGATTTTGGCCTGTAGCTCAGCCGCCACCTAGGGAAACCTACCAAACCTGTGCATTTATGAAAACAAGAGACCTAGGGGAATCCAAGATGGGGTGACTTGTGTGGCTCGGACCAGGTTCTGTTACCCAGAATCCTTTGCAAACCTCAAAATTTGGCTAAAAAAACACATGTTCCTCACATTTCTGTGGCAGAAAGTTCTGGAATCTGAGAGGAGCCACGAATTTCCTTCCACCCAGCGTTCCCCCACGTCTCCCGATAAAAATGATACCTCACTTGTGTGGGTAGGCCTAGCGCCCGCGACAGGAAACGCCCCAAAGCGCAACGTGGACACAGCCAAATTGGTGAAGGAAAACAGAGGTGTTTTTTGCAAAGTGCCTACCTGTAGATTTTGGCCTGTAGCTCAGCCGCCACCTAGGGAAACCTACCAAACCTGTGCATTTCTGAAAACTAGAGACGTAGGGGAATCCAAGATGGGGTGACTTGTGTGGCTCGGACCAGGTTCTGTTACCCAGAATCCTTTGCAAACCTCAAAATTTGGCTAAAAAAACACATGTTCCTCACATTTCTGTGGCAGAAAGTTCTGGAATCTGACAGGAGCCACGAATTTCCTTCCACCCAGCGTTCCCCCACGTCTCCCGATAAAAATGATACCTAACTTGTGTGGGTAGGCCTAGCGCCCGCGCAGGAAATGCCCCAAACCGCAACGTGGACACAGCCAAATTGGTGAAGGAAAACAGATGTGTTTTTTGCAAAGTGCCTACCTGTAGATTTTGGCCTGTAGCTCAGCCGCCACCTAGGGAAACCTACCAAACCTGTCCATTTCTGAAAACTAGAGACCTAGGGGAATCCAAGATGGGGTGACTTGTGTGGCTCGGACCAGGTTCTGTTACCCAGAATCCTATGCAAACCTCCAAATGTGGCTAAAAAAACACATGTTCCTCACATTTCTGTGGCAGAAAGTTCTGGAATCTGAGAGGAGCCACGAATTTCCTACCACCCAGCGTTCCCCCACGTCTCCCGATAAAAATGATACCTCACTTGTGTGGGTAGGCCTAGCGCCCGCGACAGGAAACGCCCCAAAGCGCAACGTGGACACAGCCAAATTGGTGAAGGAAAACAGAGGTGTTTTTTGCAAAGTGCCTACCTGTAGATTTTGGCCTGTAGCTCAGCCGCCACCTAGGGAAACCTACCAAACCTGTGCATTTCTGAAAACTAGAGACCTAGGGGAATCCAAGATGGGGTGACTTGTGTGGCTCGGACCAGGTTCTGTTACCCAGAATCCTTTGCAAACCTCAAAATTTGGCTAAAAATACACATGTTCCTCACATTTCTGTGACAGAAAGTTCTGGAATCTGAGAGGAGCCACGAATTTCCTTCCACCCAGCGTTCCCCCACGTCACCCGATAAAAATGATACCTCACTTGTGTGGGTAGGCCTAGCGCCCGCGACAGTAAACACCCCAAAGCGCAACGTGGACACAGCCAAATTGGTGAAGGAAAACAGAGGTGTTTTTTGCAAAGTGCCTACCTGTAGATTTTGGCCTGTAGCTCAGCCGCCACCTAGGGAAACCTAACAATCCTGTGCATTTATGAAAACAAGAGACCTAGGGGAATCCAAGATGGGGTGACTTGTGTGGCTCGGACCAGGTTCTGTTACCCAGAATCCTTTGCAAACCTCAAAATTTGGCTAAAAAAACACATGTTCCTCACATTTCTGTGGCAGAAAGTTCTGATATCTGAGAGGAGCCACGAATTTCCTTCCACCCAGCGTTCCCCCACGTCTCCCGATAAAAATGATACCTCACTTGTGTGGGTAGGCCTGGCGCCCGCGACAGGAAATGCCCCAAAGCGCAACGTGGACACAGCCAAATTGGTGAAGGAAAACAGATGTGTTTTTTGCAAAGTGCCTACCTGTAGATTTTGGCCTGTAGCACAGCCGCCACCTAGGGAAACCTACCAAACCTGTGCATTTCTGAAAACTAGAGACCAAGGGGAATCCAAGATGGGGTGACTTGTGTGGCTCGGACCAGGTTCTGTTACCCAGAATCCTTTGCAAACCTCCAAATGTGGCTAAAAAAACACATGTTCCTCACATTTCTGTGGCAGAAAGTTCTGGAATCGGAGAGGAGCCACGAATTTCCTTTCACCCAGCGTTCCCCCACGTCTCCCGATAAAAATGATACCTCACTTGTGTGGGTAGGCCTGGCGCCCGCGACAGGAAACGCCCCAAAGCGCAACGTGGACACAGCCAAATTGGTGAAGGAAAACAGAGGTGTTTTTTGCAAAGTGCCTACCTGTAGATTTTGGCCTGTAGCTCAGCCGCCACCTAGGGAAACCTACCAAACCTGTTCATTTCTGAAAACTAGAGACCTAGGGGAATCCAAGATGGGGTGACTTGTGTGGCTCGGACCAGGTTCTGTTACCCAGAATCCTTTGGAAACCTCAAAATTTGGCTAAAAAAACACATGTTCCTCACATTTCTGTGGCAGAAAGTTCTGGAATCTGAGAGGAGCCACGAATTTCCTTCCACCCAGCGTTCCCCCACGTCTCCCGATAAAAATGATACCTCACTTGTTGTGGGTAGGCCTAGCGCCCGCGACAGGAAATGCCCCAAAGCGCAACGTGGACACAGCCAAATTGGTGAAGGAAAACAGATGTGTTTTTTGCAAAGTGCCTACCAGTAGATTTTGGCCTGTAGCACAGCCGCCACCTAGGGAAACCTACCAAACCTGTGCATTTCTGAAAACAAGAGACCTAGGGGAATCCAAGATGGGTTGACTTGTGTGGCTCGGACCAGGTTCTGTTACCCAGAATCCTTTGCAAACCTCAAAATTTGGCTAAAAAAAACACATGTTCCTCACATTTCTGTGGCAGAAAGTTCTGGAATCTGAGAGGAGCCACGAATTTCCTTCCACCCAGCGTTCCCCCACGTCTCCCGATAAAAATGATACCTCACTTGTATGGGTAGGCCTAGCGCCCGCGACAGAAAACGCCCCAAAGCGCAACGTGGACACAGCCAAATTGGTGAAGGAAAACAGAGGTGTTTTTTGCAAAGTGCCTACCTGTAGATTTTGGCCTGTAGCTCAGCCGCCACCTAGGGAAACATACCAAACCTGTGCATTTCTGAAAACTAGAGACCTAGGGGAATCCAAGATGGGGTGACTTGTGTGGCTCGGACCAGGTTCTGTTACCCAGAATCCTTTGCAAACCTCAAAATTTGGCTAAAAATACACATGTTCCTCAATTTCTGTGGCAGAAAGTTCTGGAATCTGAGAGGAGCCACGAATTTCCTTCCACCCAGCGTTCCCCCACGTCTCCCGATAAAAATGATACCTCACTTGTGTGGGTAGGCCTAGCGCCCGCGACAGGAAACGCCCCAAAGCGCAACGTGGACACAGCCAAATTGGTGAAGGAAAACAGAGGTGTTTTTTGCAAAGTGCCTACCTGTAGATTTTGGCCTGCAGCTCAGCCGCCACGTAGGGAAACCTACCAAACCTGTGCATTTCTGAAAACTAGAGACCTAGGGGAATCCAAGATGGGGTGACTTGTGTGGCTCGGACCAGGTTCTGTTACCCAGAATCCTTTGCAAACCTCAAAATTTGGCTAAAAATACACATGTTCCTCACATTTCTGTGGCAGAAAGTTCTGGAATCTGAGAGGAGCCACGAATTTCCTTCCACCCAGCGTTACCCCACGTCTCCCGATAAAAATGATACCTCACTTGTGTGGGTAGGCCTGGCGCCCGCGACAGGAAACGCCCCAAAGCGCAACGTGGACACAGCCAAATTGGTGAAGGAAAACAGAGGTGTTTTTTGCAAAGTGCCTACCTGTAGATTTTGGCCTGTAGCTCAGCCGCCACATAGGGAAACCTACCAAACCTGTGCATTTCTGAAAACTAGAGACCTAGGGGAATCCAAGATGGGGTGACTTGTGTGGCTCGGACCAGGTTCTGTTACCCAGAATCCTTTGCAAACCTCCAAATTTGGCTAAAAAAACACATGTTCCTCACATTTCTGTGGCAGAAAGTTCTGGAATCTGAGAGGAGCCATGAATTTCCTTCCACCCAGCGTTCCCCCACTTCTCCCGATAAAAATGATACCTCACTTGTGTGGGTAGGCCTAGCGCCCGCGACAGGAAATGCCCCAAAGCGCAACGTGGACACTGCCAAATTGGTGAAGGAAAACAGATGTGTTTTTTGCAAAGTGCCTACCTGTAGATTTTGGCCTGTAGCACCACCGCCACCTAGGGAAACCTACCAAACCTGTGCATTTCTGAAAACTAGAGACCTAGGGGAATCCAAGATGGGGTGACTTGTGTGGCTCGGACCAGGTTCTGTTACCCAGAATCCTTTGCAAACCTCCAAATGTGGCTAAAAAAACACATGTTCCTCACATTTCTGTGGCAGAAAGTTCTGGAATCTGAGAGGAGCCACGAATTTCCTTCCACCCAGCGTTCCCCCACGTCTCCCGATAAAAATTATACCTCACTTGTGTGGGTAGGCCTAGCGCCCGCGACAGGAAATGCCCCAAAGCGCAACGTGGACACAGCCAAATTGGTGAAGGAAAACAGAGGTGTTTTTTGCAAAGTGCCTACCTGTAGATTTTGGCCTGTAGCTCAGCCGCCACCTAGGGAAACCTACCAAACCTGTGCATTTCTGAAAACTAGAGACCTAGGGGAATCCAAGATGGGGTGACTTGTGTGGCTCGGACCAGGTTCTGTTACCCAGAATCCTTTGCAAACCTCAAAATTTGGCTAAAAAAACACATGTTCCTCACATTTCTGTGGCAGAAAGTTCTGGAATCTGAGAGGAGCCACGAATTTCCTTCCACCCAGCGTTCCCCCACGTCTCCCGATAAAAATGATACCTCACTTGTGTGGGTAGGCCTAGCGCCCGCGACAGGAAACGCCCCAAAGCGCAATGTGGACACAGCCAAATTGGTGAAGGAAAACAGAGGTGTTTTTTGCAAAGTGCCTACCTGTAGATTTTGGCCTGTAGCTCAGCCGCCACCTAGGGAAACCTACCAAACCTGTGCATTTCTGAAAACTAGAGACATAGGGGAATCCAAGATGGGGTGACTTGTGTGGCTCGGACCAGGTTCTGTTACCCAGAATCCTTTGCAAACCTCAAAATTTGGCTAAAAATACACATGTTCCTCACATTTCTGTGGCAGAAAGTTCTGGAATCTGAGAGGAGCCACGAATTTCCTTTCACCCAGCATTCCCCCACGTCTCTCGATAAAAATGATACCTCACTTGTGTGGGTAGGCCTAGCGCCCGCGACAGGAAACGCCCCAAAGCGCAACGTGGACACAGCCAAATTGGTGAAGGAAAACAGAGGTGTTTTTTGCAAAGTGCCTACCTGTAGATTTTGGCCTGTAGCTCAGCCGGCACCTAGGGAAACCTACCAAACCTGTGCATTTCTGAAAACTAGAGACCTAGGGGAATCCAAGATGGGGTGACTTGTGTGGCTCGGACCAGGTTCTGTTACCCAGAATCCTTTGCAAACCTTAAAATGTGGCTAAAAAAACACATGTTCCTCACATTTCTGTGGCAGAAAGTTCTGGAATCTGAGAGGAGCCACGAATTTCCTTCCACCCAGCGTTCCCCCACGTCTCCCGATAAAAATGATACCTCACTTGTGTGGGTAGGCCTAGCGCCCGCGACAGGAAACGCCCCAAAGCGCAACGTGGACACAGCCAAATTGGTGAAGGAAAACAGTGGTGTTTTTTGCAAAGTGCCTACCTGTAGATTTTGGCCTGTAGCTCAGCCGCCACCTAGGGAAACCTACCAAACCTGTGCATTTATGAAAACAAGAGACCTAGGGGAATCCAAGATGGGGTGACTTGTGTGGCTCGGACCAGGTTCTGTTACCCAGAATCCTTTGCAAACCTCAAAATTTGGCTAAAAAAACACATGTTCCTCACATTTCTGTGGCAGAAAGTTCTGGAATCTGAGAGGAGCCACGAATTTCCTTCCACCCAGCGTTCCCCCACGTCTCCCGATAAAAATGATACCTCACTTGTGTGGGTAGGCCTAGCGCCCGCGACAGGAAATGCCCCAAAGTGCACGGTGGACACAGCCAAATTGGTGAAGGAAAACAGAGGTGTTTTTTGCAAAGTGCCTACCTGTAGATTTTGGCCTGTAGCTCAGCCGCCACCTAGGGAAACCTACCAAACCTGTGCATTTCTGAAAACTAGAGACCTAGGGGAATCCAAGATGGGGTGACTTGTGTGGCTCGGACCAGGTTCTGTTACCCAGAATCCTTTGCAAACCTCCAAATGTGGCTAAAAAAACACATGTTCCTCACATTTCTGTGGCAGAAAGTTCTGGAATCTGAGAGGAGCCACGAATTTCCTTCCACCCAGCGTTCCCCCACGTCTCCCGATAAAAATGATACCTCACTTGTGTGGGTAGGCCTAGCGCCCGTGACAGGAAACGCCCCAAAGCGCAACGTGGACACAGCCAAATTGGTGAAGGAAAACAGAGGTGTTTTTTGCAAAGTGCCTACCTGTAGATTTTGGCCTGTAGCTCAGCCGCCACCTAGGGAAACCTACCAAACCTGTGCATTTCTGAAAACTAGAGACCTAGGGGAATCCAAGATGGGGTGACTTGTGTGGCTCGGACCAGGTTCTGTTACCCAGAATCCTTTGCAAACCTCCAAATGTGGCTAAAAAAACACATGTTCCTCACATTTCTGTGGCAGAAAGTTCTGGAATCTGAGAGGAGCCACGAATTTCCTTCCACCCAGCGTTCCCCCACGTCTCCCAATAAAAATGATACCTCACTTGTGTGGGTAGGCCTGGCGCCCGCGACAGGAAATGCCCCAAAGCGCAACGTGGACACAGCCAAATTGGTGAAGGAAAACAGAGGTGTTTTTTGCAAAGTGCCTATCTGTAGATTTTGGCCTGTAGCACAGCCGCCACCTAGGGAAACCTACCAAACCTGTGCATTTCTGAAAACTAGAGACCTAGGGGAATCCAAGATGGGGTGACTTGTGTGGCTCGGACCAGGTTCTGTTACCCAGAATCCTTTGCAAACCTCCAAATGTGGCTAAAAAAACACATGTTCCTCACATTTCTGTGGCAGAAAGTTCTGGAATCTGAGAGGAGCCACGAATTTCCTTCCACCCAGCGTTCCCCCACGTCTCCCGATAAAAATTATACCTCACTTGTGTGGGTAGGCCTAGCGCCCGCGACAGGAAATGCCCCAAAGCGCAACGTGGACAGAGCCAAATTGGTGAAGGAAAACAGAGGTGTTTTTTGCAAAGTGCCTACCTGTAGATTTTGGCCTGTAGCTCAGCCGCCACCTAGGGAAACCTACCAAACCTGTGCATTTCTGAAAACTAGAGACCTAGGGGAATCCAAGATGGGGTGACTTGTGTGGCTCGGACCAGGTTCTGTTACCCAGAATCCTTTGCAAACCTCAAAATTTGGCTAAAAATACAAATGTTCCTCACATTTCTGTGGCAGAAAGTTCTGGAATCTGAGAGGAGCCACGAATTTCCTTCCACCCAGCGTTCCCCCACGTCTCCCGATAAAAATTATACCTCACTTGTGTGGGTAGGCCTAGCGCCCGCGACAGGAAACGCCCCAAAGCGCAACGTGGACACAGCCAAATTGGTGAAGGAAAACAGTGGTGTTTTTTGCAAAGTGCCTACCTGTAGATTTTGGCCTGTAGCACAGCCGCCACCTAGGGAAACCTACCAAACCTGTGCATTTCTGAAAACTAGAGACCTAGGGGAATCCAAGATGGGGTGACTTGTGTGGCTCGGACCAGGTTCTGTTACCCAGAATCCTTTGCAAACCTCAAAATTTGGCTAAAAATACACATGTTCCTCACATTTCTGTGGCAGAAAGTTCTGGAATCTGAGAGGAGCCACGAATTTCCTTTCACCCAGCATTCCCCCACGTCTCTCGATAAAAATGATACCTCAATTGTGTGGGTAGGCCTAGCGCCCGCGACAGGAAACGTCCCAAAGCGCAACGTGGACACAGCCAAATTGGTGAAGGAAAACAGAGGTGTTTTTTGCAAAGTGCCTACCTGTAGATTTTGGCCTGTAGCTCAGCCGCCACCTAGGGAAACCTACCAAACCTGTGCATTTCTGAAAACTAGAGACCTAGGGGAATCCAAGATGGGGTGACTTGTGTGGCTCGGACCAGGTTCTGTTACCCAGAATCCTTTGCAAACCTCCAAATGTGGCTAAAAAAACACATGTTCCTCACATTTCTGTGGCAGAAAGTTCTGGAATCTGAGAGGAGCCACGAATTTCCTTCCACCCAGCGTTCCCCACGTCTCCCGATAAAAATGATACCTCACTTGTGTGGGTAGGCCTAGTGCCCGCGACAGGAAACGCCCCAAAGCGCAACGTGGACACAGCCAAATTGGTGAAGGAAAACAGAGGTGTTTTTTGCAAAGTGCCTACCTGTAGATTTTGGCCTGTAGCTCAGCCGCCACCTAGGGAAACCTACCAAACCTGTGCATTTCTGAAAACTAGAGACCTAGGGGAATCCAAGATGGGGTGACTTGTGTGGCTCGGACCAGGTTCTGTTACCCAGAATCCTTTGCAAACCTCCAAATGTGGCTAAAAAAACACATGTTCCTCACATTTCTGTGGCAGAAAGTTCTGGAATCTGAAAGGAGCCACGAATTTCCTTCCACCCAGCGTTCCCCCACGTCTCCCGATAAAAATGATACCTCACTTGTGTGGTTAGGCCTGGTGCCCGCGACAGGAAACGCCCCAAAGCGCAACGTGGACACAGCCAAATTGGTGAAGGAAAACAGTGGTGTTTTTTGCAAAGTGCCTACCTGTAGATTTTGGCCTGTAGCTCAGCCGCACCTAGGGAAACCTACCAAACCTGTGCATTTCTGAAAACTAGAGACATAGGGGAATCCAAGATGGGGTGACTTGTGTGGCTCGGACCAGGTTCTGTTACCCAGAATCCTTTGCAAACCTCCAAATGTGGCTAAAAAAACACATGTTCCTCACATTTCTGTGTCAGAAAGTTCTGGAATCTGAGAGGAGCCACGAATTTCCTTCCACCCAGCGTTCCCCCACGTCTCCCGATAAAAATGATACCTCACTTGTGTGGGTAGGCCTAGCGCCCGCGACAGGAAACGCCCCAAAGCGCAACGTGGACACAGCCAAATTGGTGAAGGAAAACAGAGGTGTTTTTTGCAAAGTGCCTACCTGTAGATTTTGGCCTGTAGCTCAGCCGCCACCTAGGGAAACCTACCAAACCTGTGCATTTCTGAAAACTAGAGACCTAGGGGAATCCAAGATGGGGTGACTTGTGTGGCTCGGACCAGGTTCTGTTACCCAGAATCCTTTGCAAACCTCCAAATGTGGCTAAAAAAACACATGTTCCTCACATTTCTGTGTCAGAAAGTTCTGGAATCTGAGAGGAGCCACGAATTTCCTTCCACCCAGCGTTCCCCCACGTCTCCCGATAAAAATGATACCTCACTTGTGTGGGTAGGCCTAGCGCCCGCGACAGGAAACGCCCCAAAGCGCAACGTGGACACAGCCAAATTGGTGAAGGAAAACAGAGGTGTTTTTTGCAAAGTGCCTACCTGTAGATTTTGGCCTGTAGCTCAGCCGCCACCTAGGGAAACCTACCAAACCTGTGCATTTCTGAAAACTAGAGACCTAGGGGAATCCAAGATGGGGTGACTTGTGTGGCTCGGACCAGGTTCTGTTACCCAGAATCCTTTGCAAACCTCAAAATTTGGCTAAAAATACACATGTTCCTCACATTTCTGTGGCAGAAAGTTCTGGAATCTGAGAGGAGCCACGAATTGCCTTCCACCCAGCGTTCCCCCACGTCTCCCGATAAAAATGATACCTCACTTGTGTGGGTAGGCCTAGCGCCCGCGACAGAAAACGCCCCAAAGCGCAACGTGGACACAGCCAAATTGGTGAAGGAAAACAGAGGTGTTTTTTGCAAAGTGCCTACCTGTAGATTTTGGCCTGTAGCTCAGCCGCACCTAGGGAAACCTACCAAACCTGTGCATTTCTGAAAACTAGAGACCTAGGGGAATCCAAGATGGGGTGACTTGTGTGGCTCGGACCAGGTTCTGTTACCCAGAATCCTTTGCAAACCTCAAAATTTGGCTAAAAAAAACACATGTTCCTCACATTTCTGTGGCAGAAAGTTCTGGAATCTGAGAGGAGCCACGAATTTCCTTCCACCCAGCGTTCCCCCACGTCTCCCGATAAAAATGATACCTCACTTGTGTGGGTAGGCCTAGCGCCCGCGACAGGAAACGCCCCAAAGCACAACGTGGACACAGCCAAATTGGTGAAGGAAAACAGAGGTGTTTTTTGCAAAGTGCCTACCTGTAGATTTTGGCCTGTAGCTCAGCCGCCACCTAGGGAAACCTACCAAACCTGTGCATTTCTGAAAACTAGAGACCTAGGGGAATCCAAGATGGGGTGACTTGTGTGGCTCGGACCAGGTTCTGTTACCCAGAATCCTTTGCAAACCTCAAAATTTGGCTAAAAATACACATGTTCCTCACATTTCTGTGGCAGAAAGTTCTGGAATCTGAGAGGAGCCACGAATTTCCTTTCACCCAGCGTTCCCCCAAGTCTCTCGATAAAAATGATACCTCACTTGTGTGGGTAGGCCTAGCGCCCGCGACAGGAAACGCCCCAAAGCGCAACGTGGACACAGCCAAATTGGTGAAGGAAAACAGAGGTGTTTTTTGCAAAGTGCCTACCTGTAGATTTTGGCCTGTAGCTCAGCCGCCACCTAGGGAAACCTACCAAACCTGTGCATTTCTGAAAACTAGAGACCTAGGGGAATCCAAGATGGGGTGACTTGTGTGGCTCGGACCAGGTTCTGTTACCCAGAATCCTTTGCAAACCTCCAAATGTGGCTAAAAAAACCCATGTTCCTCACATTTTTGTGGCAGAAAGTTCTGGAATCTGAGAGGAGCCACGAATTTCCTTCCACCCAGCGTTCCCCCACGTCTCCCGATAAAAATGATACCTCACTTGTGTGGGTAGGCCTAGCGCCCGCGACAGAAAACGCCCCAAAGCGCAACGTGGACACAGCCAAATTGGTGAAGGAAAACAGTGGTGTTTTTTGCAAAGTGCCTACCTGTAGATTTTGGCCTGTAGCTCAGCCGCCACCTAGGGAAACCTACCAAACCTGTGCATTTATGAAAACAAGAGACCTAGGGGAATCCAAGATGGGGTGACTTGTGTGGCTCGGACCAGGTTCTGTTACCCAGAATCCTTTGCAAACCTCAAAATTTGGCTAAAAAAACACATGTTCCTCACATTTCTGTGGCAGAAAGTTCTGGAATCTGAGAGGAGCCACGAATTTCCTTCCACCCAGCGTTCCCCCACGTCTCCCGATAAAAATGATACCTCACTTGTGTGGGTAGGCCTAGCGCCCGCGACAGGAAACGCCCCAAAGCGCAACGTGGACACAGCCAAATTGGTGAAGGAAAACAGAGGTGTTTTTTGCAAAGTGCCTACCTGTAGATTTTGGCCTGTAGCTCAGCCGCCACCTAGGGAAACCTACCAAACCTGTGCATTTCTGAAAACTAGAGACGTAGGGGAATCCAAGATGGGGTGACTTGTGTGGCTCGGACCAGGTTCTGTTACCCAGAATCCTTTGCAAACCTCAAAATTTGGCTAAAAAAACACATGTTCCTCACATTTCTGTGGCAGAAAGTTCTCGAATCTGAGAGGAGCCACGAATTTCCTTCCACCCAGCGTTCCCCCACGTCTCCCGATAAAAATGATACCTAACTTGTGTGGGTAGGCCTAGCGCCCGCGACAGGAAATGCCCCAAACCGCAACGTGGACACAGCCAAATTGGTGAAGGAAAACAGATGTGTTTTTTGCAAAGTGCCTACCTGTAGATTTTGGCCTGTAGCTCAGCCGCCACCTAGGGAAACCTACCAAACCTGTGCATTTCTGAAAACTAGAGACATAGGGGAATCCAAGATGGGGTGACTTGTGTGGCTCGGACCAGGTTCTGTTACCCAGAATCCTTTGCAAACCTCAAAATTTGGCTAAAAAAACACATGTTCCTCACATTTCTGTGGCAGAAAGTTCTCGAATCTGAGAGGAGCCACGAATTTCCTTCCACCCAGCGTTCCCCCACGTCTCCCGATAAAAATGATACCTAACTTGTGTGGGTAGGCCTAGCGCCCGCGACAGGAAATGCCCCAAACCGCAACGTGGACACAGCCAAATTGGTGAAGGAAAACAGATGTGTTTTTTGCAAAGTGCCTACCTGTAGATTTTGGCCTGTAGCTCAGCCGCCACCTAGGGAAACCTACCAAACCTGTGCATTTCTGAAAACTAGAGACCTAGGGGAATCCAAGATGGGGTGACTTGTGTGGCTCGGACCAGGTTCTGTTACCCAGAATCCTTTGCAAACCTCCAAATGTGGCTAAAAAAACACATGTTCCTCACATTTCTGTGGCAGAAAGTTCTGGAATCTGAGAGGAGCCACGAATTTCCTTCCACCCAGCGTTCCCCCACGTCTCCCGATAAAAATGATACCTCACTTGTGTGGGTAGGCCTAGCGCCCGCGACAGGAAACGCCCCAAAGCGCAACGTGGACACAGCCAAATTGGTGAAGGAAAACAGAGGTGTTTTTTGCAAAGTGCCTACCTGTAGATTTTGGCCTGTAGCTCAGCCGCCACCTAGGGAAACCTACCAAACCTGTGCATTTCTGAAAACTAGAGACCTAGGGGAATCCAAGATGGGGTGACTTGTGTGGCTCGGACCAGGTTCTGTTACCCAGAATCCTTTGCAAACCTCAAAATTTGGCTAAAAAAACACATGTTCCTCACATTTCTGTGGCAGAAAGTTCTGGAATCTGAGAGGAGCCACGAATTTCCTTCCACCCAGCGTTCCCCCACGTCTCCCGATAAAAATGATACCTCACTTGTGTGGGTAGGCCTAGCGCCCGCGACACGAAACGCCCCAAAGCGCAACGTGGACACAGCCAAATTGGTGAAGGAAAACAGAGGTGTTTTTTGCAAAGTGCCTACCTGTAGATTTTGGCCTGTAGCTCAGCCGCCACCTAGGGAAACCTACCAAACCTGTGCATTTCTGAAAACTAGAGACCTAGGGGAATCCAAGATGGGGTGACTTGTGTGGCTCGGACCAGGTTCTGTTACCCAGAATCCTTTGTAAACCTCAAAATTTGGCTAAAAATACACATGTTCCTCACATTTCTGTGGCTGAAAGTTCTGGAATCTGAGAGGAGCCACGAATTTCCTTTCACCCAGCGTTCCCCCATGTCTCTCGATAAAAATGATACCTCACTTGTGTGGGTAGGCCTAGCGCCCGCGACAGGAAACGCCCCAAAGCGCAACGTGGACACAGCCAAATTGGTGAAGGAAAACAGAGGTGTTTTTTGCAAAGTGCCTACCTGTAGATTTTGGCCTGTAGCTCAGCCGCCACCTAGGGAAACCTACCAAACCTGTGCATTTCTGAAAACTAGAGACCTAGGGGAATCCAAGATGGGGTGACTTGTGTGGCTCGGACCAGGTTCTGTTACCCAGAATCCTTTGCAAACCTCCAAATGTGGCTAAAAAAACACATGTTCCTCACATTTCTGTGGCAGAAAGTTCTGGAATCTGAGAGGAGCCACGAATTTCCTTCCACCCAGCGTTCCCCCACGTCTCCCGATAAAAATGATACCTCACTTGTGTGGGTAGGCCTAGCGCCCGCGACAGGAAACGCCCCAAAGCGCAACGTGGACACAGCCAAATTGGTGAAGGAAAACAGAGGTGTTTTTTGCAAAGTGCCTACCTGTAGATTTTGGCCTGTAGCTCAGCCGCCACCTAGGGAAACCTACCAAACCTGTGCATTTCTGAAAACTAGAGACCTAGGAGAATCCAAGATGGGGTGACTTGTGAGGCTCGGACCAGGTTCTGTTACCCAGAATCCTTTGCAAACCTCAAAATTTGGCTAAAAATACACATGTTCCTCACATTTCTGTGACAGAAAGTTCTGGAATCTGAGAGGAGCCACAAATTTCCTTCCACCCAGCGTTCCCCCACGTCTCCCGATAAAAATGATACCTCACTTGTGTGGGTAGGCCTAGCGCCCGCGACAGTAAACACCCCAAAGCGCAACGTGGACACAGCCAAATTGGTGAAGGAAAACAGAGGTGTTTTTTGCTAAGTGCCTACCTGTAGATTTTGGCCTGTAGCTCAGCCGCCACCTAGGGAAACCTACCAAACCTGTGCATTTATGAAAACAAGAGACCTAGGGGAATCCAAGATGGGGTGACTTGTGTGGCTCGGACCAGGTTCTGTTACCCAGAATCCTTTGCAAACCTCAAAATTTGGCTAAAAAAAACACATGTTCCTCACATTTCTGTGGCAGAAAGTTCTGATATCTGAGAGGAGCCACGAATTTCCTTCCACCCAGCGTTCCCCCACGTCTCCCGATAAAAATGATACCTCACTTGTGTGGGTAGGCCTGGCGCCCGCGACAGGAAATGCCCCAAAGCGCAACGTGGACACAGCCAAATTGGTGAAGGAAAACAGATGTGTTTTTTGCAAAGTGCCTACCTGTAGATTTTGGCCTGTAGCACAGCCGCCACCTAGGGAAACCTACCAAACCTGTGCATTTCTGAAAACTAGAGACCTAGGGGAATCCAAGATGGGGTGACTTGTGTGGCTCGGACCAGGTTCTGTTACCCAGAATCCTTTGCAAACCTCCAAATGTGGCTAAAAAAACACATGTTCCTCACATTTCTGTGGCAGAAAGTTCTGGAATCTGAGAGGAGCCACGAATTTCCTTCCACCCAGCGTTCCCCCACGTCTCCCGATAAAAATGATACCTCACTTGTGTGGGTAGGCCTGGCGCCCGCGACAGGAAACGCCCCAAAGCGCAACGTGGACACAGACAAATTGGTGAAGGAAAACAGAGGTGTTTTTTGCAAAGTGCCTACCTGTAGATTTTGGCCTGTAGCTCAGCCGCCACCTAGGGAAACCTACCAAACCTGTTCATTTCTGAAAACTAGAGACCTAGGGGAATCCAAGATGGGGTGACTTGTGTGGCTCGGACCAGGTTCTGTTACCCAGAATCCTTTGGAAACCTCAAAATTTGGCTAAAAAAACACATGTTCCTCACATTTCTGTGGCAGAAAGTTCTGGAATCTGAGAGGAGCCACGAATTTCCTTCCACCCAGCGTTCCCCCACGTCTCCCGATAAAAATGATACCTCACTTGTGTGGGTAGGCCTAGCGCCCGCGACAGGAAATGCCCCAAACCGCAACGTGGACACAGCCAAATTGGTGAAGGAAAACAGATGTGTTTTTTGCAAAGTGCCTACCTGTAGATTTTGGCCTGTAGCTCAGCCGCCACCTAGGGAAACCTACCAAACCTGTGCATTTCTGAAAACTAGAGACATAGGGGAATCCAAGATGGGGTGACTTGTGTGGCTCGGACCAGGTTCTGTTACCCAGAATCCTTTGCAAACCTCAAAATTTGGCTAAAAAAACACATGTTCCTCACATTTCTGTGGCAGAAAGTTCTCGAATCTGAGAGGAGCCACGAATTTCCTTCCACCCAGCGTTCCCCCACGTCTCCCGATAAAAATGATACCTAACTTGTGTGGGTAGGCCTAGCGCCCGCGACAGGAAATGCCCCAAACCGCAACGTGGACACAGCCAAATTGGTGAAGGAAAACAGATGTGTTTTTTGCAAAGTGCCTACCTGTAGATTTTGGCCTGTAGCTCAGCCGCCACCTAGGGAAACCTACCAAACCTGTGCATTTCTGAAAACTAGAGACCTAGGGGAATCCAAGATGGGGTGACTTGTGTGGCTCGGACCAGGTTCTGTTACCCAGAATCCTTTGCAAACCTCCAAATGTGGCTAAAAAAACACATGTTCCTCACATTTCTGTGGCAGAAAGTTCTGGAATCTGAGAGGAGCCACGAATTTCCTTCCACCCAGCGTTCCCCCACGTCTCCCGATAAAAATGATACCTCACTTGTGTGGGTAGGCCTAGCGCCCGCGACAGGAAACGCCCCAAAGCGCAACGTGGACACAGCCAAATTGGTGAAGGAAAACAGAGGTGTTTTTTGCAAAGTGCCTACCTGTAGATTTTGGCCTGTAGCTCAGCCGCCACCTAGGGAAACCTACCAAACCTGTGCATTTCTGAAAACTAGAGACCTAGGGGAATCCAAGATGGGGTGACTTGTGTGGCTCGGACCAGGTTCTGTTACCCAGAATCCTTTGCAAACCTCAAAATTTGGCTAAAAAAACACATGTTCCTCACATTTCTGTGGCAGAAAGTTCTGGAATCTGAGAGGAGCCACGAATTTCCTTCCACCCAGCGTTCCCCCACGTCTCCCGATAAAAATGATACCTCACTTGTGTGGGTAGGCCTAGCGCCCGCGACACGAAACGCCCCAAAGCGCAACGTGGACACAGCCAAATTGGTGAAGGAAAACAGAGGTGTTTTTTGCAAAGTGCCTACCTGTAGATTTTGGCCTGTAGCTCAGCCGCCACCTAGGGAAACCTACCAAACCTGTGCATTTCTGAAAACTAGAGACCTAGGGGAATCCAAGATGGGGTGACTTGTGTGGCTCGGACCAGGTTCTGTTACCCAGAATCCTTTGTAAACCTCAAAATTTGGCTAAAAATACACATGTTCCTCACATTTCTGTGGCTGAAAGTTCTGGAATCTGAGAGGAGCCACGAATTTCCTTTCACCCAGCGTTCCCCCATGTCTCTCGATAAAAATGATACCTCACTTGTGTGGGTAGGCCTAGCGCCCGCGACAGGAAACGCCCCAAAGCGCAACGTGGACACAGCCAAATTGGTGAAGGAAAACAGAGGTGTTTTTTGCAAAGTGCCTACCTGTAGATTTTGGCCTGTAGCTCAGCCGCCACCTAGGGAAACCTACCAAACCTGTGCATTTCTGAAAACTAGAGACCTAGGGGAATCCAAGATGGGGTGACTTGTGTGGCTCGGACCAGGTTCTGTTACCCAGAATCCTTTGCAAACCTCCAAATGTGGCTAAAAAAACACATGTTCCTCACATTTCTGTGGCAGAAAGTTCTGGAATCTGAGAGGAGCCACGAATTTCCTTCCACCCAGCGTTCCCCCACGTCTCCCGATAAAAATGATACCTCACTTGTGTGGGTAGGCCTAGCGCCCGCGACAGGAAACGCCCCAAAGCGCAACGTGGACACAGCCAAATTGGTGAAGGAAAACAGAGGTGTTTTTTGCAAAGTGCCTACCTGTAGATTTTGGCCTGTAGCTCAGCCGCCACCTAGGGAAACCTACCAAACCTGTGCATTTCTGAAAACTAGAGACCTAGGAGAATCCAAGATGGGGTGACTTGTGAGGCTCGGACCAGGTTCTGTTACCCAGAATCCTTTGCAAACCTCAAAATTTGGCTAAAAATACACATGTTCCTCACATTTCTGTGACAGAAAGTTCTGGAATCTGAGAGGAGCCACAAATTTCCTTCCACCCAGCGTTCCCCCACGTCTCCCGATAAAAATGATACCTCACTTGTGTGGGTAGGCCTAGCGCCCGCGACAGTAAACACCCCAAAGCGCAACGTGGACACAGCCAAATTGGTGAAGGAAAACAGAGGTGTTTTTTGCTAAGTGCCTACCTGTAGATTTTGGCCTGTAGCTCAGCCGCCACCTAGGGAAACCTACCAAACCTGTGCATTTATGAAAACAAGAGACCTAGGGGAATCCAAGATGGGGTGACTTGTGTGGCTCGGACCAGGTTCTGTTACCCAGAATCCTTTGCAAACCTCAAAATTTGGCTAAAAAAACACATGTTCCTCACATTTCTGTGGCAGAAAGTTCTGATATCTGAGAGGAGCCACGAATTTCCTTCCACCCAGCGTTCCCCCACGTCTCCCGATAAAAATGATACCTCACTTGTGTGGGTAGGCCTGGCGCCCGCGACAGGAAATGCCCCAAAGCGCAACGTGGACACAGCCAAATTGGTGAAGGAAAACAGATGTGTTTTTTGCAAAGTGCCTACCTGTAGATTTTGGCCTGTAGCACAGCCGCCACCTAGGGAAACCTACCAAACCTGTGCATTTCTGAAAACTAGAGACCTAGGGGAATCCAAGATGGGGTGACTTGTGTGGCTCGGACCAGGTTCTGTTACCCAGAATCCTTTGCAAACCTCCAAATGTGGCTAAAAAAACACATGTTCCTCACATTTCTGTGGCAGAAAGTTCTGGAATCTGAGAGGAGCCACGAATTTCCTTCCACCCAGCGTTCCCCCACGTCTCCCGATAAAAATGATACCTCACTTGTGTGGGTAGGCCTGGCGCCCGCGACAGGAAACGCCCCAAAGCGCAACGTGGACACAGACAAATTGGTGAAGGAAAACAGAGGTGTTTTTTGCAAAGTGCCTACCTGTAGATTTTGGCCTGTAGCTCAGCCGCCACCTAGGGAAACCTACCAAACCTGTTCATTTCTGAAAACTAGAGACCTAGGGGAATCCAAGATGGGGTGACTTGTGTGGCTCGGACCAGGTTCTGTTACCCAGAATCCTTTGGAAACCTCAAAATTTGGCTAAAAAAACACATGTTCCTCACATTTCTGTGGCAGAAAGTTCTGGAATCTGAGAGGAGCCACGAATTTCCTTCCACCCAGCGTTCCCCCACGTCTCCCGATAAAAATGATACCTCACTTGTGTGGGTAGGCCTAGCGCCCGCGACAGGAAATGCCCCAAAGCGCAACGTGGACACAGCCAAATTGGTGAAGGAAAACAGATGTGTTTTTTGCAAAGTGCCTACCAGTAGATTTTGGCCTGTAGCACAGCCGCCACCTAGGGAAACCTACCAAACCTGTGCATTTCTGAAAACTAGAGACCTAGGGGAATCCAAGATGGGGTGACTTGTGTGGCTCGGACCAGGTTCTGTTACCCAGAATCCTTTGCAAACCTCAAAATTTGGCTAAAAAAACACATGTTCCTCACATTTCTGTGGCAGAAAGTTCTGGAATCTGAGAGGAGCCACGAATTTCCTTCCACCCAGCGTTCCCCCACGTCTCCCGATAAAAATGATACCTCACTTGTGTGGGTAGGCCTAGCGCCCGCGACAGAAAACGCCCCAAAGCGCAACGTGGACACAGCCAAATTGGTGAAGGAAAACAGAGGTGTTTTTTGCAAAGTGCCTACCTGTAGATTTTGGCCTGTAGCTCAGCCGCCACCTAGGGAAACCTACCAAACCTGTGCATTTCTGAAAACTAGAGACCTAGGGGAATCCAAGATGGGGTGACTTGTGTGGCTCGGACCAGGTTCTGTTACCCAGAATCCTTTGCAAACCTCAAAATTTGGCTAAAAATACACATGTTCCTCACATTTCTGTGGCAGAAAGTTCTGGAATCTGAGAGGAGCCACGAATTTCCTTCCACCCAGCGTTCCCCCACGTCTCCCGATAAAAATGATACCTCACTTGTGTGGGTAGGCCTAGCGCCCGCGACAGAAAACGCCCCAAAGCGCAACGTGGACACAGCCAAATTGGTGAAGGAAAACAGAGGTGTTTTTTGCAAAGTGCCTACCTGTAGATTTTGGCCTGTAGCTCAGCCGCCACGTAGGGAAACCTACCAAACCTGTGCATTTCTGAAAACTAGAGACCTAGGGGAATCCAAGATGGGGTGACTTGTGTGGCTCGGACCAGGTTCTGTTACCCAGAATCCTTTGCAAACCTCAAAATTTGGCTAAAAAAACACATGTTCCTCACATTTCTGTGGCAGAAAGTTCTGGAATCTGAGAGGAGCCACGAATTTCCTTCCACCCAGCGTTACCCCACGTCTCCCGATAAAAATGATACCTCACTTGTGTGGGTAGGCCTAGCGCCCGCAAAAGGAAACGCCCCAAAGCGCAACGTGGACACAGCCAAATTGGTGAAGGAAAACAGAGGTGTTTTTTGCAAAGTGCCTACCTGTAGATTTTGGCCTGTAGCTCAGCCGCCACGTAGGGAAACCTACCAAACCTGTGCATTTCTGAAAACTAGAGACCTAGGGGAATCCAAGATGGCGTGACTTGTGTGGCTCGGACTAGGTTCTGTTACCCAAAATCCTTTGCAAACCTCAAAATTTGGCTAAAAATACACATGTTCCTCACATTTCTGTGGCAGAAAGTTCTGGAATCTGAGAGGAGCCACGAATTTCCTTCCACCCAGCGTTCCCCCACGACTCCCGATAAAAATGATACCTCACTTGTGTGGGTAGGCCTAGTGCCCGCGACAGGAAACGCCCCAAAGCGCAACGTGGACACAGCCAAATTGGTGAAGGAAAACAGAGGTGTTTTTTGCAAAGTGCCTACCTGTAGATTTTGGCCTGTAGCTCAGCCGCCACCTAGGGAAACCTACCAAACCTGTGCATTTATAAAAACAAGAGACGTAGGGGAATCCAAGATGGGGTGACTTTTGTGGCTCGGACCAGGTTCTGTTACCCAGAATCCTTTGCAAACCTCAAAATTTGGCTAAAAAAACACATGTTACTCACATTTCTGTGGCAGAAAGTTCTCGAATCTGAGAGGAGCCACGAATTTCCTTCCACCCAGCGTTCCCCCACGTCTCCCGATAAAAATGATACCTAACTTGTGTGGGTAGGCCTAGCGCCCGCGACAGGAAATGCCCCAAACCGCAACGTGGACACAGCCAAATTGGTGAAGGAAAACAGATGTGTTTTTTGCAAAGTGCCTACCTGTAGATTTTGGCCTGTAGCACAGCCGCCACCTAGGGAAACCTACCAAACCTGTGCATTTATGAAAACAAGAGACCTAGGGGAATCCAAGATGGGGTGACTTGTGTGGCTCGGACCAGGTTCTGTTACCCAGAATCCTTTGCAAACCTCAAAATTTGGCTAAAAAAACACATGTTCCTCACATTTCTGTGGCAGAAAGTTCTGATATCTGAGAGGAGCCACGAATTTCCTTCCACCCAGCGTTCCCCCACGTCTCCCGATAAAAATGATACCTCACTTGTGTGGGTAGGCCTGGCGCCCGCGACAGGAAATGCCCCAAAGCGCAACGTGGACACAGCCAAATTGGTGAAGGAAAACAGATGTGTTTTTTGCAAAGTGCCTACCTGTAGATTTTGGCCTGTAGCACAGCCGCCACCTAGGGAAACCTACCAAACCTGTGCATTTCTGAAAACTAGAGACCTAGGGGAATCCAAGATGGGGTGACTTGTGTGGCTCGGACCAGGTTCTGTTACCCAGAATCCTTTGCAAACCTCCAAATGTGGCTAAAAAAACACATGTTCCTCACATTTCTGTGGCAGAAAGTTCTGGAATCTGAGAGGAGCCACGAATTTCCTTCCACCCAGCGTTCCCCCACGTCTCCCGATAAAAATGATACCTCACTTGTGTGGGTAGGCCTGGCGCCCGCGACAGGAAACGCCCCAAAGCGCAACGTGGACACAGCCAAATTGGTGAAGGAAAACAGAGGTGTTTTTTGCAAAGTGCCTACCTGTAGATTTTGGCCTGTAGCTCAGCCGCCACCTAGGGAAACCTACCAAACCTGTTCATTTCTGAAAACTAGAGACCTAGGGGAATCCAAGATGGGGTGACTTGTGTGGCTCGGACCAGGTTCTGTTACCCAGAATCCTTTGGAAACCTCAAAATTTGGCTAAAAAAACACATGTTCCTCACATTTCTGTGGCAGAAAGTTCTGGAATCTGAGAGGAGCCACGAATTTCCTTCCACCCAGCGTTCCCCCACGTCTCCCGATAAAAATGATACCTCACTTGTGTGGGTAGGCCTAGCGCCCGCGACAGGAAATGCCCCAAAGCGCAACGTGGACACAGCCAAATTGGTGAAGGAAAACAGATGTGTTTTTTGCAAAGTGCCTACCAGTAGATTTTGGCCTGTAGCACAGCCGCCACCTAGGGAAACCTACCAAACCTGTGCATTTCTGAAAACTAGAGACCTAGGGGAATCCAAGATGGGGTGACTTGTGTGGCTCGGACCAGGTTCTGTTACCCAGAATCCTTTGCAAACCTCAAAATTTGGCTAACAAAACACATGTTCCTCACATTTCTGTGGCAGAAAGTTCTGGAATCTGAGAGGAGCCACGAATTTCCTTCCACCCAGCGTTCCCCCACGTCTCCCGATAAAAATGATACCTCACTTGTGTGGGTAGGCCTAGCTCCCGCGACAGAAAACGCCCCAAAGCGCAACGTGGACACAGCCAAATTGGTGAAGGAAAACAGAGGTGTTTTTTGCAAAGTGCCTACCTGTAGATTTTGGCCTGTAGCTCAGCCGCCACCTAGGGAAACCTACCAAACCTGTGCATTTCTGAAAACTAGAGACCTAGGGGAATCCAAGATGGGGTGACTTGTGTGGCTCGGACCAGGTTCTGTTACCCAGAATCCTTTGCAAACCTCAAAATTTGGCTAAAAATACACATGTTCCTCACATTTCTGTGGCAGAAAGTTCTGGAATCTGAGAGGAGCCACGAATTTCCTTCCACCCAGCGTTCCCCCACGTCTCCCGATAAAAATGATACCTCACTTGTGTGGGTAGGCCTAGCGCCCGCGACAGGAAACGCCCCAAAGCGCAACGTGGACACAGCCAAATTGGTGAAGGAAAACAGAGGTGTTTTTTGCAAAGTGCCTACCTGTAGATTTTGGCCTGTAGCTCAGCCGCCACGTAGGGAAACCTACCAAACCTGTGCATTTCTGAAAACTAGAGACCTAGGGGAATCCAAGATGGGGTGACTTGTGTGGCTCGGACCAGGTTCTGTTACCCAGAATCCTTTGCAAACCTCAAAATTTGGCTAAAAAAACACATGTTCCTCACATTTCTGTGGCAGAAAGTTCTGGAATCTGAGAGGAGCCACGAATTTCCTTCCACCCAGCGTTCCCCCACGTCTCCCGATAAAAATGATACCTCACTTGTGTGGGTAGGCCTAGCGCCCGCGACAGAAAACGCCCCAAAGCGCAACGTGGACACAGCCAAATTGGTGAAGGAAAACAGAGGTGTTTTTTGCAAAGTGCCTACCTGTAGATTTTGGCCTGTAGCTCAGCCGCCACGTAGGGAAACCTACCAAACCTGTGCATTTCTGAAAACTAGAGACCTAGGGGAATCCAAGATGGGGTGACTTGTGTGGCTCGGACCAGGTTCTGTTACCCAGAATCCTTTGCAAACCTCAAAATTTGGCTAAAAATACACATGTTCCTCACATTTCTGTGGCACAAAGTTCTGGAATCTGAGAGGAGCCACGAATTTCCTTCCACCCAGCGTTACCCCACGTCTCCCGATAAAAATGATACCTCACTTGTGTGGGTAGGCCTAGCGCCCGCAAAAGGAAACGCCCCAAAGCGCAACGTGGACACAGCCAAATTGGTGAAGGAAAACAGAGGTGTTTTTTGCAAAGTGCCTACCTGTAGATTTTGGCCTGTAGCTCAGCCGCCACGTAGGGAAACCTACCAAACCTGTGCATTTCTGAAAACTAGAGACCTAGGGGAATCCAAGATGGCGTGACTTGTGTGGCTCGGACTAGGTTCTGTTACCCAAAATCCTTTGCAAACCTCAAAATTTGGCTAAAAATACACATGTTCCTCACATTTCTGTGGCAGAAAGTTCTGGAATCCGAGAGGAGCCACGAATTTCCTTCCACCCAGCGTTCCCCCACGACTCCCGATAAAAATGATACCTCACTTGTGTGGGTAGGCCTAGCGCCCGCGACAGGAAACGCCCCAAAGCGCAACGTGGACACAGCCAAATTGGTGAAGGAAAACAGAGGTGTTTTTTGCAAAGTGCCTACCTGTAGATTTTGGCCTGTAGCTCAGCCGCCACCCAGGGAAACCTACCAAACCTGTGCATTTATAAAAACAAGAGACCTAGGGGAATCCAAGATGGGGTGACTTGTGTGGCTCGGACCAGGTTCTGTTACCCAGAATCCTTTGCAAACCTCCAAATTTGGCTAAAAAAACACATGTTCCTCACATTTCTGTGGCAGAAAGTTCTGGAATCTGAGAGGAGCCATGAATTTCCTTCCACCCAGCGTTCCCCCACGTCTCCCGATAAAAATGATACCTCACTTGTGTGGGTAGGCCTAGCGCCCGCGACAGGAAATGCCCCAAAGCGCAACGTGGACACAGCCAAATTGGTGAAGGAAAACAGATGTGTTTTTTGCAAAGTGCCTACCTGTAGATTTTGGCCTGTAGCACAGCCGCCACCTAGGGAAACCTACCAAACCTGTGCATTTCTGAAAACTAGAGACCTAGGGGAATCCAAGATGGGGTGACTTGTGTGGCTCGGACCAGGTTCTGTTACCCAGAATCCTTTGCAAACCTCAAAATTTGGCTAAAAAAACACATGTTCCTCACATTTCTGTGGCAGAAAGTTCTGGAATCTGAGAGGAGCCACGAATTTCCTTCTCCCCAGCGTTCCCCCACGTCTCCCGATAAAAATGATACCTCACTTGTGTGGGTAGGCCTGGCGCCCGCGACAGGAAACGCCCCAAAGCGCAACGTGGACACAGCCAAATTTGTGAAGGAAAACAGAGGTGTTTTTTGCAAAGTGCCTACCTGTAGATTTTGGCCTGTAGCTCAGCCGCCACCTAGGGAAACCTACCAAACCTGTGCATTTCTGAAAACTAGAGACCTAGGGGAATCCAAGATGGGGTGACTTGTGTGGCTCGGACCAGGTTCTGTTACCCAAAATCCTTTGCAAACCTCAAAATTTGGCTAAAAAAACACATGTTCCTCACATTTCTGTGGCAGAAAGTTCTGGAATCTGAGAGGAGCCACGAATTTCCTTCCACCCAGCGTTCCCCCACGTCTCCCGATAAAAATTATACCTCACTTGTGTGGGTAGGCCTAGCGCCCGCGACAGGAAATGCCCCAAAGCGCAACGTGGACACAGCCAAATTGGTGAAGGAAAACAGATGTGTTTTTTGCAAAGTGCCTACCTGTAGATTTTGGCCTGTAGCTCAGCCGCCACCTAGGGAAACCTACCAAACCTGTGCATTTCTGAAAACTAGAGACCTAGGGGAATCCAAGATGGGGTGACTTGTGTGGCTCAGGCCAGGTTCTGTTACCCAGAATCCTTTGCAAACCTCCAAATGTGGCTAAAAAAACACATGTTCCTCACATTTCTGTGGCAGAAAGTTCTGGAATCTTAGAGGAGCCACGAATTTCCTTCTACCCAGCGTTCCCCCACGTCTCCCGATAAAAATGATACCTCACTTGTGTGGGTAGGCCTGGCGCCCGCGACAGGAAACGCCCCAAAGCGCAACGTGGACACAGCCAAATTGGTGAAGGAAAACAGAGGTGTTTTTTGCAAAGTGCCTACCTGTAGATTTTGGCCTGTAGCTCAGCCGCCACCTAGGGAAACCTACCAAACCTGTGCATTTCTGAAAACTAGAGACCTAGGGGAATCCAAGATGGGGTGACTTGTGTGGCTCGGACCAGGTTCTGTTACCCAGAATCCTTTGCAAACCTCAAAATTTGGCTAAAAAAACACATGTTCCTCACATTTCTGTGGCAGAAAGTTCTGGAATCTGAGAGGAGCCACGAATTTCCTTCCACCCAGCGTTCCCCCACGTCTCCCGATAAAAATGATACCTCACTTGTGTGGGTAGGCCTGGCGCCCGCGACAGGAAACGCCCCAAAGCGCAACGTGGACACAGCCAAATTGGTGAAGGAAAACAGAGGTGTTTTTTGCAAAGTACCTACCTGTAGATTTTGGCCTGTAGCTCAGCCGCCACCTAGGGAAACCTACCAAACCTGTGCATTTCTGAAAACTAGAGACCTAGGGGAATCCAAGATGGGGTGACTTGTGTGGCTCGGACCAGGTTCTGTTACCCAAAATCCTTTGCAAACCTCAAAATTTGGCTAAAAAAACACATGTTCCTCACATTTCTGTGGCAGAAAGTTCTGGAATCTGAGAGGAGCCACGAATTTCCTTCCACCCAGCGTTCCCCCACGTCTCCCGATAAAAATTATACCTCACTTGTGTGGGTAGGCCTAGCGCCCGCGACAGGAAATGCCCCAAAGCGCAACGTGGACACAGCCAAATTGGTGAAGGAAAACAGAGGTGTTTTTTGCAAAGTGCCTACCTGTAGATTTTGGCCTGTAGCTCAGCCGCCACCTAGGGAAACCTACCAAACCTGTGCATTTCTGAAAACTAGAGACCTAGGGGAATCCAAGATGGGGTGACTTGTGTGGTTCGGACCAGGTTCTGTTACCCAGAATCCTTTGCAAACCTCCAAATGTGGCTAAAAAAACACATGTTCCTCACATTTCTGTGGCAGAAAGTTCTAGAATCTGAGAGGAGCCACGAATTTCCTTCCACCCAGCGTTCCCCCACGTCTCCCGATAAAAATGATACCTCACTTGTGTGGGTAGGCCTAGCGCCCGCGACAGGAAACGCCCCAAAGCGCAACGTGGACACAGCCAAATTGGTGAAGGAAAACAGAGGTGTTTTTTGCAAAGTGCCTACCTGTAGATTTTGGCCTGTAGCTCAGCCGCCACCTAGGGAAACCTACCAAACCTGTGCATTTCTGAAAACTAGAGACCTAGGGGATTCCAAGATGGGGTGACTTGTGTGGCTCGGACCAGGTTCTGTTACCCAGAATCCTTTGCAAACCTCAAAATTTGGCTAAAAAAACACATGTTCCTCATATTTCTGTGGCAGAAAGTTCTGGAATCTGAGAGGAGCCACGAATTTCCTTCCACCCAGCGTTCCCCCACGTCTCCCGATAAAAATGATACCTCACTTGTGTGGGTAGGCCTAGCGCCCGCGACAGGAAACGCCCCAAAGCGCAACGTGGACACAGCCAAATTGGTGACGGAAAACAGAGGTGTTTTTTGCAAAGTGCCTACCTGTAGATTTTGGCCTGTAGCTCAGCCGCCACCTAGGGAAACCTACCAAACCTGTGCATTTCTTAAAACTAGAGACATAGGGGAATCCAAGATGGGGTGACTTGTGTGGCTCGGACCAGGTTCTGTTACCCAGAATCCTTTGCAAACCTCAAAATTTGGCTAAAAATACACATGTTCCTCACATTTCTGTGGCAGAAAGTTCTGGAATCTGAGAGGAGCCACGAATTTCCTTCCACCCAGCGTTCCCCCACGTCTCCCGATAAAAATGATACCTCACTTGTGTGGGTAGGCCTAGCGCCCGCGACAGGAAACACCCCAAAGCGCAACGTGGACACAGCCAAATTGGTGAAGGAAAACAGAGGTGTTTTTTGCAAAGTGCCTACCTGTAGATTTTGGCCTGTAGCTCAGCCGCCACCTAGGGAAACCTACCAAACCTGTGCATTTATGAAAACAAGAGACCTAGGGGAATCCAAGATGGGGTGACTTGTGTGGCTCGGACCAGGTTCTGTTACCCAGAATCCTTTGCAAACCTCAAAATTTGGCTAAAAAAACACATGTTCCTCACATTTCTGTGGCAGAAAGTTCTGATATCTGAGAGGAGCCACGAATTTCCTTCCACCCAGCGTTCCCCCACGTCTCCCGATAAAAATGATACCTCACTTGTGTGGGTAGGCCTAGCGCCCGCGACAGGAAATGCCCCAAAGCGCAACGTGGACACAGCCAAATTGGTGAAGGAAAACAGATGTGTTTTTTGCAAAGTGCCTACCTGTAGATTTTGGCCTGTAGCTCAGCCGCCACCTAGGGAAACCTACCAAACCTGTGCATTTCTGAAAACTAGAGACCTAGGGGAATCCAAGATGGGGTGACTTGTGTGGCTCGGACCAGGTTCTGTTACCCAGAATCCTTTGCAAACCTCCAAATGTGGCTAAAAAAACACATGTTCCTCACATTTCTGTGGCAGAAAGTTCTGGAATCTGAGAGGAGCCACGAATTTCCTTCCACCCAGCGTTCCCCCACGTCTCCCGATAAAAATGATACCTCACTTGTGTGGGTAGGCCTAGCGCCCGCGACAGGAAACGCCCCAAAGCGCAACGTGGACACAGCCAAATTGGTGAAGGAAAACAGAGGTGTTTTTTGCAAAGTGCCTACCTGTAGATTTTGGCCTGTAGCTCAGCCACCACCTAGGGAAACCTACCAAACCTGTGCATTTCTGAAAACTAGAGACCTAGGGGAATCCAAGATGGGGTGACTTGTGTGGCTCGGACCAGGTTCTGTTACCCAGAATCCTTTGCAAACCTCAAAATTTGGCTAAAAAAACACATGTTCCTCACATTTCTGTGGCAGAAAGTTCTGGAATCTGAGAGGAGCCACGAATTTCCTTCCACCCAGCGTTCCCCCACGTCTCCCGATAAAAATGATACCTCACTTGTGTGGGTAGGCCTAGCGCCCGCGACAGGAAACTCCCCAAAGCGCAACGTGGACACAGCCAAATTGGTGAAGGAAAACAGAGGTGTTTTTTGCAAAGTGCCTACCTGTAGATTTTGGCCTGTAGCTCAGCCGCCACCTAGGGAAACCTACCAAACCTGTGCATTTCTGAAAACTAGAGACCTAGGGGAATCCAAGATGGGGTGACTTTTGTGGCTCGGACCAGGTTCTGTTACCCAGAATCCTTTGCAAACCTCCAAATGTGGCTAAAAAAACACATGTTCCTCACATTTCTGTGGCAGAAAGTTCTGGAATCTGAGAGGAGCCACGAATTTCCTTCCACCCAGCGTTCCCCCACGTCTCCCGATAAAAATGATACCTCACTTGTGTGGGTAGGCCTAGCGCCCGCGACAGGAAACGCCCCAAAGCGCAACGTGGACACATCACATTTTTTCATTGAAAACAGTGCCTACCTGTAGATTTTGGCCTCTAGCTCAGCCGGCACCTAGGGAAACCTACCAAACCTGTGCATTTCTGAAAACTAGAGACCTAGGGGAATCCAAGATGGGGTGACTTGTGTGGCTCGGACCAGGTTATGTTACCCAGAATCCTTTGCAAACCTCAAATTCTGTCTAAAAAAACACATTCTCCACACATTTCGATGACAGAAAGTTCTGGAATCTGAGTGGAGCCACAAATTTCCTTCCACCCAGCGTTCCCCCAAGTCTCCCGATAAAAATGATACCTCACTTGTGTGGGTGGGCCAGGTGCCTGCAACAGAATAAGGCCCAAAACTTGTAGAGATAGAGGGGATAGCACAGCAAGTTTATAAGGACATATTCTTTTATACATCTTTAGACTCTGCTTTGGGGACCCACATAAGTGAGGTGTCATTTTACTTGGGAGGCTGAGGGGAACACTGGGGAGTAGGAATTTTGTGCTGGAGTGGTGATCCTACGAAGAAAAGTCAGGAAAATATGCTTTTTTTAAGCACATTGAGGTTTACAGAGGAGTCTGGGTAAGAAAATGTTGGGGGATCCACGCAAGCCACACCTCCCTGGACTCTTTGGGGTGTCTAGTTTTATAAAATGTCTGGGTTTGGTAGGTTTCCCTAGATGAAGGCCGCACACAGGACCAAAAACATAGGTGCCCTCTCCCCCCCAAACACAGGTAGTTTTGTAATATATCGTTTTGATGTGCCCACATACGTCCGTGATGTGCCAAACACTAAAATTTTGAAAAGAAACACAGTTAGGTTATGTGAAAAAGACCCCTCACCCACCAACCAAGTTCGTGGCATGCTACATCATCGGGGTACCACCTGAGGCACCTAGCGTGTCACAGGTGTGCTGCGACGCATGATTACAGCGGAGCAGGTTTTGTCATTTTTACCACACATACTGGTTGGATTTGGCACGAGGGTGAGTGATGGTTCAGTGGATCAAATTTTACTAACAAGAGCTTTCACAAAAATGAAATGCACTGTTAGTAACTGAAAGGCAAAAAACTGAACCAATGACTCACAGCTCGTGAGCTGTAAAGCCGCGACAAGGCACCAACCGCTTTACAGTCCATTCACACAACTTTCATACATGATTCACACAAGGCCATTCACACCGCCAGCCACGGGCCCAGCACATTACAACACTCACATCGACAGACAGCGCCACTCAAGGGCCCATCACTTACATACGCCCACGTGCCTGATACAACAATCACACCAGCTGATGGGAGTGTGTGGACTGGTGTTTGGCTGGCAGTGTGTTGCAGTAGCCAACAGCAAGTCAATATGTACACTCTCAGCCAAGCCCCACTCCACCCACAATGGCATCATTTTTTTTTTTTTTTTAACAGAGGAACCCCTAACTAAGTAGAAAGAATTACAAAACTACAAACACAAAAGCTCTAACTAAGAACATGACAGAAATGCTAACCATGAAACTAAACACATGAAAATACAAAACAGACATGAGTTTACACTCATGGTTGTTCCCAGAAATTCTTCTGGGTGTGGTAATTCTTAAAACAAGCACCGACACCCAGCCCAGGCTTTGAAGGACAATCCGGGCAGTACATTCGAGACTCCCTCCGGATACCTCTTCGAAAACACATTCTACATTTCTTAGCTGGAAAGTCTTTTTTGGGTGTGGGAGGAATGTGCTCAGCAAAGTGGGGATCTTTCAATCTAGCCACATCCTCCACCACTGATTCTCTAGGAACTCTGGCCTGTTCCACCACAATAAGGCTCTCTATCACTGACTCCTGAAATTTCACAAATGTCATCTTTGACTCTGGAGACCTATCCCTAAACACAATAAAAGCATTGAAGGTTGCTAAGTGGAAGAAGTGAAGTGCTAACTTCTTATACCAAACGTAAGACTTACGAATAGCGGTATAAGGTTCCAACCTCTGGTCAACTCTATCTACACCTCCCATGTGCTTATTATAATCTAAAATGCACACAGGTTTGCGCACTTCAGCAACCTGGCCCCAAACAGTCACAGGGGAAGTACTCTCATCATGGATGGTACTTAGCATGTAGACATCCCTCATATCTGAAAATTTCAAAGCTAGCAGCTCCTCGTTCCGCAAGGCACAGCACTGTCCTCTCTCAAGTTTTTTACAGACAAGCTCCCTTGGATAGCCTTTCCGGCTAGAACGGATTGTGCCACAAGCAACTGTGTCCACTCTAAACAATTCCTTGAACAATTGCACACCAGTGTAGAAGTTATCTACATACAAATGGTGACCTTTGTTGAACAGTCGTCTACCAAGATCCCACACAATTTTCTCAGTAACTCCAAAAGTGGGAGGACAACCAGGGGGGTCAATATTGGAATCCCTACCAGTGTACACACGGAAACTATACACATATCCTGTCCTACTTTCAGACAGCATATACAATTTAATTCCATATCGTGCCCTTTTGCTAGGAATGTACTGCCTAAAAACCAAACGACCCTTGAAGAGGACCAAAGACTCGTCCACACTTAACTCTCTCAAGTTTTTTACAGACAAGCTCCCTTGGATAGCCTTTCCGGTTAGAACGGATTGTGCCACAAGCAACTGTGTCCACTCTAAACAATTCCTTGAACAATTGCACACCAGTGTAGAAGTTATCTACATACAAATGGTGACCTTTGTTGAACAGTCGTCTACCAAGATCCCACACAATTTTCTCAGTAACTCCAAAAGTGGGAGGACAACCAGGGGGGTCAATATTGGAATCCCTACCAGTGTACACACGGAAACTATACACATATCCTGTCCTACTTTCAGACAGCATATACAATTTAATTCCATATCGTGCCCTTTTGCTAGGAATGTACTGCCTAAAAACCAAACGACCCTTGAAGAGGACCAAAGACTTGTCCACACTTAACTCTTTGCCTGGAACATAGACCTCCGAAAACCGATCTACAAAATGATCAAGGACAGGCCTAATCTTAAAAAGACGGTCAGAATCTGGGTGATCTCGTGGCAAGGCTAATGCATTGTCAACAAAATGCAGCATCCTAAGAAGAAGCAAATACCGATTACGACTCATGGTCGCTGGAAATATAGCTGTTGCCATCAAGGGACTAGTAGACCAATAAGAAGCCAGTGACGGCTTCCTTATCAACCCCATCAAAAAAGTCAAACCCAAAAACTTTTTTAACTCCTCCAAATTTGTGGGAATCCACTGGGCAGCTCTAGAGTGTGGCCTAAGTCTAGCAGCGTTGTCCCTCAAATGCTGCTCCGCATACAAATTAGTCTGCTCAACAATCTCTTCCAAAAACACATCATTCATGAATAACTCAAAGAAATTGATAGGCATAAAGTTCTCTGTATTGGCGTTACACCCCGGGAGACCAGTAAAGGCAGGCAACTCTGGCTGCTCCATGTTTGGGGCAACCCAGACATCAGGTCTTATAACGGGAAACCTTTCAGCCCCAGGTTGCTGCACTATTGGCACATCAATGTCCTCCTCTAAAACAGGCCCTTCATCTGCACTGAGTGTGGCTTCATCATCAGAAGATTCCCCTCCAAGAGAAACATCACTGCCAGAATCTCTGACTTCCTCCTCTGCCTCAGATGCAGAGTCTGTCTCATAGTCATGATCAGACTGTGACTCAAAAAGCATACCAACCACCTGCTGAGCGGTCATCCTGCGGCTAGCCATGATAGCTGCTGCTAAAATTAACTGGACAAATTCACCACCAACAACCAGCACTGTGTAAGACAAGTGACAAAGTGTAGCTTTGTTAGTAAGAGTTATAAACTCAAAAACTGTACCGCTCACTTGCCTGAAAAAGCTTGATTCACCAGCAACTACACAGCAATCACCAATGATATCCCACTAAAAATAAATAAAGAAAGGCAAATTAGAAATAAGACAAAACAAATATCATTGTGCACAAACCTAAGGACAATTTCACACACAATCCTGCATTTAGTACACCCCCTACAAACATGTCATTCATGCATGGCAACAATACTCCTTTGGAGTAAATTGTTTTTACTTACCTAAAACATGCAACTGTGCAAACTGCAGGTCAACCACCGCCAAAACCGCAAGGAGCCACAGCAAATAAAGCAAAAGCTTTGAACTAGAACAAAAAGGAGGAAAACATTTTTTATCACAAATGCAAAGACTTCTTCAGTTGACAAACGCCCCACCATCAAACATTTAGAAATTGGTGCCTAAGTGGATTCTGCCATAGGGGCAGATGGGCCTACTAATAAAATAGACCTGTCTACCCCAAGGAAGCCAGAAAATACCTTTAGTAGTGTGTCCCCATGGAGAGCGACCCTTGCCAAAGGGGACAGCCCTCAAAAAAAAAAAAAAAAAAAAAAAAAACACACACAACACTATCCTTGGTGCCTAAGTGGCTTCTGCCCCCCTTGGGGGCAGGTGGGCCTAAGAAAATAGGCCCATCTGCCCCCAGGGGGTGTAGAAATGGGCAACAGGTCAATGCCCCCCTTGGGGGGGCACCCCGTGACCAAGGGGACGCCCCCCCACAAAAATAAACAAATTAAAAAAAATCCCTGGCGTTCTAGTAGTTTCTGCCCCCCTTGGGGGCAGACCAGCCTAAAAATAATAGGCTGATCTGTCTCCAAGGGGTGCAGAAATGGCCTGGGTACATGTGCCCCCAAAGTGGGGGGCGACCCTTGCCCAAGGCCCCACCCATCCACTAACACACACACACACACACACTATCCCTGGTGTCTAAGTGGCTTCTGCCCCCCTTGGGGGCAGGTGGGCCTAAGAAAATAGGCCCATCTGCCCCCAGGGGGGCGCCCCGTGACAAGGGGACGCCCCCCCACAAAAATAAACAAATAAAAAAAAATCCCTGGCGTTCTAGTAGTTTCTGCCCCCCTTGGGGGCAGACCAGCCTAAAAATAATAGGCTGATCTGTCTCCAAGGGGTGCAGAAATGGCCTGGGTACATGTGCCCCCAAAGTGGGGGGCGACCCTTGCCCAAGGCCCCACCCATCCACTAACACACACACACACACACACACTATCCGTGGTGTCTAAGTGGCTTCTGCCCCCCTTGGGGGCAGGTGGGCCTAAGAAAATAGGCCCATCTGCCCCCAGGGGGTGTAGAAATGGGCAACAGGTCAATGCCCCCCCACAAAAATAAACAAATAAAAAAAAATACCTGGCGTTCTAGTAGTTTCTGCCCCCCTTGGGGGCAGACCAGCCTAAAAATAATAGGCTGATCTGCCCTCAAGGGGGGCAGAAATGGCCCTAAAAGACATGCCCCCCAAAGGGGAGCGACCCTTGCCCAAGGGGGCGCCCCCCCATCCACTACACACACAATCCCTGGTGCCTAAGTGGCTTCTGCCCCCCTTGGGGGCAGATGGACCTAAAAAAAATAGGCCGATTTGCCCCCAAGGGAGGCAGGAAAGGCCAACAGTTCTCTGCCCCCTTGGGGGGGCGCCCCTTGCCCAAGGGGGCACCCCCCCACATAAATACACATAAAAATAAAAAACCCTGGTGATCTAGTGTTTTCTGTCCCCCTTGGGGGCAGATCTGGCTAAAAAGTAGCCAATCTGCCCTCAAGGGGGGCAGAAATGGCCCAAAAAGACATGCCCCCCAAAGGGGAGCGACCCTTGCCCAAGGTGGCGCCCCCCCATCCACTACACACACAATCCCTGGTGCCTAAGTGGCTTCTGCCCCCCTTGGGGGCAGATGGACCTAAAAAAAATAGGCCGATCTGCCCCCAAGGGGGGCAGAAAAGGCCAACAGTTCTCTTCCCCCTTGGGGGGGGCGCCCCTTGCCCAAGGGGGCACCCCCCCCACATAAATACACATAAAAATAAAAAACCCTGGTGATCTAGTGTTTTCTGCCCCCCTTGGGGGCAGATCTTGCTAAAAAGTAGCCAATCTGCCCTCAAGGGGGGCAGAAATGGGCCGAAAAGACATGCCCCCCAAAGGGGAGCGACCCTTGCCCAAGGGGGCGCCCCCCAATCCACTACACACACAATCCCTGGTGCCTAAGTGGCTTCTGCCCCCCTTGGGGGCAGATGGACCTAAAAAAAATAGGCCGATCTGCCCCCAAGGGGGGCAGAAAAGGCCAACAGTTCTCTGCCACCTTGGGGGGGGGCGCCCCTTGCCCAAGGGGGCACCCCCCCACACATAAATGCACATAACTATATACATCCCTGGTGATCTAGTGTTTTCTGCCCCCCTTGGGGGCAGATCTGGCTAAAAAGTAGCCAGATCTGGCAGAAATGGCCGTAACTAATTGTCCCCCAAAGGGGAGCGACCCTTGCCCAAGGGGCCGCTCCCCGCGTGCCAGAAACAGGTAAGTAAACAACAACAAAAAAAATCCCTGGTGTCTAGTGGGCATTCCTGCTGCCCGATCGCAATGCGATCGGGCAGCAGGAATGCTCAAAGAGACACCGGGGAAAAGGAAAAGCCTTTCCTTTTCCCCGGTGCCTCTTTAGCCCCAACCCCCCACCCACCGGGAAGAGATTCTTACCTCTTCTCTCGTCGCCGCACAGGAAGCAAATGGCTTCCTGTGCGGCGAGGATCCCATAATGAAGTCAGCGCGCGATCGCGCGCTGACGTCATTATGGGGGGGTGGGGGGGTCGGGGGTGGAAGGGGAAGGTCTTCCCCTTCCATCCCCGACTTTGGGGGGTGGGAGGGAAGCACACAGAGGGAGCGAGAGCGCTCCCTCTGGGCTGTGTGCCGAGGACGTAGTGGTTACGTCCTCGGCACAGCAGCACTGTGCCGCGGGACGTAACCACTACGTCCGCGGCACAGAAGGGGTTAAAGGTCACCCTATCACAACATTGCTGCAACAACTACCATCCAATCCCAGCACTGCACCTTAGTGACTCAAAGCGCAAATGCCACCAGACCTCTTCTGGACCACTTTATAGCTTTTTTACCATTTGCCTGCTTCAAATACATAAAGGGGGTCATTACAACATTTGCGGCAAAAGCCGTTTACCGCCGTGCACAAGACCACCAACACACCGCCGTGGCAGCGGAATTCCGCCACGGTCATTGTGACCCACTGCTCGGAATCTGCCAAAATTCAGACACCCACACAAGTCCGCCACACCAAAGTTCAGTGATAAACTGGCGAAAACAAAACCTCCACCGTCACGCCAACAGAAATACGCCCACACTATCATGACACACGAATCCACGCGGCGGTCATTCAACCGCGGTATTCCATTGGCGGTACACACCGCTGCGCTCAAAATACACACACATTTACAAAACACAACCACATTGGAAAATTCGAAATACCCACACCTGATACACATACACACACCACTCCCACACACCCATTACAATATAAGACACACACCCACATCACCCACAAACCCCTACGACAAAATTACCAAGAGAAGGCCAGGGAGAGACACTACAAACAACTACCAAACATCCACAGGCACATAATACCATCACCCACATAACTTCCACGCACCTCACACAATACACCACTAAATATCACCCCACTTATCACTACGCACACCACCCCACACATCACCCACACCACCCCATGGCACGGCAAAGACACCCCAGGTTCGCTGAGGAGGGGCTCAGGGTCATGGTGGAGGAAATCATCCGGGTAGAGCCACAGCTATTCGGATCACAGGGGCAGCACACGTCCATAGCTAGGAAGATGGAGCTATGGCGCAGAATAGGGGACAGGGTCAACGCAGTGGGACAGCACCAAAGAAATAGGGATGACATCAGGAAGAGGTGGAACGACCTACAGGTGAAGGTGCGTTCTGTGGTCTCACGACACAACATTGCGGTACAGAGGACTGGCGGCGGACCCCCACCTCCTCCTCCACACCTAACAACATGGGAGGAGCATGTCTTGGTGATTCTGCATCCTGAGGGCCTCGCAGGAGTAGATGGAGGAATGGACTCTGGTAAGTCAAATCTTAACTATTACATCCCCCACCCTACTTGCATGCTATCACATACCCCCGCCCTCACCCTCACCCCATCACTTCAACTTCTCACAAATGTCCCAACATCACAAACCACACATCCTAACACCAAGCCCTGCATGCAACAACAAAGCATGGACACACATCACCAAAGCATGGCCACAGCACATACCCATACACCCCCCTAAACACCCATCACACAAGGACCCACACAGGAATGCAAGCGCTGGGGTACAGGGTCACCCTCCCATTGCACACCATGGCACACAGATGTAATAAACATCCTTTTATACCCCTGCAGGACCCCTACCCAACGTCACCAGACATGAGGGTACACACATGTCCACACCACCAACAGAAGAGGCCCACAGTGATGACAGCAGCTCTGTCCAACTGGATCTAGATGACCAGCCCGGCCCATCTGGGACCTCTGGACAGTCGGTTCCCCTGTCACAGTCACAGACCACCACAGAGCTTCCCCCCTCTGGAAACACCAGCACAGCACCCACCCAGCGGGCCCATACCTCTGTCCCCAGGACACGTCGATCAGCAGTGTGTCCACCACTACAGGGAACCCAGGATAACCCACCACCCCAACAACAACAGGGACCTGGGGGCAGTGGGCACATGGTCCAGGGGACGAAGGCCCAGCAACACAGGGGAACTGGGAGGGCTGCTGTGTGACAGGAGGAGGACAGGCCAAGGGAACCCACTCTCCACGAGGCCCTCTCCAACATCATGGGAGCCTACCACCATTCCCAGGAGACGATGGGAACAGTACTGGCCAAGTTTCAGGAGACCCAGCGCCTGCAGGAGGAACAGTATTTGGGCTTCAGGGAGGAACTCAGATCCATCAATTCCACCCTGGCCACCATCGTAGGGGTGCTGAAGGAAGTCCTCAACACCAGGAGGGACACTGTGGCACAACAAGGGGCCCCTGACACTAGCATGGACGATGAACGGCCCACCACCTCCGCCGGCGCTAGTGGACAGGAGGCACCACCACAGGACCACCACACCAGCACCCCACACCCGGCAGAGGGAGAACCACCCTGCAAATGGTCCCTGAGATCCAGGACAAAGACAGAGACCAAGACCCCCGCCAAGAAATGAGACCACCCTGAATGTCATCCTTCTGTCTCACCTTGTCACCCTGTCCATCCTCAAACTGCCCCAGCTCCACTTCCTATGCCCATTTGGGCAATGCACCTGTGAGACTAATAGACTGGACTCTGCCATGGACATTCCTCCACCATCACCCCTCACCATTTCACAACCCCCTCAATATTGAGCACAGAAATAAACACCCTTAAAGCACAAAACAATCTGGTGTCTGTCTGTGATTCCAAAATAGTGTATTAGCAATTACAGTGACAAAATGCTCTTACAATTGTAATGTCAACATACATATGTCACACAGCTCTAGTCCATGAGGAAACAAAGCAGATGTCACACAGTGGGACCCACATCTGTGAAATCGTAAGGGAAAGTGACAACTCAGTGACCACACACTGGGTGAAAACAACAGACAGTAGAGAAGTAGTAGTGTTAAAGTACATGTAGTAGGCATGTTTGTATTCTTACCTGTGTGTCACTGAAAGTATTGTAGGATAACCGAGTTCCTGTTGTCGATGTCCTCTTTTTCTGCTTCCTCGTCTTTACTGTCCACAGGCTCCACAGCTGCCACAACACAGCCATCTGGACCATCCTTCTGCAGAAAAGGCACCTGTCGTCGCATACAGCAGGCCACAATGATCTGGCACACCTTCTTTGGTGAGTAGAATACGGATCCACCTGTCATATGGAGGCACCGGAACCTGATCTTCAGGAGGCCGAAGGTCCGCTCTATAATCCCCCTAGTTTGCCCATGGGCCTCATTGTAGTGTTCCTCTGCCCTTGTCCTGGGATTCCTTACTGGGGTCAGTAGCCATGACAGGTTGGGGTAACCAGAGTCACCTGCAAATGGCGAGGGCAACTGTTAAACACACACTGACCTGTAGGGATATCCCCAGACCCAGACAACCATTCCCACTGACTTGCTTCCAGGTGCTCACTTAATAGCCACACACGGTGCCTCTGGAGTTGGCCCATCACATAAGGGATGCTGCTATTCCGCAGGATGTAAGCGTCATGCCCTGAGCCAGGGAATTTGGCATTCACATGGGAAATATACTGGTCTGCCAAACACACCATCTGCAGATTCATGGAATGATAACTCTTCCGGTTTCTGTACACCTGTTCACTCCTGCGGGGGGGGTACCAAAGCCACATGTGTCCCATCAATGGCCCTTATGATGTTGGGGATATGTCCCATGGTATAGAAGTCACCTTTCACTGTGGGCAAATCCTCCACCTGAGGGAAAACGATGTAGCTCCACATGTGTTTCAGCAGGGCAGACAACACTCTGGACAACACGTTGGAAAACATAGGCTGGGACATCCCTGATGCTATGGCCACTGTTGTTTGAAATGACCCACTTGCAAGGAAATGGAGTACTGATAGCACCTGCACTAGAGGGGGGATTCCTGTGGGATGGCGGATAGCTGACATCAGGTCTGGCTCCAGCTGGGCACACAGTTACAGGATTGTGGCACGATCAAGCCTGTAGGTGATGATCACATGTCTTTCCTCCATTGTCGACAAGTCCACCAGTGGTCTGTACACTGGAGGATGCCGCCATCTCCTCACATGTCCCAGCGGACGGTGCCTATGAAGGACAACAGCGAGCACAGAGTCATCCAACTCAGAGGTACGTACCCACAGCTTACACAGAACACGAATCATAAACCAAAATTTGGCCTGTATGAGTGTTGAGGCTAGGCCTAGGTATGTGTGATGCAGTTAAAAATTGAGCCATGTGGGCCCCTGAAATGGCGGCTGCCTGACCTGTAAAGTGGGACAATGGGATGTCAGGTAACTGCGCTGGCGTTGTACACCATCGCGGTAGGCAGTCGAATACCGCAGCGCAATTCTGCATTTGTTAACATTGGACCCTATGGGTCCCAGGAGCCAATGATGATGTACGCCGGCGGTGAAGGTACGCACCTCCACGGACGTGACCGCCATGTTCTATCTGTTCAATCACTCGATACCTGATCTTTGACAGGAGAGGACCTACACTGCAAGTGCTGCTGTGACCTTGGTCTGGAAGAGACAATGGCTTGTGCGTCTGGGGAAAGGGCACCTGCCTTCACATCGGAGGAGTTAGAGAAACTCGTGGAGGGGGTCCTTCCCCAGTACACACTACTCTACGGTCCTCCAGACAAACAGGTAAGTACACTGGGAGCATGCTGTATGGGTTATGCCTGTGTGGAGTGGGTGGATGAAAGATGGGGGGAGATTGAGGCGTGCATGAAACGACGGTGAGTGCATGTGCCACATGGCAAGGGTAGGGATGGGGGCCAATGACTGTGACGGTGCAGTTGGTAATAACTTTTCTTTTTCCCCTGTACAATTCATGTAGGTCAGCGCCCACCAGAAGAAGGATATTTGGCGTGCCATTGCCAAGGACATTCGGACCATGGGGTTCTACCACAGACGGAGCACCCACTGCTGTAAGAGATGGGAGGACATTCGGTGCTGGAGCAAGAAGACGGCGGAGGCCCAGCTGGGGTTGGCCTCCCAACGTGGGAGGGGTGCCCGTCGCACCATGACCCCCCTGATGTTCAGGATCCTGGCGGTGGCTTACCCAGAGTTGGATGGGCGCTTGAAGGCATCACAGCAGCCACAATTGGGGTGAGTACACTCTGATTCTGCTGATTTTGCACACAGTGGCGATGTCTGGGTGGGGGAGGTGGGCTGGGGTTTCCCTAGGCCAGGGCGAGTGTGCTAGTTAGGTCCCCTTGTTCTGGCAGACACTGTGGCACCCCAGCCCACCTGTGTACAGTGCCATGTACACCTAGTCAGGCTCCTGTGACATCCATGTGTGCAGATGTCGGCCATAGCCTTGTTGACCATGTCCTAGTGATTGAACAGTGGACCCCAAGTGCACGGCGTAGTGCAGGGGGCTTCTCTGTCTGTCGTGTCCACCAACGGTAGCGGTAATGCATGCACTCAACATGTCTTTCTTCTGTCGTTCCCCCCCTTTTTGTGGTCTCCCTGTTCTTTTGTGCATTAGCATCATCAGGCGGAGGAGCAGTGGCACCGGAGCAGGAGGGAGCTGCATCCCATATGGCCCTGGAGGGCGAGACTACGGACTCGGAATTCACCAGTGGGACGGAGGGTGAGGGGAGCTCCATGGCGGGGACAGGAGCTGACACCAGTGATACGGACTCGTCCTCTGATGGGAGCTCCCCTTGTGGTGGCGCCCACATCTGTGCCCCCCGCATCTACAGGTACAGCCGCCACCCCCCCACCAGCACCGCCCTCCCAGCAGCCCCTCAGCCTTTGCCCCGTGCCCGCTCACCCAGGAGAGTGGGCATCACCTTCGTTCCAGGCACCTCAGGCCCTGCCCCAGTCACCCCTGCAGCCCTCAGTGAGGAGGCCATTGACCTCCTCAGGTCCCTCACTGTTGGGCAGTGTACCATTTTGAATGCCATCCAGGGTGTAGAAAGGCAGTTGGATGGGCGCTTGAGGGCATCACAGCAGCCACAAGGGGGTGAGTACACTCTCATTCTGCTGATTTTGCACACAGTGGCGATGTCTGGGTGGGGGAGGTGGGCTGTGGGTTTCCCTAGGCCAGGGCGAGTGTGCTAGTTAGGTCCCCTTGTTCTGGCAGACACTGTGGCACCCCAGCCCACCTGTGTACAGTGCCATGTACACCTAGTCAGGCTCCTGTGACATCCATGTGTGCAGATGTCGGCCATAGCCTTGTAGACCATGTCCTAGTGATTGAACAGTGGACCCCAAGTGCACGGCGTAGTGCAGGTGGCTTCTGTGTCTGTCGTGTCCGCCAACGGTAGCGGTAATGCATGCACTCAACATGTCTTTCTTCTGTCGTTCCCCCCCTTTTTGTGGTCTCCCTGTTCTTTTGTGCATTAGCATCATCAGGCGGAGGAGCAGTGGCACCGGAGCAGGAGGGAGCTGCATCCCATATGGCCCTGGAGGGCGAGACTACGGACTCGGAATTCACCAGTGGGACGGAGGGCGAGGGGAGCTCCATGGCGGGGACAGGAGCTGACACCAGTGATACGGACTCGTCCTCTGATGGGGGCTCCCCTTGTGGTGGCGCCCACATCTGTGCCCCCCGCATCTACAGGTACAGCCGCCACCCCCCCACCAGCACCGCCCTCCCAGCAGCCCCTCAGCCTTTGCCCCGTGCCCGCTCACCCAGGAGGGTGGGCATCACCTTCATTCCAGGCACCTCAGGCCCTGCCCCAGTCACCCCTGCAGCCCTCAGTGAGGAGGCCATTGACCTCCTCAGGTCCCTCACTGTTGGGCAGTGTACCATTTTGAATGCCATCCAGGGTGTAGAAAGGCAGTTGCAACAAACAAATGCATTCCTGGAGGGCATTCATTCTGGTCAGGCGGCCCTTCAGCAAGCTTTTCAGACTCTGGCCTCAGCACTGATGGCAGCTATTGTCCCTGTCCTCCAACTTCCTCCACCCAGACCCAATCCCCTGTACCTCAACCTATCCCAAGCACACCTTCAGACCAGCATGCACACACGTCAACACACAAGGGAAGCTCAGGCAAACATAAGCACCACACATCCCACCGGCACTCATGCAAGCATCATACACACGCAGACACACCAACATCCACTGCCTCCACTGTGTCCCCCTCCTCCTCATCTACCTCCTCGCTCCCTGTCTCATCTCCACTCACACCTGCATGCACTACATCTACAGCCACTACTTCCATCACCAGCACACACACCACCACACCCCGCTCACGTGCAGTCACCACCCCCACTACCATTCACACGTCCCCTGTGTCCTCTCCCAGTGTGTCTGTGACGCCACCTCCCAAGATACACAAATGCAGGCACACACCCACCCAACAGCCATCCATCTCACAACAGCCTCCAGCGCATGAACCTTCACCCAAAGTCACCAAACGAACACCTCCTACAACCACAACCTCTTCCTCCACTCCCAAACCCCCTCCAGCGTTCCCAAGAAACTTTTCCTGTTCAACCTTGAACTCTTTCCCTCACCTCCCCCACCCCGTCAGTCTCCTAGGGCCCGATTCTTCAGGTCCCAACCTAGCACCTCAGCCACAACATCTCCAGGACCAGTGGTGCCTGTAGTCACCAGAATCTGGAGTGCACCAGGCAGCAGGGCAGCCAGTGTGGCACGGAGCCACAGCACGGACAGTCCCCCACCTGTCAAGCATCAAAAGTTGGCCAGTTACCGTGGGAGAGGGGGAAGCATCCAGCCACCAAATAATCTCCCAGGGGTACAGGTGGGAGTGTGGAGTCAGCTGTGACACCTTTCAAGGTGGGGAAAGGCCACAAGAAACTCAGCAAGTCGGGGAAGAGCAGCACGGCAGAGAAGACCGCCATCATCCCCGCTGCCCAGGAGGCCACCGCCAGCACCGGCCCTGCTGCCCAGGAGGCCACCGCCAGCACCAGCGCAGCTGCCCAGGACAGGACCGCCAGCACCAGCCCAGCTGCCCAGGAGGCCACCATCAGCACCAGCCCAGCTGCCCAGGAGGCCAGCACCAGCCCAGCTGCCCAGGACAGGACCGCCAGCACCAGCCCAGCTGCCCAGGAGGCCACCGCCAGCACCAGACCAGCTGCCCAGGACAGGACCACCAGCACCAGCCCAGCTGCCCAGGAGGCCACCACCAGCCCAGCTGCCCAGGACAGGACCGCCAGCACCAGCCCAGCTGCCCAGGAGGCCACCACCAGCACCAGCCCAGCTGCCCAGGAGGTCACTGCCAGCACCAGCCCAGCTGCCCAGGAGAGGACCGCCAGCCCCAGCCCCGCTGGGCCATAAAGGACCGCCAGCACCAGCCCCGCTGGGAAATAAAGGACCGCCAGCACCAGCCCCGCTGGGCCATAAAGGACCGCCAGCACCAGCCCCGCTGGGCCAGACAGGACCGCCAGCAGTTGAGTCACTGCCAAGGACTCCGCCGCCATAAGCACCTCTGAACAGGACACTGCTGCCACAAGCACCGCTGAACAGGACACTGCCGCCACAAGCACCGCTGCCAAGGACACCGCCGCAACAAGCACCGCTGCCAAGGACACCGCCGCAACAAGCACCGCTGGCCCATGAGCACCAAGGGCACTGACGCTACTGAGTCCGTCACGAGCAGGATGAAGCACTCTGGGCCCAAAGCCCCCTCCAGAACCAGTGGAGAGATACATCCACTACCTCTGTCCTTGGCAGGATGAAGCACTCTGGGCACAAGGCCCCCTCCAGAACCAGTGGAGTAAAGCATCCACTACCTCAGTCCTTGGCAGGATGAAGCACTCTGGGCACAAGGCCCCCTCCAGAACCAGTGGAGAGATACATCCACTACCTCTGTCCTTGGCAGGATGAAGCACTCTGGGCACAAGGCCCCCTCCAGAACCAGTGGAGTAAGGCATCCACTACCTCAGGCTTTGGCAGGATGAAGCACTCTGGGCACAAAGCCCCCTCCAGAACCAGTGGAGAGATACATCCACTACCTCTGTCCTTGGCAGGATGAAGCACTCTGGGCACAAGGCCCCCTCCAGAATCAGTGGAGTAAGGAATCCACTACCTCAGTCCTTGGCAGGATGAAGCACTCTGGGCACAAGGCCCCCTCCAGAACCAGTGGAGACTGTTATCCACTTGAGAGACTGTGGCTTTGTACTCCCCAGGATTGAACAGTGGGCAACCCACCCACTGTAGAGACTTGAGAGACTGTGGCTTTGCACTCCCCAGGATGGTACAGTGGGCAACCCACCCACTGTAGAGACTTGAGAGACTGTGGCTTTGCACTCCCCAGGATGGTACAGTGACCAACCCACCCACTGTAGAGACTTGAGAGACTGTGGCTTTGCACTCCCCATGATGGAACAGTGGGCAACCCACCCACTGTAGAGACTTGAGAGACTGTGGCTTTGTACTCCCCAGGATGGTACAGTGGGCAACCCCCCCACTGTAGAGACTTGAGAGACTGTGGCTTTGCATTCCCCAAGATTGAACAGTTGGCGTGTGGCCCCCCTCGTGGATTTGGTGTTGTGCACTCAACCGGCTGAGGTGCCCCCCTTTCCCTTCCTCCTGAGGTGCCTGTTTTATTGCTATCTGATACCCTTGCAGTGTTCTCTCCGCCATGTTCGGGGATTGAGTGTGGGCCTCGCCCATGCCGTGGGGGCCTAGTGTTCCACAGACTTCAATGGAGCACTACCTGGACTACTATTCTTGGTGTATATATTTGTTTATAGTGTATATATATTTTTGCGTACAGGATTTTAATATATTACAATGGTTACACTCATTTCCTTTTGTCTTTGCATTCTTCCAGGTGGCTTGGGGGGTGTAACTGTAATGTATCATGCTGTATCAGTGTGTATGTTGTGGTGGGTGGGGGTGTTGCATGCATGTGTCCCTGTTTCTTCCCTCCCCCTTCCCCTGTGTCGTAGGTGCAGTACTCACCGTGGTCTTCGCCACTGGCGTTCGTGCTCCTGGTAGAGGAGCAAGAAGATAAGGGCTGGCAGGATCTGGATTTCGGGTTCCATGGCATCCGGATTCCTCGTGGGGTGTGTAGAGGTGAGCATTTTCCCTTCGAAGTCCTGTTTCAGCTGTGTTTTTGTTCGCGGTGAATCCGCCCCGGAAAAGGTGGCGGATTGGTAGGTTGTGATACTGTGGGCGGTACATTGTCCTCTGCCTGTCTGTTGGCGGTGACCGCCTCGCTGTTTGTTTGTACCACCGTGGCGGTCGGAGTGTTAAAGTGGCTGCCTTTGTTGGCGGTTTCCGCCACGGTCGTAACTCCAATTTTTTTACCGCCGGCCTGTTGGCGGTCTTACCGCCACTTTAACACCGACCGCCAGGGTTGTACCACCCAAGTGTCTATAGCAGTAAGAATACTTCCTACTTTCACACAACACTGAGGTCTCGACAAGCAAAAGTCACTATACTCAGCGCGTCTATTCACAAGCAGTATGGAACAAACTACCATTGAGCTTGGTTAATATATTTGTACAAGAAACATGTATACTTCTATCTTGCTGTAACTTATACTGCCTCACAGCACACCTCACTTAGTTGACAAGTTGAACAGTTCAAAGTTCTAACTTGAGGTACCTTTTTTGGCTTTATATCAGATCTGAAACAACTCCGACATTCGTCCTTTTCAAAAGTCCAAGAATATCCTCAAAGTCATACTAATGATTATTCCCACAAGTCCAGCAATCAAAGACATGTAGTAGCTATGCTCAAAGCCCACCCACTGCATTCTACTGCAATAAGCCTACTACAATTCCCAACATGCACTGTTTTTCCAACTACTTTTGCTGCATTTTGTGTGCCATCCTTATTGATACTTTTATCTTTGTTTCTTCATCAGCCACCTAGTCTCTCTGGAACCAGCTTTGGTTTGGGACTGGGTCAGTTTAACTCTCAGGGGGAAACTATCTGGACCATGAAGGTACAGTACTCGGTCCTAGAACCAATTAGTTTATTAATTGGGGGGTTGGCTCTAATCAGAACCATCACCTCTGCTACCAGAGCTGTCAGCGTACAAACTTATCCTAGTATCTTACTCATGGAGGGACCAATAACTAGGGCCTGGAGCCGTGTAGTGCCCTGACCATAGCTATCACTTCTGTCTAAGTAATTAGGCTCAGTAGCAGATCAGAAACATTATTGTAAGAATGATAGACAAGTGTTGACATTTCAATGCTTATATAAATGATTAATAGGCAAAATACAGAGAACATGCTACAAGAAGATTTAGTGCAAAAAAAAGATGACGGACGAAACGCTAAACAATGTCAAATGTTCACTTCCACTCAGAGCCTAAACTCATTGTTTTTTGCTTGCCATGCCATTTCACTTTAGGCCCAGCCATATTCAAATCAGTCTTGACCCTGCTCCCCTTGGGAACACTCCAGCCTTAACTGCCTGGCTAGGCCCTCCCTGGACCAGAAACAAGAATCCAGGGACCGGTTTTGAGGTATCACCCCTCATCAGCCAGCCTAGCCTGAATTTGTTGACATAGCGAGCACTGGACACATGTCTGGGCATCCCCTTTCCAATTATGGTGACAAACGCAAAAAAAAGATGATAGACAGACTGCTGAACAATGTCAGACATTTACCCCATTCAGAGATCTGAGCTTAAATCCACATCTGTTTTTGCACATATGCCATTCCAGTTTAGACCAAGCCATGTGCAAATCAGTCTTGACCCTGCTCCCCATGGGAACAGTCAAGCCCGAACTGCCAGCCCAGTTCATCCCTAGCCCAGAAACAAGCATCCTGGAATCGGTTTCCAGGGTATCACCACTCATCAGTCAGGCTAGCCCGAATCTGGTGGCATAGCAAGCACAAGACCCACGTCTGGACATACCCTTCCCACTTAGAGTGACAAATGCAAAAAAAACTGATGATAGACGGAATGCTGAACAATGTCAAACATACACCCCTAGTCACAGATCTGGGACAAAAGCCAGCATTTTTTGCTCACCATGTCATTCCAGTTTGGACCCAGCCATATGCAAATCAGTCTTGACTCTATTCACCATGGAAACAGTCCAGCCCGAACTGTCAGGCCAGATCCTCCCTGGACCAGAAACAAAACAAGCATCCTTGGACCAGTTTCGGTGTGTCCTCCCTCGTCAGCCAGGCTAACTTGAATCCAGTGGCATAGTGAGCCTGGGGTCCACATCTGGGCATATCCTTCCCACTTAGGGCAACAAATGTAAATAAGGAAGACTTAGTAGCAAAGCTCATTACAGTTCTTAAGTTGAATCTGGCATAGAGTAACCTTCTAAAGCGGGGTTGAAAAGGTCTCTTTCCTGTACATAGAGGTCTACATGTCCTTTTATAGAGCTTCTAACAAAAGCTTTCATATATTCTACATGAATACATGGGTCCCAGGGTATGCACCAAAAGGGAACAAGCAAGAAGAAACTCTTTACTACAGAATACATTCAATGTTTCTCTCATGATAGTATTTCATTGGGCTTGCAGATAGTCTCACAATTTATTCAAATACACTGTATGATGATAGCCTGGGACCGTTGAAATTACCTCTATTAGGTACAGTAAAGGAAAGCCTCTGGGAACACTCTCTGGTTGTTGGTGTGAATCTCAAAATTATTTATTCAGAAAAAGAAGAACAGCAATAGTCATCACATGATATATTGTGACATTAGTGCACGATGCAGGACAGTGTAAACACAGTTCAGGTTGGCATAAGCTCAGTTCAAACATGCATTTAATAAAATGGAAAACCAACTCCCACACAACAAAAGGGGAGTTTAAGGCTTGGCAAGGGGTTTGTATTACAAGCCGTATTGGCAGTTCAAAACTGCATTCAGGTTGCAATGACATGCCTGGGACATGTATTAAGAGGCTATGTAAGTGTATGGCACAATAAGTGCTGCAGGTCCACTAATAGCATTTAATTTACAGGCCTCGGGCGTATAGTATACCACACTACAAGGGATATATAAGTAAGTTCAATATGGCAATCAGATGTAAACCTATTTTACTGTGACTTCAACATATCAGTACTTTAATTATCATTGTTTATGCTGTTGCCAATGATTTTTTTGGCCTGATGTTAGTAGTCTCAGGGCATTAGCACGGGATCCTGTATTCATCATTTAAAAGAACCTAATGTATGCTCCTCTTCTTTTCTTGAAATACTGTTCTCTTTGGCAGATGGCACTTCATCCTTTTAAGCAGGGTCATTAATGATTGTTCCTTTCATTGTTTGTCTGCTAAGCGTAATGTCTTCATTTCTTGCCGCCATGCAGGCTGGGGACCTTTTCAGCATGCAGAGAATTCCGTCAGCGTAAAAAGCGTGTTTGATGTGAGCAGTCAGCACTCGTGGGCAACGTGCTAAAAATATTCGCTGCTCACTTTTCTTCGGTATTGGGTTACTTGTGATGCAATTCACCGAGGACCTGGCCTGGCAGTTTAGGCCGGACTGTTCCTACTGCAGCAAGACCAAGACTGATTGGCTTATGGCTGAGTGTAGTCCGAGGTGGCATAATGGGCAAAAAATTAAATAAGGCCCTAACTGGCCAAGTGTGGTCCCAAATGAGGGTCCGCTGCTCACTGTGCCACTAGAGCCAAGCTACATCAGATTCAAGCGGCCCACGTAAGCTGGAACAGGACTTAGATTGCTTGTGCCTGGGTCAGAGAGGTCCTGGATTGACAGTTTAAATTGGATGGTTCCTACTGGAGTAGAACCAAAACTGAGTTACATATTACTGAGTCGAATCTGGAGTGACATGGTGGGCAAAAAAATGAAGGGTTATAATGCTACACTGAGTAATTTCCAGTGATTTGTCTATTTGCAAGCATTCTGTTCATCAGCTTTATTTTGTGTTTCATGTAGTACAAATGGCCATGGGTAAGCCCAGGCATGACTACTGTGCTTGGTGTGCACTGGAACCAATGGAAGAGGTCTGATAGAGCGAACCGTAGTAACAATTTACCTGTGTTCGGACGCTCTTTAGGCCGATGAATCTTTTGACTAAGTGGGAACTCTCTGTACTCTTAATCGATCAATTTCCTGAAATCAATAATCAATAACGTACATAAGCAATACCTTGATCAACATAACACTTAACTATTAATCCAGAATACATTTCGGCGAACCCTGACCTTTCAGTCAGGAATAACCACACCAGTTTATTGCAAAGTTAGTAAATTTATTTCCCTATATTAACAAAGCTAGCACGATATAGATGTGTCTCAACACCAAATGATAAACATATATGAACATTAATAGCTGTCCATAACGTTGAAACAAGTGTAATCTATGTAGCATTTGAATCACAAGGCATTCGTTAATAGCAATGCAAAGCACTAATACGATAATCTGTAATGAGCTAATTGCATACATTTAGTCAGCACAACAAGATTTCAAATTGCATCGTGCGACATATGGAATCCTCGTCTAACCTCAAATTAGCATCGGCATGTGGGGCTTCATGCAAAAACAATTTAGCAACATTAATTTAGAAAACTCCTAGCTAGGGACTTTGTCAAAATCAGCAGTTGGTTACCTAAAAGAAACACAATGCAATTTTACAATTTCCTTTCATATTTACCAATTACGATCAGCATACAAGGAAGTCTTCGTCTCACAGGTACCGTTCTTCGGTCAGCATGGGTCGGGACAAAGGGGCAGGGGTGAACGGGACAATTGCCTCACGGCGGCAAGCTAAAACTACTACTTCATGCAAAGGGATCAAAGTTAAAGTCTCTAGGGCAAGAATCATCAAAGTCTCTTTCTCTCGATTAGAGAAAGCATCAAAGTCTCTTTCAAAATGGCGTCGCAGCAAAGTGGGCCATAATAGCTACGAAGTCAAAATGGCGGGATGTCCGATGATAGAGAGAGTTTCCTCTCGTGCACCTGGGTTTTATAGACAACAGTTCAAGTCCTGTAGGGTCTCCATTGGAGGGTTCATAGGTTAGCTTCAAATTGTCCAATCAAAAACGACAGTTCTCAAGCTTTTACTTAAGCATACATTATCCTTGGAGATGGGTACGCAAATCGCAACATTGTCTCCCAATCAGCTCACTTTCAGAGCCTCCATTGTCCGCACCTGCAAGTCGACCTTGAATTAAAGAGAAAATATGCCAGGCTGGCACGAAACTTTAAGATAAGCATGTGAACAGTTTCTGTGGAAAAGTACAGCTTCAAGCAGAAATACACATTTAATAGCACATTGGAAAAATACGAACATCTAAACCGTGAGACCAGGCCACTAGGCCAAAGCCTCCTCTAAAGTAATGCTAAGCTAACGCATTTCAAACAAGCAAATCGTAGCACACGTTTATGATTATGTCGGATTAGTGCAATTCTAATACACCACGTTACATAAAGCACGCGTATAAATGTTGGCAAACTACTCTGAGGGCACATTTTGTCCCCGTACAATCTTTATTAGTTCGGTTAATGTCACACATGATTATTTCACACTACGTTTATGCGTTAATAAATCAAAACCTTCATTTTCTGCTTCATCAATCCCTCCTCTGATGACTACTTGTCATCACACAAATTTAGCCCACAAATTTTATTCCATTAAAATTCTGTCAGTTCCCTTTTCCTTTTAGTTCCCCTAGTTTGCGCTTTGTATTCTTCTGCCATTCTTTTCATAATTTTCTCCTCCTTTCTTCTTTTAATTCTTTCCATAATCATTATTATTCCCCTTTTTATTCCCCAAATTCCAAATACACAAATTATCACTATTAAAATTCCCTCTATTATTTTTAACAATATTCCATTTCAAAATCCCCCAATCCAATGTCCCACTGAAGCAAGTCCTTTTCCTTCCTTCTCCCACACTCCTGGTTCTTTCAGTTCCTTCAAATCTGCACTTTCTTTTGTTAGATTAGCAAGCATAGTTTTAATTTTCACACTATTGTCAGGTATATAGGTACAACAGTGTCTTGCACCAAGCATTTTGCAAACACCACCATCCTTTGCTAAAAGAATGTCTAAAGCAAGCCTATTTTGAAGAGTCATAGCTCTTTCCGCTGCAAGTTCAGCATCCATCAGGATTATAGCACCTGAAAACTTTGTCAACATGTTATCCACTATAGTAGACAACTTTCTTATTTTGATGGAATTCAACACATCTCCCAACGAAGGAATCATGGCTCCAAATATATCACCTACCACAGCAGCTGCGGTCTCTCTCTTCTGGATACGATGGGATCCAGATGTCTTTTGAATCATCGATAGGTCATCCAGTTGATAAACCTTTGGGAACACTATACCCAAATAACATCTCCCCCACCATCCCTTTGGAAGACAATAATAGGCATTATACCCACAAATGTAATATACACCTGGAATGACAGGGTCAAGTCCGTCCATCATGAATGTCCATTTGGCCTTAAAGATAAACGTGTGTTTACACTCACTCGCTCCTACAAAAATATTATCATAATAAGATTCTCCTCGATATATACAAAATTTTCCTACATGCCAAGCATCTAAAGCTATTTTCCCTTGTGTCTTTATAGCAGCAAAATCATAGTTATCTACTGAAGTCCTCTTATGCAGCTCTTTTTCTAATTTCGCCTTCATCTGTGCCCTTCTATCATCTGTGCGATCTAAAAAGCTTATTTCTACAGCAGAGACTGAGCAAGTAAGATTTTCCCTATGAGCGTGAGCCGTTTCAAAAGGTAGCATTGGCTCGAAAAATTCCCTCATAATTTTACCATCCCAATCTTTAGCAGTCTGGCTAAGCTGTGCTATTATAGGAACATAAGCAAAGGTAACATCATAATTCGAGTAAAAATACTGTATGTTAGTTTGACCATAAAACCTAGACATCACTATACTACATGTAATCCCGTATGTAAGAGGCATATGGTGATATGTCACCCCTTCCTTCACCGATGTCGGTATCTGGGTACACACATAACAATCCTTCGCATCCATTGTCTCAACATATTCTGTTAGTAAGCGATAGAAAACATTATACGAAAGCTCTTTCCTATCATGCAAGAGTCTCTCATCCAGTGCTAGCCTTTTCAATGCGGTTAGTTCAGTGACAGTAACAGGAGCAATAGTAGAAGCAGCAATAGTCTCATTCTCACCCTTTCCATGCGTTCCAAGCACAATTGCCATTATTATTAGTACACATGTTACTACCAAGCCTATACACACATATTTACAATATTTCTTTCTATTGGTTTGCGTCATGATCTGAATAGAATCAGAGAGCTAGAAGCACCTATAAATGAAACTATTTAGCAATTCAGTTACAAGGCTGAGCGAGCGCAATGTTCACAGCGTCTTCTCCAAGAGGCCAAGTCACTTATCGGTTAGCAGCATTTGTCTCAATTCGGCAATAACTCAGTCTTTCATGTGCCCATTCAGGACCGGAATACCTTCTGTTCGGTATCCTTTTCCTTTTCAGTTTTGCCTCTCTTTTCGATTCTGCCTCACTGGTACTTTCCTCTTTTGTCAAGTCCTTTTCTTCACTCGAGGTTGGTACCACGACAGACACTTCTTTTCTTTTCTCTTTTACTTTTGGCCTTTCTCCGTCGTTCAAACCTTCTCCAGACCTTTGTTTTACTGGTGATATACTTAGTCTCCTCTTTGCACCATGTCCATTTGATGGACCTGCGACCTTTTCTGTAGAAGTTTGAACTTTTTCGTTCTGCTCTGCCTTGTCCCCTCCTTCAGGGGAACCGATCACGTTCTCCTTTTCTTTTTCTGTATCGTCTGTTTCTGGGAAAGCCCTCCTCTGATCAGGCTCTCCTGCCTTTTCACCTTTTTCGAGCCCTTCATCACCGTTACTTTCGTCAGGCTCTGTATCACTTTCAGCTGCTTCAGATTCCTTGTCACCTTCAGCTGCTTCAGGCTTTTTGCTACCCTCAGCTGCTTCAGGTTGTTTGTCACCTGCAGCTTCTTCGTCGCTGTCTGAACTTTCTCCTTGGTCTTCCCCAAGTGAGTCGGACTCTTCGCCCTCCAACAATATCTCTTTCTCTCCTACTTCTGCTTGTTCGCTTTCAGTTCGCTTTTGTTCTGCCTCAGCACTCGGCACTGTTTTATCAGGCACTGGCAATTTCAGCGCTTCAACTTCCTCATCTGTGGGACACAACACCTTCTTTGTGTGACTGGCGTGAATCCAGTTGGGAACCCCCGCACACTTCACAGCGGTAGTTGTCGTCAGGATCACTTGGAAAGGGCCTTTCCAACGGGGTTCCAGACACGACTTCCTCACGTGCTTCTTTACCAAGAGCCAGTCACCTGCTTTCAGTGCGTGTCCTGGACCTTGGATCGGTGGCAAGGTGGTTGCTTCCACCTGGTGAGAGAAAGAGCGAACCACGTCAGCCAGACCTTTGCAGTAGTCTAACACCATATCATCTGTAATATTCAAAAGCGCGTTTGCGGGAACTGCAGGAAGTCTCATAGCCCTGCCCATGAGAATTTCGTGCGGAGACAATCCAGTCTTTCTATCAGGAGTGTTTCTCATTGACATTAACACTAAGGGTAATGCGTCAGGCCATTTCAAATTTGTCGATGCACATATTTTCGCCATTCTTGATTTCAGTGTACCATTCATCTGCTCCACCAGTCCTGAGGCTTCAGGGCGATAGCTACAATGCAGCTTTTGCTCAATGTTCAGCGCTTCGCAAAGTAACTTTATCACCTCGTTATTGAAGTGACTTCCCCTATCTGATTCTAAAGAGATCGGGAATCCGAAACGTGGTATTAATTCTCTCAATAATAGCTTGGCAACTGTAAGGCTGTCATTTCTACGTGTGGGGTATGCCTCAATCCAGTGACTAAAAATGCACACAATCACCAACACATATTTCAAACCTCCATGCACAGGCATTTCAATGAAGTCCATCTGCATACGACTAAAAGGCCCGCTTGCCCTACCAATGTGGCTCGCGTTCACAACTGTTCCCTTTCCTGGGTTCATCTGCTGGCAAGTGACACATCGATGGCAAACTGCTTCTGCAGCTTGACGAAATCTGGGGTTAAACCAATCAGTTTTGAACAATCTTATCATGGCATCTCTCCCTAGGTGAGCTTGCCCATGATAGAACCGCGCAAGCTGTGATAAGAGACTATTTGGCAAAACAAATTTTCCCTCATGTGAAACCCATAACTCGTCTTGTCTCTTTATACATTGTGATTTAATCCAGGAATCTCTTTCATCCTCCCTGACGTTATTCTGTAATGCTTTTAGTTCCTCTATTGTATCTACGACCTTCAAGGCAAATGCTTCAGCCGGTTCTAGTTCTGGCTCACTTATTGAGTTCCATTCATCTCTTAGTAATATACAGTTCAAGACACAAAATCTTGCGACTTGATCCGCATATGCATTTCCCAGAGAAACATAGTCCTGTCCGTGTGAGCACTGCACTTTACCACTGCAACTTCAGCTGGCACTTGAATGGCATGTAACAATTCCTTATTCTTTCCCCGTTTTTCACTGGGGACCCTGAAGAAGTCAGGAAACCTCTCTGTGACCATAGTTGTCCGAAGTCATGCACAATTCCAAACCCGTATTGACTATCAGTGTAAATGGTGACTTTCATCAATGCAGACAGTTGACATGCCCTGGTAAGGGCTACAAGTTCTGCTACTTGTGCAGAATAGACTCCTTGAAGCCATCCCGCTTCCAAGACACCTGTTACAGTACATACAGCATATCCTGCTTTCAAAATCCCCATCCCGTCTCTTAGACATGAACCATCAACAAAAACAATTTGGTCATTTTCATCAAGCTTAGTATCCTTAATGTCCGGTCGAGGTTTTGTGCAAAATTCAGTCACCTGAAGGCAGTCATGCTCGACGTCTTCAGCGTTCTCAATTTCGGCATTTTCTCCAGGAAGCAACGTTCCTGGATTCAACGTAGTGCACCTTTTCAGCTGCACGTTCGGTGAGCCCAGAATTATCGTTTCATACCTTGTGAGTCTTGCTCCGGTCATGTGTTGCGTTCGGGAGCGGGTCAAAAGTATCTCAACTGAGTGAGGGACCATGACTGTTACTGGGTGTCCCATCACTATTCCTTCACTCTGAGTGAGGCTGATACCAACTGCTGCTACGGCGCGCAAACACCCTGGGAGTGCTGCTGCGACCGGATCCAAAGTAGCTGAAAAATATGCTACTGATCTGTTTACGCCACCATGGGCTTGAGTCAAGACAGACAAAGAACATGCATCACGTTCATGGCAAAACAATGTGAAAGGCTTTGTGTAATCAGGCATACCTAAAGCTGGAGCCCTGCACATGCACTCTTTCAATTCGACAAAAGCATCCATCTCATCTCCTTTCAGCTCAATTTGATCCAAGGCATCCTTCTGGGTCAGTTTCAGTAAAGGCTTCGCTAGAGTCGAGAAGTTGGGAATCCACTGGCGACAGTAGCCCACCATTCCCAAAAATTTCCTCACCTCCTTTCTCGTCCTGGGCGGACTCATTTGAAGTACACTCGTTATTCTTTCCTTCATTATTCTCCGTGACCCCTTCTCTATCTGGTGACCCAAGTATTTCACTTTCTTCTGACAGAACTGCAATTTGGAGGGAGACACCTTGTGTCCATTCCTTCCCAAATGGTTCAACAGAGCAATGGTATCGGCTGTGCAGCCACTTTCTGTCTTTGATGCAACCAGTAAGTCGTCAATATACTGTACTAGGGTTGACTCGAATGGCAACTCTAACTCTTCCAAGTCTTTCTTTAGAACCTGATTGAATATCGACGGTGACTCAGAAAACCCTTGAGGAATTCGACACCAACTGTACACTCTGTCTAGGAATTTGAAACAAAAGAAGAATTGGCTGTCCTCATGAAGAGGCACAGAAAAGAATGCTTGTGACAAATCGATGACTGAGAACCATTCGGCATCGCAGGGAATTTGAAACATTATCACAGCTGGATTCGGTACGACAGGGCAACATTTGACTATGATATCATTTATTTTCCTCAAGTCTTGCACAAGTCGGACCTTTCCACTTGGCTTTATTAGTCCCATTATTGGTGAATTACATGGACTGCTTAACACTTCTTTCAGTACCCCCTGCTTTACAAATTCATCAATAAGTTGGGCAACTTTCATGAGGGTATCTTGTGGCATGTGGTATTGTGGGGTCTGGGGAAAGATCGCATTGGGCTTTACCGTCACTTTCACTGGTTCCACTCCTTTCATCAATCCCACCTCTTTCCCTGTCATGTCCCACACTTCCTTTCCGACTGTTTCTCGTAATTCGGCTGGAATATCTTCTTCAGTTATCATCGGGAAAAGGCAAATCAGAGGATACTCTTCATCCACCGTTTCCATTTCATCCCCCTCTACACTATCCTCTTCTTCCCCATCACTGCTCGTCTGGATTGTTATTCCTTCGTTCGAACACATGATCGAACATCCCAGCTTGCACAATAGGTCTCTCCCTAACAGTGCTATCGGGCTTGAATCACATATCACAAACTGATGCACCCCTTGATAGTTACCGATGCTGACTGGTACCGGATCTGTTATTCGGTTCGTCAGGTGCCTGTTTGCTACTCCCACCACTTGAACTGTCCTCCCTGAGAGTGGCAAATTTGGTACTTCACTGCTCTTAACAGTTGAACGTGTGGCTCCCGTGTCCACCAAGAATGAAACACGATGACCCATTACTCTTCCCTCTACGTACGGACCCTTTTGATCAACTTCTAAGGATGCTGCAAGCACACAATCTCCTTCCTCTTCTGAGCTTTCACTCTCCCATACATTGTTTATTCCACTCTCACTGTGTAATGGGAACTGTTGTACGGTGCCATTTGTACTCATTACCTGACCCGAGACCTGTGGAGGAACCATCACTTGCTGCTGACTCATTGGTGCCAAAGGTATTTGCATTTGCTGATTAGGTACCATGGGTAACTGCTGTTGCATCGGCTGCATTTGCGTCATCTGCATACGAGGCATCTGCATCTGCTGCGGCTGCATAGGTTGTAATCCCTGCAATTGATTTATGGTCTGAAAATTTGGGTTTGGACCTCTCATTTTCGGTCCCCTCATTGTCTGAAATGCATTGACATCATTGTTTTGCTGACCAACACCTGCACCTGCACCTGCACCTGCACCTTCCTGCACCACCATCGGGCACTCGCGTTTCCAATGACCTACAATTCCGCACGCGTGACACGGCATCACTTTCTTCATTGCCTGCACACCCGTCACAACAGTGTTCAAATCCGGACCATTATTCACAAAACCTCCTCTGCCTCTGCCTCTGGCCTGTGGCTGAAACGACATGTTTCCTTGCAACTGCGGCTGCGGTTGCGGTACCTGCTGTTGGAACCATTGCATCCCTTGCAAACCTTGCAGACCTGTCTGAGCTGCTTTAAGTTGCATCATCATCACCTTCTCTTTCAGCCTTTTCTGTTTCACCTCAATTTCGTCGCTACAGTATTTTGCATAAGTCAAGACCTCATCAATCGGTTTAGACTGCCAACAAATCAAGTGCGACTTTATCATCTGACTTATCTCTGGTCTCAGCCCTTCCACAAATCTGAACACAAAATGAAGCATATCTTTCGCCTCGATTGTTTCCGTGCCACTGTAATTCTTGAACGCCTTCAACAACCTCTCATAGTAACTATGAATAGATTCTTTAGCCTCTTGGGCAGTTCGATCAATCTTCTGCCAATCCACATTTTTCGCGGCAACCTTCGTCTTCAAATGCTCAATCACTTTATAGTACAAGCTCATCACCATAGGTGATGGTGCACCCGTCTCTCTGTCTCTCTCTGGTTCACTTGTCGGCCAACCTACAGCTCTTTTGCAATCCTCCCACAAATCTGCCGGAACCACAATCTCAAAGAGAGTGTTCAGGTCTTCCCAGAGACATTTTGCAAGCTTCACAAACCTATCAGTCTGTTGATACCATTCAATCGGCTTCTCTCTCAGTTTGGGAAAATCATCCGTAAATGACTGAATGTCGCTTCTGTGCCATGGTACATGTATTAATTTTCCCCCTGCTGTCTCCCTCATTGGTAACATGGTCACTGTCTCGCTGCTCTGCGGTCTTTTCTCGTTGTGCTCTGTAGCACTGTCCCTCCTCTTATCCTTCCTCTTTACCCATCTGCTTTCCCACTTGTCTAAGCACCTCCACACTTGTGCACTCTGTAACAATTCTCTGAGGTGTGTCTTCATGCCTGCTGACCTCATGTGTTCAAAATCTGTGGTCCCAAAATCCAACCTGTAGCTTCTGCTCAAGTGTTTCATCTTGTCTATGTCAACCCCGTTTCTGTCAGCTGCTTCCTGCAAGCTCTTATGTACCTTGTTCACTTCCTTCGTAATCCTGGGACATAGATACCTCAGCTCTTCTTCCGTGTAGGATTCTAACCTATTTACACCCATAGTCCCTTCCACCAATTCTTGTGCTTCCATGTTCAACCTGACCCTATTCATATAGTCTTCTCCTTTCCCACTGGCTGAACTTTGTGTGGAATTTAAACTGTTGAACCACTGTGTCAGCTGTTGCGCATTTACCCCCATCAGTGTAGCATTCACATCGACTGCCATTGATGGTTGCGGCAACTTTTCAGTATTCGATGTTAAAGGTATTATCAGTGGGGGACTCGACCTCACCAGTGTAGACTGAGCACATATGGGACTAAACTCCATCAAGGATCCAGGTCCATTTGGCTGAGCCGCTATCGGAGTTATCCCTGGAGTGCCCTCTATGCACCTCCTTTCGGTCCCATTCTGCAGCATCGATCCCTGACTGCTCATGCCTAAGTTAGGCTGACTATACAAAGGTACCGGTGGACCTACAGTAATGGGTAGTGATATCGCGTCTGGGTTCTGTCCATTTCCCATGTTCTGAGGCATGTTCATTCCCATACTATGGGTCATCATTGCCGGCATACCCATCTGACTCCCCGTCATTTGAGCATGTGCGTTTCCTCCCTGCATCTGCTTCTGGGGCATCAAAAACTGAGTTGATTCAGCTTGTGTCCATGTTGGATTGGGACCATTCTGTACTCTCCTTGCTGTTTGTTCTAGAACCATTCCTCCACTATTGTCACTGCTGTAGTACCCTGGCATCTGCGGTTGATAATTTTCTGCTGGTTTCATTATGGGCACATCTGGATATATTCTCCTAACCTGCGGTATCTGAGGGGTGAACAGTAAACTCGGGTCCTTAGATCCCGATGGCGCTCCTGAACTCTGGGTTTCACTGTTCTGTACCGATGCCGGAGGGGCAGAACTGGTACTTGGACCTTGTCCATTCTCCGCATAAGGTGGTGGACGGTCGTTCAGCAATTGCATTATTAACTCCTCATCCTCTAACTCCTCTTCTCTTCTCAACTTTTCCTCGTCCTCTCTATCCTTGGAACACTTCCTGTCTGTCTTACAGGTAGCTCTCTAACCTGTCTCCTCTTCTTCCTTAGTAATTGCGGGAAACAATTTTATCCCCTGCAATACATCTGACCTCCACACCTTCTGCGCATTATCCCACCTAGCATCCGCTAGTGTCTTTTCTACCTTCCTCATCCTTGTTTCAAACTTATTTTTCTGTTGCTGCCTAGCCATTAATTCCCAGATTGCTAGAGCCTCAAACTGTGCTGGCCTTGGAGGCACCTTCATGTCATACATCGTGAATCTCAAATTCTCTAGGATCCTTATATTGAATGTCCCATGTATCGGGAACGCTACGCTCTCATGTTTCTCTGTCAGTTTGTGCCATTGCTTTAGCCAAAGACACGGAGCTACCCCTTTTTCCTCCATTACAATGTAAGCTGGTGTACCTTCGGGCGGCGTCTCCTCTCCTACGCTCGCTTTAATGTAAGACTCCCCCTTCATCGCACTCCTAAATGCTTTAAGGAATTTCATTTTCTCGTCTTTTATTTCACAAAGTTTATAATCAATAGGTCACTTTTATTCCACAAAATTTTTAATCAATAGGTGACTTTAATTCCCGGAATACTCTTCGCTTGCCTTTCCCCTTCCAAACGAGCCCCACGGACTGCGTCCAATCCGTGCGCGACCCTTCTCTCCAACCAACCTATCCCAGCGCGGCTCCTAGTGACGTCACACTCACACACACTGCGGCTGACAAAGCCTCGCGGCTAGTCCTCCTTCACTCACCTCCTCCCGTAACAACTTCTTGCATGTATCGCGAGCTACCAAAAACTAAAACAGATCTGTCGGTTTACTACAGGAAGGGTAACACAATCGCTTCAGGACCTTAGGGACCTTTCACTAGCCTCGGCCGCTATTCCGTCTTTCTCAGTCCCCACGTTCGCAAGCAAATCTGACCCGCAGACCTACTCTCAACTTGTCAATGATCTGTTCTAGTGCACTTAGAATCTTGTCAAAGCCCGAAGTCGAAGTTTCTTTCACTCCCTAACACACGTACCGACTCGTTGACCACGCCCGATCAACCTACTAAACCGCCCAGACCACAACATGGATCAACATACTCCGGAGTCTCTTGACCTCGCAGGGCCCGTCTCAACAACAACAACCACGTGGACCTTTTTATGCACAAAGCGCCACACGCACATGAAGTTCGACGACTTCCCTACTCTCACACTCGGAGCCGCACCTCCGCTGTTTCTATGAAGTTCGACGACTTCTCTACTTCTACACTTGGAGTCGCACCTCCGCTATCCTCAAAAAGAAAAAAAAATCCTCGCAACCTTTTCACACACCCTGCGGCAATAAGCTGTGCAAGCGCAAAACCCTAACTTCACTCATACCATCACTAGTACCGCCAACGCTGTTTCCACACCTCCGTTCTCTCCATTCGCAAGCTCCGAGATCCCGGGAAAGTCGCGGTGGACCTAGCCCATCATCATTCTGTCAATCTATTTTATCCAAGAAAAATCTAATTCAACTTCTCGAATGATGCCTCAAAATGCGTAACCGTTAATTCAACACCATGTACTCTAATAGTACAGGGTCCCAAAAGACGTAACCGTCCTCTGCTACCATCTACTGATAGAGCGAACCGTAGTAACAATTTACCTGTGTTCGGACGCTCTTTAGGCCGATGAATCTTTTGACTAAGTGGGAACTCTCTGTACTCTTAATCGATCAATTTCCTGAAATCAATGATCAATAACGTACATAAGCAATACCTTGATCAACATAACACTTAACTATTAATCCAGAATACATTTCGGCGAACCTTGACCTTTCAGTCAGGAATAACCACACCAGTTTATTGCAAAGTTAGTAAATTTATTTCCCTATATTAACAAAGCTAGCACGATATAGATGTGTCTCAACACCAAATGATAAACATATACGAACATTAATAGCTGTCCATAACGTCGAAACAAGTGTAATCTATGTAGCATTTGAATCACAAGGCATTCGATAATAGCAATACAAAGCACTAATACGATAATCTGTAATGAGCTAATTGCATACATTTAGTCAGCACAACAAGATTTCAAATTGCATCGTGCGACATATGGAATCCTCGTCTAACCTCAAATTAGCATCGGCATGTGGGGCTTCATGCAAAAACAATTTAGCAACATTAATTTAGAAAACTCCTAGCTAGGGACTTTGTCAAAATCAGCAGTTGGTTACCTAAAAGAAACACAATGCAATTTTACAATTTCCTTTCATATTTACCAATTACGATCAGCATACAAGGAAGTCTTCGTCTCACAGGTACCGTTCTTCGGTCAGCATGGGTCGGGACAAAGGGGCAGGGGTGAACGGGACAATTGCCTCACGGCGGCAAGGTAAAACTACTACTTCATGCAAAGGGATCAAAGTTAAAGTCTCTAGGGCAAGAATCATCAAAGTCTCTTTCTCTCGATTAGAGAAAGCATCAAAGTCTCTTTCAAAATGGCGTCGCAGCAAAGTGGGCCATAATAGCTACGAAGTCAAAATGGCGGAATGTCCGATGATAGAGAGAGTTTCCTCTCGTGCACCTGGGTTTTATAGACAACAGTTCAAGTCCTGTAGGGTCTCCATTGGAGGGTTCATAGGTTAGCTTCAAATTGTCCAATCAAAAACGACAGTTCTCAAGCTTTTACTTAAGCATACATTATCCTTGGAGATGGGTACGCAAATCGCAACATTGTCTCCCAATTAGCTCACTTTCAGAGCCTCCATTGTCCGCACCTGCAAGTCGACCTTGAATTAAAGAGAAAATATGCCAGGCTGGCACGAAACTTTAAGATAAGCATGTGAACAGTTTCTGTGGAAAAGTACAGCTTCAAGCAGAAATACACGTTTAATAGCACATTGGAAAAATACAAACATCTAAACCGTGAGACCAGGCCACTAGGCCAAAGCCTCCTCTAAAGTAATGCTAAGCTAACGCATTTCAAACAAGCAAATCGTAGCACACGTTTATGATTATGTCGGATTAGTGCAATTCTAATACACCACGTTACATAAAGCACGCGTATAAATGTTGGCAAACTACTCTGAGGGCACATTTTGTCCCCGTACAATCTTTATTAGTTCGGTTAATGTCACACATGATTATTTCACACTACGTTTATGCGTTAATAAATCAAAACCTTCATTTTCTGCTTCATCAGGTCCAACTAGGCCACATCCAGTCTTGTGCTTGTGTTCTGGTTCACAGAGGACGTGGCTTGGCAATTTGTACTGGACTATTTCTAATGGATCAGTCAATGCAGATTTGCATATGGCTGAGTCAAATCAGAAGTGGAATGATGAGCAAAAAAAAGAATGGATTGAAATACTTCTGTAGGGGATTGCCAGTGGTAAGGAACTCTAACTGATCAGGAAGGATGGGTATATTCCATTTGACCCAACCTACAATAATGTTTATTAGTTAATACATTTGTAAAATTATTGTATAAAATGTACCATTAAGCCTAATGTTTTACACGGTTTTCTTGGGGTTAGAAATCCCGAGCCCCCTTGCCCAAAACACACCTGGAGATGGTCGGGTATGCCCGCTCAAAATATGTGATGGGTACTCACATATTTTCCAGGCCTGTCTTTGGTTTCCGGCCTGGCTTTGCTCACAGTACAAAACAAAAATACTTGTGGGTATTTATGACGCCATTTTAAGATGGACCGATTGGGGAGCTTTTGAACTATTAAGAAAGATGAAAAATAATTTTCAAGTTAAGAAAACCTTCACAGATAACACATCGCTTTCAGCACCAAGGCACTCCCTTTTTTGAACACTTACATTAGTTCTTGGACTAAAATAACATTTTGAGTGTGAATGATTGCATAAGATAGACCGCATTTTGTCCCAATATTTCTTTACTTATTCATGTATTTATTTGATGTTTTCCTTAATGTATCTGTTTATGTTTATAGGGCACCAAATCCCATTTGTCAGCTGATTTGGCTGTAGTGATTGTCTGATAGTCATACACCTCAATAATGCTGTTACTAATAGTTAGATCAGAGAGCAAAAGAGCAAAAAGAGATGTGCTTATAAACGGCCTGTTATAGGAAGACACGGGACAGGAACGAATTAAGTAAATCGATCTTTGTAATCATTGAAAGGCATTGCAATATTTCAAGGGTGTCCCTTTACAACTAACTGCTCCACTTTAAGCCAATGCATTTGCGAATTGTACTGTATAGTGTATGATTTGGTTCCAGTTTTTCAAAATATACTTGGGCAGAGGTCAAGCCCCTTACCCTTATCCGAGCATCGGGCGTGCTCGTTTGAACAGTGTAATGTTTGGTGCATGCCTGGTGTTTCTGGGAAAATTACATTATCAGACGTCTGTGTAGATGTATGGTAGTGCGATTAGATATAGCATGTTGTGGTATTTATACAACGATCACTTTTGGGGATTTTTTTTTAAAGAGAATTGTAGCTATTACATTTTTGGATGGCACACAAATGACGTATGTTGACATTCTTGGGTATTTAACTCACATTTGTTTTTTAGAAGATTTTAGAAAAGCCATCTCCTGGCACGACCGTGCCCATTATTTTCAAATCTGTTAAAATGGGCTATAAATATACCGAAGAAAAGTGAGCAGCGAATATTTTTAGCACGTTGCCCACGAGTGCTGACTGCTCACATCAAACACGCTTTTTACGCTGACGGAATTCTCTGCATGCTGAAAAGGTCCCCAGCCTGCATGGCGGCAAGAAATGAAGACATTACGCTTAGCAGACGAACAATGAAAGGAACAATCATTAATGACCCTTCTTAAAAGGATGAAGTGCCATCTGCCAAAGAGAACAGTATTTCAAGAAAAGAAGAGGAGCATACATTAGGTTCTTTTAAATGATGAATACAGGATCCCGTGCTAATGCCCTGAGACTACTAACAGCAGGCCAAAAAAATCATTGGCAACAGCATAAACAATGATAATTAAAGTGCTGATATGTTGAAGTTTCAGCCAAACTTGGCCTCTTCAAACAATGCCATTAGGCTCTAAAACACTTTCTCTTTCTTTCGCTTCAAGCGAGGAAGTACAGAGTTCATGGGACTGAGTTTTGTGGTTCACGGCTGGCTCCTTTCTTGTTACGTTCTGGTGGGATAGCGCTACTGTTTCAACCAATCGTCGCTTAGAACGCCCCACACATTACATTAAAACACCCTAGTTAGTTATTGATAATACTTAGTTCAGCTTCGTCCTTGCACCAGCGCACCTTGGCTTGCAGTGCACCAATGCAGGCTCTCTTGGGCCATGGCACAAGGGTGCCTGAATTAAGTTCTTGGTAGTTTGTGTGCCAAAAGGGTGACCTTCAGGCACAAAACTACCCACGCTTATTCTTGCACAGTGCAGCAGACATACGAAAAGGAAGTAACAGGGAGAAATAAAAATATTTCTCCTCGTTATACTAGCCTCTGGTAGGCATATCATTTTGGCACAAACCCATGCTTACTCTTCTTTGTAATTACGAGTTGTGTCAAAATACATGCATTGATGCATGGGAACGCCCTTGTTCCACCCATGTAATTCCTACCTGATGCAAGTAAAGCAATATATCACTATGTGCTGCATTGCGTTACTTTATATGTACAAAGCCAAGCAGAGCCATGCACATTGGGCATTGCATGGCTTTGTAAATTCCAAATTGGATTTTGCTTTGGGGCTGCGCCAAAAGAGTGGCACAACCTCAATGCTAAATCTTATGAAATCTGGACCTTGACCTTTCACTTAAAAGAACTGGTTGGAATACCCGAGCAGTATCACAACAGTTGAAGCCACATTCTCTGTGTAGTGATTTATAATACATTATTTAGAGCATCATTACTATGTTCGGGCAGAACTTGCAGACTTTCGCAGGATTCTGAGGAATTACATAAAAACTCTACAAGATTCCACAGAGTTCCACAAAAGGGCGGGAAATGCATGCCATGCTATGATTTAGTGCCAGTAGCATGTTCCACTCTGAAAAACCAGTACGAATGGCAGCACGTTGTAGTGTCGGCGACGGCCGGCACTACTGAATCAATAAAGAATCAGGCCGACACTGTACTTATATTTTCTGCAGAACTGGGTCAGTCGCGTGTTATATATTTAATATGAATAGAATGTGTTCATTTATCATAAAATTTAAATTACATGTGCGTATCAAGTGTGTTTATGTATGTGTTTGTATATATATATATATTTATGCGTATATCATATAATAATATGCAAGGGTTTATCTACACAAGTTGCTGATTGCATCGGGCCTAGAGTTATCAATATTTCACACAGGGCAGTAAGACAACTTGTTGTACTGCACCAAAGGGAGAGGGGCAGGAATGTGACACATGTATTTATCAAGATATGTCACTCCTTGCACTGGTACACTGAGTGCTGCCTGGCACTAATGCAGGCACCCATGCATTATGGTGCAAGGGTGCCATGTTACACAGCATCCTGGTTTGTTTTTGTGCAGGAAGAGACACTTCCCTGCAAAAACTATCTTTAGAGTCAAGAGCAACATAAACCCTGGAGAAATCTGGCCCTGGTATACAGAGTATTGGTACATAGTGGCAGCCAGCCAGGGAGGGTGTAAAACCAGAGAACCGGAGAACCGGAGAAGTGCATGTCATGTGACTGATACTGCCAAGATTCTGTTCTAGTGTGAGCCAGCCAGATGTTTCGCTTGGACTAATTTAAGGAATGTCAACTCATGTCACTATTATGATAGTAGTATATCGAGGGCATTAGTATTCTTCTATGTGGCTTTATGTAGCTCATTACAGTCCCAACCTCCCTGATGCACAGTATGCAAAGAGAGACCGTCTGACCCATCAAAAGAGGGCAGAGAAGCAAAGTTTATTCACTGAAATACTCAAACAGGTCAAAATGTAATTTTAGGTTAGGACACTAGGACTACTCTGTCTGATTTAAAAAGTACAATGCTGTGCCTGTCAAAATGTTTTTTGTAGAGAGTACCACTCATTTTTGTTTTTTTTGTCTTCTTTATTCCTTTCATTTGCAGCCAAGGGCAAGAGGACATCTAGGCAGCAGCTGCAACCACCACCAGTGCTGGGGCAGGTGGGATGACAACCACCAGCAACACCAGCGCTGCTGTCACAGCAGATGGTTCTGTTTATTATTATTTCTTACTGTTAACTGTTCCCACTAGTAAAATTATGGCCTTGAGTATTTCTATATTTGTTTCCAACTCCCCTATCTAATGTTTGCTATCCCTCAATTTCCCTGTGTTTCTCTATTTCCTGTTTTTGCATCTTACTTTCACCTATCTGTAGCTTTCTTATGCTCCCTTTTTTTATTAAGCTTTCCCTCGTCCCACTTTTACATGACTTGTGTAGTACTGTTAAGTACTTTTAAGAGAAAATATTTTTTGTAACTTAAAGAGGATAGCAGGCCCAAGTATTCACTAAACATGTTGGTTCAGAGGACTTTTTTAATCAAATAGTCAAAAAGTACTGAGGCAGAGATAGTGTTCATGGTCTTGGACCCCCAATGCTGTCTTATACTAGCAGTTTACATGGCATTGCAACATTGCAGGAATGAAAAACCATTACCAAACAATACCATATGTCCTTTATTCCCTTCCACCCCTTCATTGCATTTCACTTTTATTCTTTTGTAGCCTTATTCCTCCATTAGAAGAAAAAGATTTTGCTTCACTTGACTACTTGCCAACAAACATCCCAAAGTGATACTTTCAATAGAAGATACTGATAGATAGCTAACCTAACTGTAGTGAGGTATGGCTGTTGTACCTTGTGCAAAATAAGTAATTATGTAGGTGGTCAATCTGGTTTCCAAAACAGGTGCATTATGTTTTTCTCTAGGGATGCAGACCACTTGTTTAATTCGGCACTGCAAGTTAGGCGGTGAAATGTGTGTCTTCTTCAGTTAATAGTGCAGGACAGCAAAGTCTACAATGCATATAACCCAATGACATGTTATGTTTCACAGTGCCCACGCAGTCATCTACTTGTACTTCACTTTATCATTCTTTGTTTCTGTCCGAGCCTACACAAAAATGTAAATTCTATCTCAGAATGTGCCACATTTTTCTGTCCAAGTGACTTATATTTCATGGCTCCCATTACAGATTTACCATTCCAATTTGTTCCTTCCGTTAACAAATGTGACTAACCAAAAGCACAGTACATGATCAGTGACACCCAACCATTCCATGGCTAAACCTTCAACTAGCTCAATCTCCAATGTACTTCCCAGTAAAATGTATGGTGAAGGCCAAAGTGCCTAATTTAGAGTTTAGCCAATGGGATACTCTGACAAATAAACGTGACAAATAAACGTGACAAATAAAATATATGTTCTGTTCATTGTACTACAGTGCATCATGGTCATTTATATTCTGTGCTGTAAGACAGCAGGTGGGATATCTGTTATCCGCCACATGTGTGACAGAGAATCCCATCTGCCAGACTCCATCAGCCCCTAAGTGTGGAATTTGGGTAAATTGAAGAGGGGGACAGAGAAGAGCAGGGCCATTGGAATCAATTATAATAAGTTAATTACATAAAATGTCATTACAACGGCCCCACCAACATGCTGCAGAGCAGCAGACCTACCAGTATGGCGCAATTAATGTTGCATATGTAGCCAAGTATTAATTGAGCAGCATATATAACCCATGCTCATTAATGGCAGCAAATTCATTTATTAACACACATAAGGTGTTTGTTCAGTTTCACAATTAAATTCTTTAAACTAAAATCACTTTATTATTATGTTAGTGTTCTGGCTAAAATCCATGCAGTCAGTGGTAATGCATTATGAGATACATGTGCTAGAAAAACTTGGCCCTGTGAATAAACATCACTTCCAAATTATAATTCAGTGGCTGTAAGGGCCCAACAATGTTTTGCTACTGTGCCAGTACAGACAGTATAAACAAGTGTTTGCACTGAGCATCACAATTCATGTTTTTTAACTTTCTTGATATTGCTAATCCTGCTGCTGGAGCTGGCCAGCAACCATCCCGGTGGAAATAGCCGCCAGGCTGTGTTGCCAAAAGTTGGAGGCCATGGAAGCAGAATATCACCCACTGGGGACCTTGCATGAGGAAAAGGAGGAGGCAAGTGCCTCTAGTTCCTTGGACCACCAGCCAGGCTCATCTCCAATCATGTCACCCCAATGCAGGGCCTCATGTAGCCGGGGTCTACTGCTGCCCACAATACCACCAGCTCCCCCTCCTTGTCATCATCTGACCACCTCCTTCGCTGCACCTTATGCAAGCTGCACTACTCAGGCATGGGCAGCGGAACCTGGTGTTGGAGGTTGCCGAGACTTAAAACAGAACTGGGTGACCTCAAAGCCCTTTTTAATGAACATTTGTTTGTGGTAGGGCCTATTTTGCATGAAGAGGATGGGAACAGAAGTTGAGGAAAGGTTCAAAAAGGGACATCCAAGGTTTTTGATGAGGAGTGGTGGGCCTGAGGTAGGTGGAGAGCATGAGTTTGCGTTCGCAGTAAAAAACTTTTTTTCCATTGGCACCATTGTCTTTGCATTGCTAGTTAGCTTAACACTGTAGTTTAGTAACAAGAAGGAGAAGAGAAGCTTTCCTCTGAAATTGTCACACATTATACTCTACATCAAATGTTAAACCTAGACTTTTCCTACCTGAAGTCCCTTCCCATGAATGTATTCATCAGTAGGTTATACGTACGTCTTCCTTCAGTCCATCATACCCGCTACCGGAGTAGAAATGTAAAAGTCACTATTTTTGTTTGACTTTATTGCTTGATGAGGTTTTGTAGCACCCAACCACCTAGCAATGATACTACTGTATATGCTAGTTAATTACTGTCCTTGGCCTACCTTCTGAAACTATTAACCACTAATGAGCTGTGCCAACAACACAAACAAAAATCTCAATGTTTTCTGTAACTTCTTCCAGAGAAGAACTTAACTACTTAGGTTCTTATTAAGAGTTTGGTAGGCGGCAAATGCTGCCCGACAAACTCTTTGGGTTAGAAAACTGCCACTCCGGTTTTCCACCAGATGGCCTGTTAGGGCTCGCACTCACACATGCACGCTTCTTGCTGCTCCCTCCCAAAATAAATCAGCATGTATGAAAAAAAAAAGATGGAGCACGTCATGAATGTGTTTACAGCACAGCACTTCCCTGTAACTTTTGAGGAAAATGATCTTCCATCTGAAGACCGAATATTACACTGCATGTTTGTTTATATTGGTAAAAGCAAATGTTGTCCCATTTGTGAACTGTGTGCCAAGCGGTTTATGGAGACATCAAATTCCTTCATATGAATCATCAGAAGTGTTTGATGACTCATCACCAGCATGTGTCTGATGACACATAACAAGTACAGCATCCACACCCTTCATGTTTGATGACTCATCTCCAGCATGTGTCTTATAACTCATCACCAGCACACCAGTCTATAAATAGAACTGGCAAGATGTTTCCTGTGCTTGACTTCGAGTCTTCCTTCGCTCACAGGTGTTCCCGGTTCAGCAGGAGTTCAGTGATTCTTTCAGGAGTTGTCTTTTCAGTGCAAGGCTTCATCGGAGCTTCCCTTTCTGGAGCGGATTACTTTCGCAACGGCTGGAGAACTTACGAGCAGTATTCTATCTTCCTCAACTAATCAACCCAATCCAGGAGAAGTTGGTTCATGAGTAATCCCCTTCTTGTCTCCCTGTTTTGAGCCTTCTTGAGGTTAGTGACCTTTTGGTGCATTATAAAAGACATTCATTGATGCTGAAAAACCCGTGGTACAAGACTATTTTCCAAAGACAACTTGAGAAGTATTTTTAAAAGCAGCATTGAAGTTACGTGTTGTGAACTCCTGAAAGCATCACTCGATATCTATGCTCACTTAAGCGTTTATTCTGATTGTTTTGGAGCAAGTCTATTGTGTGAAAACGAATAACAAAATACAAATTCATAAGTTTGATTTTATAACAATTGTGTTGTGAGTTACAAAAGCGTGCTTAATAGTTGAGCAATCGAGCGCTAATAATTATTGCGACTTTGCTGAAACACTTGGTGATTGCCCAATCGAATGATAATAATTATTGGTATTTTTCTGAAAGACCCTGTGATATTTGTAGTTCTTTTGTTTCTGATTTGTTTTTGGTCTTAGAATTCCTGCACGAAGCCCTAAGGCAAGTTTCTTAGAACAACAGTGATGCTCCTTCGTGAACCAGTGTTTCATTTCTATTCCCTTCCCAATCCCCTGTTCCCTATCACTTTCCCCCGGAGGCTATTCGCTCATTCCCTGTTCATTTCAGATACAAGAGAATAGTGTTTAGGGGTGAGGGTTTTCTTCTCTTCGCTCCCGCGGAACCAGGAATTCAGGTGAGTGGACATGGTCTGGTCATGGCCCTATTATGAGTTTCCCACTGGCCCAGCGGGAAACTCACCACAAAGTTGATGCCGGCTCGTAATTGAGCCAGCGTCAATGTTGCGGTGCGTTGGGTGCCACTGCATCCGTGGCACTTTTCACTGCCCATAATTCAGGCAGTGAAAAGCATGACAGGACTGTCCATTGGGGTCCCTGCAGTGCCCATGCCAAGAGCATGGGCATTGCCAGGGTCCCCAGCACCTCGTTTCCGCCAGCCTTTGCATAGTGATGGTACTGCCATGCAAAAGCCGGCAGAGAGGGTAGTCGTAATCCCCAGGGCAGCGCTGCTTGCAGTGCTGCCCTGGCAGATTAAGTCCGCAGGCACCCCCAGGCTGTCGAGTGGTTACAATCTGGTGGTGCTGGCGGTCGGACAGTGGAGGCTCTGCCAGAGTCATAAAGTGGAGGCCAGACCACTGTTTTGGCGGCGTTCCGACCACCACTATGATTATTGAGCACCTAAGTTCTTTACTGATTCTTACCTGAATAGATTAAGCGATGTCTGTTACCTCGCTCAGTTTTCCCAAATATTTTTGCAGGATTTCCCAAAGGGCCTTCTTAATGTTGGTGTCAGTAGTGGGCTAGCAATAACAAGGAAGACATCACGAAGCCAGGTACCACTCCCACCTATTCCGAATGATGCTTTTGAGGTGACCTTCAACTGTAGGATTACTTAGAATGATTATCCATGACAGGAAACTAAACTGAAAGGAAACAAAGAGTTAATGGGTAATGCAAGACTGAGACCACTGTGACAAAAATGTCATATTACAAATAACAACCAGCAGTCGTAAATTCTAAGCAATCTGGGGAGCTAGTAGTTACACATTTGGTCTTACTTTGCTCTTGCAGTGTAAGTTTATGACTATTAACTTTTCCATTACTTTATGAGTAGTAACTTTGGGCCAGATGTATCATGATTTTTAAGAAATCGCTATTTCTGACTCGCAATAGGCCATGTATCATAATTGCGATTCGGAATTAGCGATTTCTTAAGAATCGCTATTTGTGGTTTGCGAGGCCCAAATACCGAATTGCAATTTGCATTTTCGCAAATTGCGATTCGGTAATTGAAAATCGCAAATTGCGAGAACGCACAAGTGGAGGAGCCTGATGGCATCACAAGCAGGAAGTGAGTCATCCCTGGCAGTTTGCAGGTGCCACACCCAAACCAGCACTCATAGAGAGTCAGCCCTGCCACACTGAGCAAGTCTCTGAAGAAGGCAGCACAGCAGAACAACCATGGACACCTCTGCCCATCGTAAGGTGAAGGGAGAAAGGAAGCGCAAGCTGAAGTTCAGTGAGCAAGAGCTGGAGGTGCTCACAGAGGAGGTGGTCAGGAGCCATGACCGGTTGTTTGGCAAAAGCTCACTCCAGGTGCCTGAGAGTGAAAAACTGAGACTCTGGGCAGATATCCTGACAAAGATCTGCGCTGTTGGAGTGGCACAGCACTCTGTTGAAGAAATCAAGAAGAGGTGGTACGACCTGCGGTCCCGTGCCAAGGAGAGGGTGGCAAGACGACTGCAGGAGGCCAGGAGCACAGGAGGTGGACCACCCACAGAGACACCCTCCACCACGATAGAAGACCTAGTGGAGTCCACACTCCTCCCGGAAGCAGTCAGTGGGGTCACTGAGATTGACACCTCCGGCACACCAAGTACCAGCAAAGATAAGTGCAATATTGAATTGTAACCCCATATGTGTATGCACAAAAGCCCCTTAGGAATTAGCAAGTAATGTAAAACATTGTGAGAAGTAGTCCATTCCACAGCTTAGAAGCAGCACAACAATGCCTTATGGGAGTGGTAGTCCACAACCCAGAGCTGAAAGTAGCACATACAATGTAAGAGGCAGCCCGACACACAGAAGAACACAACACCCACAACACAGTGAAGAGAAGTACCTGTACCTTTATTACCATTGTGTGACCTTAATTGTAACAAACATAACTGACATGCTGCATATTGTCGTTGCAGGTGGGCCAGGCCCAGCAGCCACACCATGTGCCAGTGCAGGGGAGACAGACACCCATCCTGCTTCAAACTCCAATACGAGTGAGTCTCAGAACATTGCGCCACTCAGACGCAGGCCTAGGGCACTGCCACTGCCAGAACTGAGTCAGGACTCTGATGAGCAGCAGGAAGGCTCACAAACACCATCCCCAACTTGCAGATGCACCCAGATGCAGGAGCCCTGTTCGCAGCAGACCACATCACTCCGCAGGATGCCCACATATGCAGGTGCACAGGTTTATGAGGCAGGTGAGGGAACATCCTTATTTGGTGGCCTGGAATCGGTTATGTTGCAGCAGCAGCGCCTGCAAAATAAAAAGATCACGGCATTACAAAGGCAGATGCAGCAACATAATGCAAACATGGGGGGCCTGCATCGCCAGCTGGAGTGCCTGAATGCCAACATTGAATCGCTGCATGAGGGACAGGTCCAGGCATCGCAGGACACAAGGGAGCTCACTACTCCTATGAGGGAACTATGTCAGGAGCTGCGCCATGACAGGGTAAGCCACTGCAGGCAGGAGCGATGCTTCATGAGCATGTTTGGAGGATTTTGTCGCTCTGTGACTAGGCTGGCTAATTCCACCTCCCTAATTTCGCGTTGTGCAGTGGCTGCACAGGTTGAGGCAGCACACAGCAGCAGGTATGTGGCCAAAGGATTTGTAAAGATCACTGATGTGATAGACAATATAATAGGAAACCGGTCAGCCACACCTAGCGAGCTTGGACTGGGGGACACGGAGGACACATCCAGCCTCAGCAGCCTAGCTGTGCCCGCAATGGACACCAGACGTCGCAGTGCCAGGCACAGCACTGCCACAGAGGCAGACAATCGAGGTGCCAGTGAGGCAACTGCGCACTAGAGTGGCATGGGTGGCCGAAAGAAGTGACTGTAGTGGCCACAGGGGACTGTATGTATGTCTGGAATGAGGACACTATGAAGCAATAGTGCTTTACTATGAACTGCTATTGTTTTTTTTCACAATTACTTTTGTTGGTATTCGTTGGACATTACCTGACATTAAGGTAATAAATTTACTCACTACAGGTACATTTGTCAGTGGATTTGTGTTTTCATACTCACATCTGAAATGGTTGTGTGTGATGTCAGCACGCCTTTGCCTTCCCTCTGCTGCACTGGTCCTGTCTGCTGGCTGTAGGGTGGTATGGGATCATCACCCTCATCTGAGTCTGGCTCTGATATTTCCACAGGTATGCCCCTGGTGGTAGCTATATTGTGCAAGATTGCACAAGTAGCCACTATTCTACATGTTGTCTCTGGGCCCTTCCACTTTTGTGGAGGCACCGGAAGCGACTCTTCAGCAGGCCAAAGGTGTGCTCCACCACGTTGCGGGTCGCCCTGTGTGCTGCATTGTATCTCCGTTCTGCTAGTGTTGCAGGATTTAGGTAGGGCGTCATCATGTAGCTGTGCGCTGCGTAGGCACTGTCTCCTGGAAGGGACAGAGAGTATATTGAGTAACTGAGCCATCTGAGATCAGCACGCCAGTGTACAGAGGGACAATACCTAGTAGATATCCTTCACCAAACTCCCCAGCTAGCAGTCTTGTGTGAATCCCGCTGTGGCCAAAGATGTATGAATCATGGGTGCTCCCTGGGTACCTGGCCACGAGATCAGTTATGATGTAGGAGGCATTGCATATCACCTGTATATTCATTGAATGTTGGTATTTACGGTTGAGGTACACATGCTCTGTGGCTGATGGGGTACAGATTGCAACATGTGTCCCATCTATGGCACCTAGGACGTGGGGGAACTGTGCTATCTGGTAAAAATCTATTTTTGTCTGCTGTATTTCCTGTGGGGTGTGGGAGAATCTGATGTACTGGTGTATTCTGCTCACCATGGCGTTAATAAATGCATTGAAAAATCTAGAGAGCGTACTCTGTGAGACCCCTCCAGCTGCTGCTATGACCCCTTGATAGCTCCCAGAGGCCAGTAGGTGGAGGGAGCATAATACCTGCACATGGGTGGGGATGCTATGAGTCCTATGTGTTCTGCACTGCAGTATGGGTTGTAGCTCAGCTATCAGATCAAGTATCATGGCAGAGCTCAACCTATACCTCTCAAATATTTCTTCCTCTGTCTGGTCAAAAAGTGTAATGCGCACTCTGAAAATGCGCTCCTGTCTCCTCCTCCCTCTCCTCAAACCTGCCAAGATCCTCATCCTCCTCGCCATGATGTAGAGTGCAGCCATTGTGGAAAAGAGTCTGAGGCATTCTGGGCCTCTTTATATAGGTTGCACCTGGTTACCACCTTGTTTCACTTAGTGGTATTTTGCATGTGCAAAATGCCATTCTGCGAAAATTTGTGATTTTTTTATGCATCGAATTGCAACTTGGGTTTTGCGATTCGCATTTTGCACCTCACAATTTCCTACTTGAAATACCGAATCGCAAAATGCGACTCGCAAAAACAGGTCACAATGCTAAAATGCGAATTTTTTTGCGATTTCCTTTTTTTGTCTGCGAATGCCTTTCATGCATCGCAGACCACGTTTTTGCATTCGCAAACGGCCAAATTTTGCGATTCGCACCGTTTGCGAATGCAAAAATCTTTGATACATCTGGCCCTTTGTGAGTAGTTAGCAACTCATATCACTTTAAAAAGGAGTTACTATTACTACTTGTTAGTTACTACTCACAAAGTTACTGGTAGTACAGTTACACTGCATAAGTGCACAAACATAACTTTACCTTTGTGAATCAGGCCATAGTGCACACTAGTACCTATGATGCTGATATTCCTTCATGCCTGGGTGGGTAGTAGGGCTGGCTTGGACTATTATTTAGGTAATCCTATTGCTTCACATTAAACAATGTTCAGCACCAAGCACTTAATGACTTTTTGTAGTGCTGTGTTTTCAAGGGCTGTAGTTTGTGTAATTGTGATAATAATGTTGGAAACTGTATGTTTTTGGCATCAGGACTTATTTTACTATTCATTTATACACAAATCATACATTTACAAAATACCTCAAAGTCATATAACACAACTCAAGATCGCCGAGAAGTGATTATAAATATGATATGTGTAAATGACTATATTGATAGGGTAATATAAAAAAAAATATTTCCTGAAAGTAGGTACAGAAAATAATTTATAAGTCTGTTTGCGCCCAAGGTAAAAAGACAATTTTTGTTTCTCTTTTTGTGTGTTTTCTTATGGCAATTTCTATTACTATCACATACATATAACACACATATATTTTTTATGTGTTGCCATTATCATACATAAGCTAAAGTTATAGGTCTAATAGAATTGTTTTAAGAAAGTAAAATTAATGTTTTATAAAGTACTGCTAGTGGGGAAAAGCAAATACACATTTTTGCTGCTTTTGACATCACTTTATGCACTACATACTGGTTGACATATTATATTGTCTGTTGTTGTCTTTCATATTATCAACTGAATCTTGTTATTGGAGATATGGTCAACATCTCAAAATATATGTTATGATTTTTATATGCAGTAGTGATCAATATTTTGTGGACAGGCGATTTATGGTTTCACACATAGGCAGTCATTCCAAAAGGCCGCTGCCGGCATTACAACCTTCCCGCTGGGCTGGAGGGCGCTAACCATGTTAGCGCCCGCCGGCCCAGCGGGAAGGAGGCCTGCAACACCGAAGCCGGCTCCGAATGGAGCCGGCGGTGTTGCGGCCGTGCGACGGGTGCAGTTGCACCCGTCGCGCTTTTCACTGTCTGCTAGGCAGACAGTGAAAAGCCGGCCGGGGCCCTGTTCGGGGGCCCCTGCACTGCCCATGCCAGTGGCATGGGCGGTGCAGGGGCCCCCAGGGGCCCCAAGACATCCGTTACCGCCAGCCTCTTCCTGGCGGTGACAACCGCCATAAACAGGCTGGCGGTAAGGGGGTCAGAATCCCCATGGCAGCGCTGCTTGCAGCGCTGCCATGGCGGATTCGCCCAGCCGGGGCAAAAACGGCGGGAAACCGCCGGCCCCGGTTTTCTGACCGCGGCTTTACCGCCGCGGTCAGAATGGGCTATGAAGCACCGCCAGCCTGTTGGCGGTGCTTCCGTCATTCGCGGTCAGAATGACCCCCATAGTCACTTAAAGGTCACAGTTTTTGGCCTTTGACCCTAATTGGCAGCACCTGAAAGTATTCAAAGAATGTATCTTTGTAACAGTAAATTTGTTTTTCCAAAGTGATGTATCATTGAAAAGGTCTTTGTCTGTACTCAAAAGTCAACTAGTCAGATTGGATGGGAGGTCACTTCTAAATACACATTTTTTAAAACGTTTTTCAGTTTTTATTCTGTAATTTCTACAAGTGTAATATTGTTGGACCTGATATAAAAAGCACTTTCTTTTTTCTTGTTCAAATTGATGGAGCGGTCATGTCATTTGACAGTTGCCCTCTTGTTACACTTTTCAGAGAGCTTCAAGGTGATTATTCCATTACTGTTAGATCGTTTGTTATAAGTGTTTCATCAGCTGAATGAGTACTTTCATTTTTCTTGGTTTAGTTCGTGGAGGGGTGTCATGCAATTTGACCTCTGACCGCTAATTACACCTTTTCCTTGTGTTTCAAGGTTATTAATCCATTACTGTTAGATTATTTGTTACAAGTGAAACATCATTGACATTCGTCAATAATAAGTAATTGTACTCTACTTAGATAAATTGTTGGAGGGGTCATGCTTTTTGACCTTTGACCCCCGAAATCAGTGTTGGCGGTAGCATGTTCTGGTTGGCTGAACCCACCAGTCCCATGAAGGGTAGGTGATTACACTCACTGTATAACATGTGCTCGCTCTTGGATTGCTTGGCACAGAGTAGTCAGCCTTATCACAGGGGCAATGTGTAAAACCATGGCACAGCATTTCCACACAATAATTACAGTGGGTTTCACAAAAGCTATTTCACCTGAGGTGTATGTAAATAAAATGTGTATACCACAGACACATTGTTACCACAGCATGATCATGTAAATATGGGCATAAATCATATATAGAAACATTATTTGCAGCACTAGGCCTAACTGTGTTAAACACCATAAACAATATGTACATGTGAGAACAATATTACTTTTCCTTCCAACACACTCATGCAGTGCCAAAAGTTTTCAGCATGGGACCCACCCTAGCGATTACCTCAATTCAATAGCACACTATAGCATATTGCATTCCAGTTCACAACACTAGCAGCAAAATATACATACAAGGATTTGCAACACTTTTAATTAGCTCCATGACCTGGGCCACACAGTTAAAACTCAATGTCAACCATAAGAAACCTCTGGCAACAAATAATGTGCACGTCAACACCACCTTGTTGTTTCATCAATCACCCGCACTCACTTCCTTACATTCACTCCGCACTGCTAAGCAGTGCCACGGAGGAACAGAGAACTCGAAATTAGGTGAAAATGTTGTGGTCCTAAACAATTGAGCGTGGAAGTAAAAAACATTATAAAGAGGGGTGAACAAGGCTTCGGTAATAATGCCTTGTCTGACAAGGGACCTTTGAAGTGAAAAAACTGGCAATTGTAAACAATGAGTGTTTTTATCTTCAGTACAGGCCCTTCCAGGAACAATCCTTGTTTGCAAACACAAGATAGGTGAGCAGATATGATGTTAAATTGCATGTCTTCCTCTGTTAGGTAAGACTTAAAAAAACTAAACACAAAGGTATGCTTGATAATAGGCCTGTCTGATATATACAATTCATGGCACTTTTGGATGTGAGAATAAGGGACTAAGCCTCCCAAAGTACCTTGCATCTAACACTCGCATCTTTCACATAATTGAGGGAAGTCTCTATAAGTGCATGAATAAATGGGTAGCAACTTTCCTTTATAAAATAACTGTTAAAAATTATTCACATGAAGGTGCATTTACTTTTTTATAATCTGCTCCATGCGCAAAAAGACAAGCTAGGACGATGACCTCATTAGAATAGATTTGCCCCATATGTAGAGGTCGAAATGCATTGGCTATTTGGATCCAGAGGATGGCCAATGATCTCCTTGGACCAGCACTGAATGTTTAGATTGAATCTACACAAAATAAGAATACCTGAACTCGATACTAGGGGTTAATTTATGTTTAGAATCATTCTTCTCTGGCATTACTTGGTGTCCTAAGTCTTTGTCATGTTACCCCATAGACTAATACAGGGAGAGCATATCATTTTTAGAAATTGATGGGACTCTGCGATTAGTATATTTTGAGTCAGCGTATAAGTGTAGATATGTATTTTTGTGCATATAAATATATGTACATGTCTCTGTGATATGATGTTATGGTAATTGTATTGTGGATAATTGTTTTGCCATGTGTGTTGTTTATTATTTATGTTTTTTTCTATAAGTATGAAATATTGTAAAACAAATGCTGGAAACTTAATTGTTGGCTCAAGGAGATGGTGTGTGAACATTTTGAACTATAGAAAATAAGAGGTTAAATGATTAATATATTGGCACACATGATTTAAGTATTGCTTTTTTTGCTTATTACTGATCCCTCCCCCATTACGACTTTATTGGATCACACCCCTTTGCTCACATAACTTTCTCGAAGTGACATTCCTAGGATATTAGTGACACAACCATGAGAAGGGATTTGTCATTGTGAATCCATCATAGTAAACATCATGAGGCTGCTCTACTGCAATCCACTATTGCAGCCAAGATTAATTTTAAATGGTCCCCCATGTTAACCTATAGGCAGAGCAGTTCTCGTGGGCAGTGTGAACAGACATAGGTATTCTGTACTCCCTGGGTATATGTGCCATGGCACACGTACACGCCTGCAAGTGCAGGCTGGGCACAAGTTTAGGATCACCAAAAAGATGCAAGTGCAACCATATGGACCTGCTGTGACAGGCTTAATATATATATGAAAAAAACAGGGTGCATGTGTGCACATCCTGGCAAGTTGTGCCAGGCTCAGTGTATATGAAAACACCATTGTGCAAGTGTGCACATATTGGCCAGCTGTGCCCAGCTCAGTATATATGAAAACACCATAGTGCAAGTGTTCGCATCTGGAAAACAATGGCAGGCTCAGTATTTTATCAACCACTATTGTGCAGGTGCACACACACTGGCCCGCTGTGTCCGGTTCTGTATATATTAACTACCACCATGTAAATCTGCACACACTGGCCTATCTGACAGGCTCAGTATATCCTAAGGTACTACGGTGCAAGTGCACAAGCACTGACCTGTAGTGGCAGGTCCAGTACACACTGGCTAATGCCACTTCCTAACTGGTTGAGGATGGGTGTGCGCATATCGACCCTGTACACACAGGGGGAAAGTGCCCAGGGCCCCAAGGACACTACCAGAGAATCAGCAGACCCTACTGAAGGGCTGACCCGTAAAAAGGGATAAACCCATGTGGGGATTCTTCCCTATTAGGGCAGGGCACACCATGTTGTACCTGCCCTGCTTGGTCCTACCTCTTGCTCTGCCCTACAGGGTGTACTCTTGGGGAAGCGTAAGTCTTGCTCAGGGTTGGCCATAGCATGGGAGATGCCACCCTGAGTGCAGGTGCACATGCGCCCCCACAGGCCTGCACTGTCAGGCCTAAGACACGGTTGAAAAGCTTTTCTAGTGGGTGCCACACTCAATGCAATGCCCCCAGTAGCCATGGCCATATCCTCCTGGTATATGGTGTACCTTTTTACAGGGCACACCTGGGTACAGTACTGCAACCACACACATGAGTCCCCCCTGCTTGTCAGGTGTAGGAAGGGTGAGTGCACTTTCCCACTGGAACGCAGTGGTGAAAGTGCCCAGAGTTCTTATGCCATGCAAAGCAAGTTAGCAAAAACCTGGTAGAAAAAAGCAAAAAGTTTCCGGAAATTCCCCTAAGAAGAGCCATTTCCAAAGGACAGCACAGCCATATGATGTTATACTGCAAGGACACACGCACTGCTGTCGGGGCAGTCTGCCTGCACAGAGATGCCGCTGATATAGTCACTCACGTTTGACTCAGTTAGAGCCATGTGGCTTAGCCCAGCATGGTGCCAGCCTAGGAGGTGGCCTCACTTGGCCTTTGTCTGCACACTGCTGCAACAGGGTGCCAAGGCCTGGCCCTGCTCTCAGTATTCTCCACAGGCCTGTTTACCCCCAGCGGAAGCCCAGACAGTGCAGCCTATGTCCAGCATCCACATATCAACAGGACCAAGGCTGCGCTGCCACCTAGGGCTGTAGAAGGTCTTTCACATTCTTGTTTATGCTATGTAGGGACCGGTCAACTTTTAATCACTTTGGGCCTGATTACAACTTTGGAGGAGGTGTTAATCCGTCCCAAATGTGACGGATATACCACCAGCCGTATTACGAGTTCCATAGGATATAATGGACTCGTAATACGGCTGGTGGTATATCCTTCACTTTACCGTCACTTTGGGGACGGATTAACACCTCCTCCAAAGTTGTAATCAGGCCCATAATGTTTGGAGCCAGAAATTCATTGTTATATCAGTCAATGCAATTAATGATTGCTGAACGTTTTTTCAACTTTCAGTATGTCTGTCGTGGGTGCCTTCGTTCGACCACATTTCACTGTAAGTTGTTGATTTGTTATACATGTTAGCAAGCTCCCTCTCAAATTCCGAGGCTTCCCCATTCCTAGTTGGTCTGCTAATATGTTGTGATGTATTTAGTGACTAAGAGAACGTTAGAAACACATTGCAGGTGGTGGGAGTAGGAACAGCACCCTTCAGTCAGTGGAGGTGCATTATCTGCATTCTACAACTTGAAGGGGGAGACCATAGTGAAGTGAGAGACAATGCAGGCAGGGCTGCTGTTACACCTGCCATCCTTGGGTGGTAGTCCCCAAAACCTTTTGCCTTTAACCCTCTTGTTTTGCTGTATTCATTTTTGTTGGCTTCAAGCCTCTTTACACTTGCACTTTACCACAGATAACCAGGGCTAACGTTCTTGAGCTCTCTCCCTAAAACATGGCAAAATTGGCCTACACCTAACTGTCACATTTATTTTACTTGCAAGTCCCTACTAAATGGTATATCATGTACTTAGGCCTGCACATCTCGATCTGCCCTGACTGACCCCAGAGAACTAGGAGGGCACTGAGTAATACATTGCACCCAGAAGAGCAGAAGACTTAATTACACACCCTTGCTCATCACAGGAAATCCATAAAAACAAATCTTATACATTTCAATATATGTAATTGTCACTTCACTGACTCCGTCTACTGACGTGAAATAACACCTATCACTTTTGGTACCATTGGACAGTAGAAAACTGTATCAATCCACATCTCCCGGGTTGGACCTGCATATTTGCCCCTTGCCTACAGAGTCTGGAAGTGGAAACTGTCAGTGCATATTTACAAGGATCAATGTCCGAGAGCCTTCCAAAACGTATGCTGCACCCAAGACAAAACTGGCCAGTTGCAGCCACCTGGAAGCTGAGCTGATAGCCAATATTGCATTAAGAGGAGTCTGCACACACAAAATCACATGTACATTAACTGTGAATATGGTATAAATGAACGTATACGCCATAACATAATTTTGTCCTTGAACATTTTAACTAGGAAGGATGTTGAAGGAGGCTGGTCTAAGAAAAGGTCTACCCTGATTGTAAACAATAAGATGTGACTCTTCATCTGGGATTGTTAGATTACTGTACTACTGTACAGATGCACAACTTCTCAAGCACGGGCCATATATTTGGAAGGTCACAGCTCATTTATCTGTTGATACTCCTCTCCAACAGTCTGCAAATGAGGAACCCTTGAACGTTTTCCAAATGCTCAGAAACACATTGCTGAATTCACTTGTCCAAAATGTAAAAAGTAGTGAGGGTATCCATTTAAAATAGAAAATCTGGAGTACTGCAGCATGCAAACAAATACCAGTGAGCCTCTCCGAATGAAACATGTACCTCCCCATACCTACTGTAACCTTTTCCTCTGTAGAACCAATTTCTCGTCTTTCATCCTGCAGCTTTCTCAACTCCCTCTCTCCTTTTGCCATTCTTCCTTCACTATATTACCTTTACTTCTGCAGGGTTTCCCCTCATGTCATCTTTCCTGTGACAGATCAATGTTGATGTAATTCCACACCACATACAGTTGTCTTTTCTCACTTTGTGTTCTCATAGTCAAGACAATATATGCAACCACATATTTCTTCATGCCTCAGGCACTTTACACCCTGCCACATTTACTTCCTACCCTGCAGTCATGTGTTTTCATTCACTCAACTTTCCTGCTTGCTCTCACTTATGTCCAGCACATCTCCACCAACACTGCATGCCTGCACCTGCACTTCATTTTACTTTCCTCTCTGGCTACTGTACCACTGAAACCTCTTCTCTGCAACTATACCTTCTGACTTTTCACTTACTCTGCAACTCTCCTTGCCATTTCTACTCTTGCAAAACTCTATCCATATTTTCACAGTTTGCCAGCTCTCAGTGTATTTAGCCTGCTTGCACTGTTCACTCTCGTCTCACCTCTCTTTATGTTCTTCCCATCCTGAGGCGTCCTGTCTCTCTGTCCGCCCTCTCACCTTTGCCACAACTCTCCCTTTCACTTTTTCTATAGATCTTACTATTTCTCTTATACTACATGTCATCTCTCCCTATCACTTCACCCCAGTTCTTTCTCTGTCCGCACACTTCTTTACATCTCTCCCAGACATTTCTCTTCTCTTACCCTAGCATTCACCATCTTGCCTCTCTTTACCGAAATTACTTTTCCTCAATGTCTTCTTCAACACTCTCACCGTTCTTTCAGCTATATCAGTCACTGATCATCCCTCTGACCTCTCACTGCTCTTTTTATAATTTTTCATCACCTTAACAACAGCTAGCTTTTACCTACTTATCCCTCCACCTGCTGCCACTTTCTTATACATCTCTTTCACTCTGCCAATAGACGCTTTTGCTCTCTTGCAACTTTTTCAGATGTCCCTCTGCTCTATTTTCTGTCCACTTGAAGGTCTCTCTCTACCCTCTCCTGCAGCTTTCAAATGCATATCATCCAGCTCTCCTTCAGCCCCACTGCAGGTTTCTTTACAGTCTCATCTCTCTTTAGCAACACATTTATCATCATCTTCTTCTCCTTCTTTCATCTTACCTTTCCTACTGTTGTCACTTTTGCAACTCTGTCTTCCCTCTCCTCTCCTGTTGCGGTAATTTTCCCATTACGGATCCCTCTGCCCCCTCCATATCCCATCTGCAGCTCTTTCAGTGATTTTCCATTCTGCAGTTTTCCCTCTGCCCTCTTACCTCGTTTTCAAATCTCACTGCAGCTAACTACTGATAGAGCGGTCCGTACTAATAATTTGACCTGTTTCGGACGCTCTTTAGGCCGATGAATCTTTTGACTTAGTGGGAACTCTCTGTACTCTTAATCAATCAATTTCATTAAAATCAATAATCAATAACGAACATAAGCAATACCTTGTTCGACATAACACTTGACAATTAATCCAGAATACATTTCGGCGAACCCTGACCTTTCAGTCAGGAATAACCACACCAGTTTATTCAAAGTTAGTGAATTTTATTTCCCTATATTAACAAAGCTAGCACGATATAAATGTGTCTCAACACCAAATGATAAACATATATGAACATTAATAGCTGTCCATAACGGCGGAACAAATGTAATCTATGTAGCATTTGAATCACAAGGCATTCGATAATAGCTATGCAAATCACTAATACGATAATCTGTAATGAACTGATTGCATACATTTA